>NC_057877.1:12821661-13132684 GCF_019740435.1 Gambusia affinis | reverse complement strand
TGACTTGGAGTTTCTTGGATATTTTTAATTAAGTAGACAGACGCTTCTCATGGTATTCTTTAAATCCAAATTGGTAAAAAGAAGACTAATTCCATATTTTTCCAAATCTACATATGTTATTCATGACTCTCTGTTTCCCAGAGATATAACTCTGACAACATTTTAGCCTCTCTTTAAGAGCGGAAAGATGGATGAACATTCTGTCTAAGACAGATGTGGCTGCAAAGCAAGGATAACTTGCCTAAATATTTTTGTATCTAAAGTCAGAGTAATATTTAATAATCTGGAACTATGAAAAAAAAAGAATTGACCCGTGTTCTTCTGGCCGTCCCATTGTGAGGGAGGTAAACGTCTCTACAAATCCCTTTTGGAGATCTGCAGCCAAGTGTTGCTACATGAAATCACAAAGCCAAGTTCAAATGTCTTAAAATTATTACCAATTACCAATAATTGTTGAGAGCTCCGTTTATAAGTATTGACAAAAGAAATAAATATTTTATTTATAGTTTTCTTCCACTAACTACTTAATCTTACCTGAGACTGTCTTTATGAGCTGTAATAAAATGCTCTACTAAACAAATTCTTACTATTGTGATGAACCTATAAACAGCAGCAGAATGATAGAGTACGGTAACTCTAATTTGCCTCCTTTGTAAAATATACACAAAACATTTAGACCCTATAATCTTGACAAATGAAAAGTAAAATTTCCAACATATTCCATTCCATGTTTTATTAGCCTACTTTAGCATTACCATAGATTTATGTGTGTGTAAAACAAGAGAGTAAGAGTTGGCTTTTAATTAAGTCTGCTACAAACGAGGCAGCTCTCTCTGGATGTCTGGCCTTGGTATGGCATTCATTCAGGTGGTCTACTTTGGGAAGTGGCTGCTGCCCTAGGAGTTGTCAGATGTCTAAATGAAACTGGAGTAACAAAACCTTTGTGCACTGATGTAATTCTGTTTATATAAGTTGCTGGTTACACTGAAGCAAAGGTTTGGCCCAGGATTCAGGTCTGTTTCTCTGAAAAACTGGCAGAGACTCAGGATCATGTTAAAGGATACCTAACTCTGGATTGTTGTCACAGGTGACTGAATACACACTTCCTGCTTCTAAGGATGTTCGCTTTCATATGAGTCACCAGTCAACACAAGCAAGCATAGCAACTTGTATTGATAAATGTTTCCTTCTTTGACGTCTTTGGTAAGAGTATATATTTGTGCCATAGTGTCATTAAGTTGAACCGTTTACCCAGTTATTAAATGCACTAAGAACCATCAGTGTTTCCAAAATAATAATGCTGAATCTTGATATTTCCTTACAAGTATGTGGATAAGCCAGTTTTAACGTCTTCTAAGTCAAGTTACGTGAAACAGTGCGGCCAGTAATTCATCATTATGGTTAATGCAACGCTACTTTTTTTTTTCCTTCTCCCTGCCACCAAAGGAAAATTAAAGTTGATAGATTTTTCTTTCTATAAGCAATTTGTGCTAAGGGCTTCCAAACTACCTGCATATTTAAACAAAGCTTTTCAAATTGCAAATGTGAAGGCCTATCGCAATATTTAGTCTTCTAGTGTCTTCCAGTTCTAGGGTTAAACGTTCATCAGTATTTAAAGCTTATTTATCTTTGACAATGTGTTCTTGAATTATTATGTCATTACCATGACATTACTTGAAAGTGGTCTCAAAACAATATTATCATTTATCGCGATACAGGGTTTTCCCCAGTGTATTATAAGCCTGGCTGGCCACCAGGCTTTACTTGTACCCCACCAGGCGAAGCATTAGTTATTTATTTCTTTTAAAAATTTTTGCATTTTTTAAAGATTTTATAGTTGGTGTTCAGGTATTAATCTTTCAATAACATAATTATCAAGTGCTGTTTTCAAATTTCCTGTCAACTTTTTAACTCTAAAACACGACAGGACGCTGGATGAATGACTACAAAGGTAGTCATTGATTTTGCAAAGGTGTATTTTGGTGTTGATATAAATTACCAATGATACAGAATGTTCAGGTCAGAGTCCATCACTACACTCAGATTTCGAGCCTGATCTCTAGTTTCTTGCTGTAATAACCAAAGCTTGTGCTGACTTGCATAAAGTTGTGATAGCAATAATGCATTTTAAATAAAATATCCATATTTATGAATTTGTTTAATTTTCACTTGAATACGTTCGGAAGACTTTAACATTTTGAGATGACATACACCTTTCACCAATAAATCACGTTGTAATCAGAAGAAATAGATATTTGTCTAATTCCAGCTTTGTTTTGGCCAGTATGCTTTTGATTGGCAAGATAAAACATTTCCTATTTTGTTCAAACTACATCTTCAAACATTCAATTGAAAAGTGTTTCCTAGTGGAGCTCGCATTTCTGTTGACTAGTTTTTCCTGTTTCTAATAATATACCGGAATGGTGACTTCTTGAGAAAATTATTTGGAAGTCGCAGTACTTTATGCTTTCGGTCACCATAAAATCAAAATTTTTCCCCCTGCTTCTCATAGTGTTAGTGTGTTGTGGTTGTCTCACTTCATTTGGAAGCTATTATGGATGTCTTTTATCCTTTGAGTAGACCTACATGCTCTATGTAGCTTTATCATTACTGGCTTTGTGTGTTGGACCGCCAATAACTACTGTCTTGCATTTAGTTTGACTCTGTTTTGGTTGTTTCAACATTAAAATTAGCATTGAAGCTTTACTCAAACATTTGTACATCTTGAAAGAATTTCATATTTAATATTTCTTGACAGCCATATAAATAAGTAAAACTGAAACTGAATAAAGGCTATGGTTGTGCGAGAATGCATTGACAAAACCTGTTCACCAAACTGTTAAAATATCAATAAATTCTTAAAAATAAATATTATTGAAATATTTTCAGTCCTTCCAGGATTTTGTGATACTTTTTGTTAATTTTAGCAATAAAAATCAATGTGTTTGTGGTAGTAATTGGGAAATAGTCCTGCTTATTTATGACAGTACATGCGACTTTTTATTGCTTGCAAGTAAGAACGTTTTTGACAATTTTTGAGAAGAATCTGCAATAAACGTCTGATTATTAGGTTTGGGAAACACTGCCATACATGACGACTTTCACTTTTTTTAAATGACTGGCAAGAAATCAGTTATTGCACATTTACACAATACTCTCTATTTTTGAAATGTGCTAGTATGGGCTTTTTCAGCAAAACGTATGCCACTCTGACATTGCTCTATTGCGTTTGTTGCTTTGTTCTGAGTTAAACTGGAAGCTCTTTATGTGGCGTTGTGGTTAGAGCTCTCTAGTTCTGGTTTGATGCAGCAGAGTGAGACTCTCATCTGCTACCTGTAAGAAACACTGGTGGTTTTGTTTGAAGTTTTAGGGGAAGGCAATTATTCCGGTTGTTATTCCAGCAACATGCAGTCGTTCCCCTTTGGTGTGGTGAAGAGTGGGGCAGTCGGAAGGGCAGTCTTCTGCTCTGTACTCTATGAAAGAAACCAGTGACTAAACTGTGCACAGATTTCATTACCGTAAGTTGCGACTTCAGTTTTGAGTTTTGGTTCTTTACATCCAAATAAAATGTTGGATCTTCTGTCGGACCAAGTTTAAAAATTAATATCTCTTTTCTGGTGTCCCTATTCCAAGTGTGTCTACCACCCTCATAAATGTGTGCTCAAACTACTTATTTTTTTAATCAAGTGAACACAATTCCATTTTTATTAGACCTATTGTCCCTGTCTCTTTTAATATTTATATACTCAGAAAGAACCAAGCTATGTCACTACCTCTCTGAGCTGCTATTGCTGTCTGAAGAAATTCACTCTGCCCGTTCAGAAACCAACCAATCAGAACCAGGAAGAAGGCATAAGATGATAGCACTAAGACCCTCCTCCTGGTTCTGATTGGTTGTTTCTAGTTGGTACTGGTGAAGAGGAAGAGCAGCTCTTTATGTATTGCTGCTTTAAAGAAGAAAGTCTAGGAAGATATTTTAAGTGTTGTTCATAGTCTCTTTGTAAATTAGAAATCATAAGGTCTAAGCATAACTAAAAACAGTAACACTTTATTTCATGAATGACTGACATGGTTGTCATGTCAGTCATTCATAAGACTGACATAACACTGTCATAAACATGACATAACACCTATCATGAACACAAAGGAGTCTTTATGAATGTTTATGACTGTTGGTAAATAATGACACTTAACAAAAGTTGCTTTAAAAGTTGCTTTAAAAATCCCAACTTTGCATGAGTTTGCAAACAATGTCACTTTAGTGCAAAGTTGACTCTTTTAATGGACTTTCAATGCAACCTTTAGAGCCACTTTGCATTAAAAGTGTCATTATTTACTCAAAAGTCATAGCAATGGCCCATAAAATTCTGATCAATGGGCCATAAAATTCTGATCGATGCGTCTCTGCTAGTGATTCATATCCATTTTCTTTTCATTTATTTCTTTGTTTTAATAGAGGAACAGATTATCTGCTGTCTCTTCTTGGCAGCACAACCCGCCTCTTCCAGTTTCTCTTTACAACTATTCCCTGCAAGGTTAGGTAGACACAGAACATGTGGGTAATGAGAACCCATGCAGCTATATCATGTAACTTGTATTTACACAAAATGCAATGTGACCTAAGAATCTATTTCAAATATGTACTTGGTATCACAAGCACTAACGTTGGTGCAGGATCCGATGTGAGAATATCCTTTGTCATGCTGGAGTTAGTTTTTTATTTGGTCATGACATTTTTCTTTAGAAATATAACTTGAAATTAATTTTCCAAGTTTAAAAACTTTGAAAGATACAATATTTACCCATACTTTATTTAATTCAATTCACAACATCAGGGCTGCAATCAGTCCATACAAATGACAGGCAGAGGCAGGACTGACAATTAAAATATTAAGATTTTGAATTAAGAGGTGCAAAACAAGCATGCAGTTGGTATCACGTTGCCTAAATGGGTTAGCATTATCTGGGTTAATAAGTATTTGTTTTTGGCAACACCCAAAGTTGTCTCATGCGCGGAGCTGCCTACGCCCATTATGGCTTCTCTTAGCAAATCTCACAGTGGAATAAGCAGATAAGCCTCAAGTTGGCCATATTTGTTTGCCTCCATGTTGGCTGATTCCAAGGCAACGGCAAACACGGTTGGCTTTTGTTGAAATAACAAAACTGCAGACAGTTGAGCTGAACAGTCCACACTGAAAAGATAAAAATGACCCAAAAGAAACTCTGGAGAGTTTGTTTGTACAGCAGTATTTTTGGACATCACAGGGATTCCTCCTCATATCTCAGCTCTCCTCAAAGGTATTTAGGCTTGTTGAAGGCAGAGGTAGAGGATACTTTAGTAAGGCCTCACATGCATAATTATTCATTGGTACGACTGATTGTTGCTGTGGCTAAATTTAATCTGTCCTTTCCTAAGTAATTTTCATTTAGTGTCTATTCTATCTGTGTTTTCAAGCCCAGTAAGATGAATGGTGCACTGGTTTCACTACAGCCGACAGTCAAAACCAGTTATTCCAGTATTCACTTCTCGATGCACACCTTTATTATAACCTTTCCAATTGTTTGGTGAAGCTGTCAGTCAGCATGTCACTCAATTTAGTCAGTGGTCTAACAGGAAGGTAAAAGTTTTTGCACCATATTTTGTGAAATTAAAGACGGAATATTTGATTTGCTGGAGCTGCTTAAAATACCAGTGGACCATTGTAAACAAGTTGGGTTGAGGTGAGCCTGACGGTTACCTTCTCTGTTAGCGAGGTAGTTGTAAACCCGCATTGTCTGACTTGTGTAGGCACAAGCCAGCTTTGCGGCTTGAGTGAGTGATGTAGATGATGTGTGGTTTATGCGACCAGTGAGGTCCAGAATTGCAAGACTCGAATCATTTCTGATGAGAAGATCAAACATAAAATAAAAATTTTAAGGATTTGTTCTGCCATTACACTGAACTCATCCACCATTATTGGTTTAAAATAATAGGATGGGAAGGTTTCAGACTGATTTTATGTTCAGTACTGATGCTGATGGACATTGCTTTATTTATCTGTGATTTGTGAATGGCACTGAGGCGGCTTGGAATCGGCTCACCTTTGCAGGTTTATGATAGGTTTTGTAAGAGTGTAAGCCTCACTGCTATGATTTTCTATGTAATGTCATTAGAGGCTTAAATGTCTAAGCGGGATCAGAACTGACTGAAACCACAGAACCTGCCAGCCACACTTATTGAATTATTCAGGAACTCCCCCGAATGCTAATGTTTTCTAGAGTCAAATTTGAGGCTACCTGACACCTACGTTTCAGTTACCCTCAAAATAAACACTTCAGGTTAAATTGGGAAGATGATCTGTTAGACTGTTCTTTTTTTTTTTTTTGTAGCCACATATTTTTTTTTTATCAGATTTGTTTACAAATGTGACACTTTCTATGCCTTAATATCTTGCAGGCTTTCTCTAGATTTGAAGCCTCCAATTTTACCATCTGTTGTTTGTTCATTCGTAATGTGGCAGAATTCAAATTTAAAGCTTGGCCTTTTTCAGTGTTGTCTCACTGAGTCAAGACCGCAGATTGTAATGATATTGATTAAAAAATGGGCTTGATACTCGCGCAACACTTTCAATAGATGGCACTAACTCTTTAATCGTTTTATCCAGTTTATTACAAAAATTGCACAAGCTTACAGAGAATACATAGCATAGATTATCTAAAGAGTAGGATTATACCAAAATTTCAAACTTAATACAGATACTAACAAAAATAGTGCACTGTTTTCAGTACCACAGTATTTTTTTGTCAATTTCATTTAGCAAAACAGATGCTGTGTTAATGTCCTTAATGCAAGCAAATCTCTTTAAATCAGTTCTGCAGTTATTATTTTTTTTATTACTGCTTGTCTTTAGCCACTATGTGATTTCATTTGCCTGTCAATTTGCTTTTGATACAAATAAAATTTTACTACCAGGCATCAAATAAAGAGTCATTCTATGCTGAAATAAATTGTACTTTAAAACAAAAAGGGATCTGGCAAATAAAAATATTTTTAGAATGCAACCAAGGGTTTGGTTAATTCAAACAGAAATCCTGTGCAATTCCCAACTTTCTGGTAATTTTGCATAATATTTTTCTTTATGATCAATTATAGCAGAGTGTCTTGCACTGGTTTGTTTCATTACTTAACTATTTAGTAGTTCACCGGATTATAAACTATTAGAGCAGACTGTTGTGTGGTGTGGAGCTCCGCAACTGGGAAGTGTGTCCTGATTAGAGCACCGTCATCGGACTGTTGGTGTTTGTGAAGGTGATTTTCAAGCAGATAGCGTTAACCTGTGTCATCCAGAAGGTTTACAACTTCACTGCTGCAAATACTGGAGCTTTACTGGCCTTTTTAAGTTGCTTTGACATCGGTGAATTGTTGGCATTAGCAAAGCTAGCATTTCCTTTCTGCCTTAAAGGGAAAGTAGCTCTGAGCAACACTTTGTGTTTGCCTTGTTGGATGAAGAGTGCTGCTCATGCTGTTTGTTTTCTGTCTGTACTTTCCATGTTAGAGTTTAAAACTTCCAGCAGCTGCAGGGATCTAGGGAGGTGCAGAGTGTATGCTGCTGTAAGGAAACTCAGCAATATGAGCAGCTGTTCATGGGTCAGGTTAGTTTGATTTTGGCACAAAGAGTATCTTTAAGCAATAATTTATATTGTGACACCCCTTTCTAAAGAGTCCACAATCCTTTTGAAATCTAACATCAATGTGTTTGTTATTGTTAAGCTATGCCTTGTTAAATAAAGCTACCAATTCCACCAATCAACTGTTTTATTTAGAGTTGCATGCATGCATTTGTCTGGAAGATGAAAACTTGAGTTTCATAGGGAGCTATAAAACAAGACGGGTTGGTGTTTCATTCTTCTCTGTTTGTCACGTCACTGTGTTGGTTGAGCAAACCGAGGTCGACACACCCAGAGTTTCGGCAGATCCATAGCAGTCAGGTCTGTTAAGGACTGCACGGTCCTTTTCTTGTCAGTGCCTGCCTGGTTCATTACTGACACACATGGCCTCTTCAAGAGCATGAGTTATTAAAGAAGAACCCAGAGGTGAAGACCTGAGATTTTGGGTGTACGTCATGACATTAGTGGTTTAATCAGCAATACATTCTGGCTCCAAGACAGATGAGTTGCCTGTGATGGTAAATATGGAGAGTCATGTGAGCACAAAAGTTTATTTAACACTTGAGATCCATAGTTAAGATATGGGTCCAAGCAATAATTTTGAAACTTGAGATCTGAAATTCAACCCTTAATATCAAGTATAATTACCTGTGTTAATAATTTAATGTCTTACTAACTTTTTAGAGTTAGAAGCCATTGAGACCTAGTTTTGGTTTTGAATTTGCGTTTTTTTTCCCCCCTACTGCACATTGTTTAATACTATGATTCATTCTTTTACAATGCTTTGCCTACAAGTTTAGAAAATTAAAATCCATGTGAAAATCAAGTTATTTTTAGTACTTAAAATTATGCAATTTTACTTATACTTATTTTGTTTGCTCATTTTAGCGACAGGAACTTTTCGGTATAACCAGTCAATTTGATCAGATATGGACACATATTAGCTCAACACAATGCCTTTTACTTGAAGTCATTCTGAAACCTTTATACAAATTTGGGAAGTTGACGATTTGACATGTGCAGCCATCATATATGTATCTGTTATCATGGAGTCTTGAAGCAGAGTGGCTATTAATGTGCATGCTTAGCAGATTGCAAACTGACTGTTGGAGCTACTAAATTATGAAAACTTTGAAGATCAGAAAACAAGTTGTGGCCTTGCATGAGTAGTCATCTGTGTTGAACAGCAGCTGGCATTTAAAGCACAGGATAAACTGCGCTGTAGCCTGAAAGGGACTGTCTACTCAGTAGAACAAGTTTATGTAAAAAAAAAATAAAACATTTAAATTTTTTATCACTCATTTCAAAAAGGAAAACTTGTACATAGATTTATCTGACAAGGAGTTAAATATTTCAGGCCTTTAATTCTTGTGATTTTAATGATTGTGGTTTACAAATATTAAAAATATAAAACTCTGTGCCTTTGAAAATTAGAATATTACCAAACACCAACTGTCTTATGTTTTAGCCAACACATTCCTGGGGAAGACTGCTGACTTGACCGACGTCCAGGCGACCACAGAAATATTAATATTGGGGGCACCATTAAATCGACACAGATTTCCTTGATTTTGTGAGATCCTCAATCAGCTGATACTTGCATGAGAAACTGATCTTATTGTGGCACCCCAAATTTATACTCCTCAGCCACCTCCACTTATTTCTCAAGGAAGGAAAAAGGATTTGAAATTTAACCCTATTTTTCTTAAAATCAGTAATGACCTAGTTTTTGTTCACTTTGAAGATGATTGTTCCCACACCTGGACACAAAGCAGTCACCCAGCTCTCTCTGCTTCTTGTCCTCTCTGATACGACTGCAGTCATTTGAGTATTTATGCAGACGACGGGAGTGTATTTTGAACAGGAAGTGAAATGTGTACAGAGTGAAAATAAATGGTGAGAGTACAGTCCTTTGTGGTGCTCCTGTGCTGCTGTCCTTCTTCTCTCTTCTAATCTGTGGTCTATCGTTTCGGTAGTCATTAACCTGTTTTCTGTAGTTTATGACTAATCAAATCAAAAACTTCTGGCAAAATTAGGTTAATGCAATCTTTTAATTTTACCAATATGTTTCTTATGTGAGGAAGGAGTTTTGCTGTGCTGGATTGGCCCAGAGCTAAAGACTATTGTGATACAGATAAAGTATTTGACTGCTGTAATCCCAATAAACATTTCGACATTGATTTTACTTTGAAATGTATTTTTTTCCAAAACTGATGGTACTCAAATATCAGAAACAAAGTTGTTGGTTGAATGAAAAATAATTTTCAATCCAAACCTGTTAGTTGTGTAAATAATTTAGAGTTTTATTACAGTATAAAAATATTATTGTATAAAATAAGCTATTTGATATTTGCAGATAGTCCACTGAGTGAGCCAACAACATGCTACACATGCTTACAGTTTGGTTCAGTATGTTAAAATAAGCCCTCTTATAACAGCAAAAAGGTTCTTTTAGCACTGAGTGGGAGGAAACTAGAGTGGAAATACGAGAGGAAAAAAGACAAAACAAGTGAGAATGGTTGCCAAAAATGTTCATGTGTTATGAAAATTAGGATTCCATTGAAACAAAGAAGTTTGATCTGACATTATCTGATAGATGCTTTAATAGACCGCCCACAATAGACACCTAAAACAATTCTTTTAGGTGTCCTGAGAGAATAGTAATACAAATAAGTGATTTTAAAGAGCTCTATTTGTGTTTGAGAGACTATGACTGCTGTTTTATGTGGTAAATGCTTTATCAGTGCCTAAGAAAGGAGTAATAAATGGATGTTTTTGCCACGTAGACTCCTACATGACTCTTTATAGCTTCTCATCAAAGTTCCTTTGTAGCGAATAAAGTTTTAAATCCTAATCTTAGGAAAAGTTCCCACAAATGGACACTCGGCAATAATTAAGTTTTTCTACATCGAGTCGGGCCTCCAGCTGTGCCATCTGACCCAACTCTGGGCTGTTTAATTATTGCAGTAATTAAAACTCTTTGGACATCACTTCCTGTTTGATGTGCTTGGATAGGCTTCTCAGGAATCATTTACTCAAAGTGCTGTTTGCTTCCTCTTTTTCACCCTTTGTGCCTCCTTTTTGTCCTTCTTGTCTATTTTGCAATTTTTTCTATGTGTTGATGCTGGACTTTAGGAGTTTACTTTGAAAGAGTAATGCTGCTCAAGTTTTTGCTTTAAAGATGAGTTATTATGAATTAGCTGCATGACCTAGTAGATTTCTATTGTGTTGTTTTAAGTCAAAATTATCCCATTTGCCGATAAGACCCTCATAATATTTTACTCTTGCTTTGACTCAACTTGGTTGATTTTTATCTTGCTTCTGTTTGATCCAAATTGATCAGTTCTTAGTAAATGTAGCTGGCTAATATGCAACTGTTTTTGCTGGAGGATATTTTTTAATCTTGACACCAACAACTGTTTTTTGTGAAGATTTATTGGCCTATTAAATTGGCTGCCATAACTGACACACATATTGGCTGTCATAACATAGTCACATTGGGGTAATTTTGCAGCTTATTTTACCATTTTGTGGGTTAGTACTGAAGTTAAAGCTATTTGCATACATCCGAAAGGCATGTCAGCATGATGGGATGGATACTTTTCTGTTGTTCCTCCTAAGTATATCTTGTCTATTCGTCACCAAGCAGTTGTTGCTGTAAGGCGCCAAAGTTGCCTTGGTTTTGCACTTGCAAACAAAATTCCTGTAAAGTAAACTTTGAATCATAATAAAACCACTCTAATAAAGCATCACATTTTTTGATTTTAATAAATTTGGTGGCATGTTTATTTGTGAGAGTGAGGTGCATTCGGGTTATTGGAAAAGCGATGGAGCAACAAAGTCAAAAAAGATGTGGCTCGCATGTATACGCTGAAACATGACACTGCCATTTTGAAAGTTTTTTGCTCTGGGTTTGTAAAAAAAATGTGGTTTCCCAAAACACCGGATCCATGCGGATGTGGATTGGTTAAACGGCAAAAACTTTCTCTGTGTGGGTGGGAGCTTAGTTTTCCCAACTGCCATAAATTTCTTTTGACTGACGGGAACACTGGTTGAGGATGTTTTTTTTGTTAAAAAGAAAAAAGTCAAAGCTGAGGCCGATCAGCTGGTGTTTTCTGCCACATTTTTAGTAGTACAGTGATGGCGTTGCTATGGGAACTAGCATTAACCCTCAGGAGTCGCTCCAATGAGTTTATAGTTGCATGTCCATTACAAAAGCTTCTGCTTGCCATTTCAGGCTGGCAGCAGTTACGTTGAGTTAAACTGATCATACATGCAAAACTCGATTCCACCAGGTAAACACTCTTTAGTTTGTCTATGCAGAGTGTAAAATGAACCGTCCTTCTCTAAATGCTAGATGATAGAGAAATGCTCAAGGTATATTAGCAAACTGCAGATGTATGTGGATGTTTAGTTTTCTTTTGAAGTGACAGTGTTCAATAAATTTATAAGTCTTAGTCAAGAAAGGGTCTTTTTTTCACTCTGTAAACTACACTTTTTGAGCTCTAGTGAATTTAGAAATTAATCTGGGATAATGCATATTTCCCATTTCCCTATGTTTTCTTGTCTGATATTCATTAAGGACAACATGTGTGTATATATATATATATATATATATATATATATATATATATATATATATATATATTGCTCTTGCGTCCTTAAAAACCAGTGGCAATTCCCTCTTCTATTTCTTTGATTGAGCTCTTTAATAAAATAGGAAGTGGGAACTTCAATCTGGAAAGGAAACTCCATACATCAGTTTCTCAGTTAAAGATCCTGTCTGGTTAGAACCGTCGCAGGGCACACAGCACTCCCTCACTGTACACTCCTGTCTTCATGTCCTTGGAAGGCATTTTAACCTTTTCGTCTTGGGACGCCCAGTGCAGCACAGCACACATTCTGTTATCTTATCAGCCGCTGCTGTTTTTCTGCAGAAAACTTGCTCCAACAAGTGTACATTTTTATGAAAAGATGGACTCAATACAATTCACACAATTTCTGAAATACTGACTTTCTAAATAGGAAACTGATAGAAAAATTGACCGCATTCTTTCTAAAACCTTTTCGAAACCTTTTTATATGACCAGTTAATATCTTAGCTACAGCAAATAATTCTGCTTTGATGAAACAGACCCTGTTTGGGATGGACATTTATTGTAATCTTAATTCTTTATGTGTTGTCCAACACATGGACTGATGTACCACTTATTTACTAGGGCTGTGTAATTTTATCGATTCTACGATATTTATTAATATTCTTCAGAAATTATAGATTTTTCATCCGTGATTAAATACTGCTTTGAGTTTTCTGACAAATCCACAGGAATTAAGGAGGCCTGTTGCAATAAATCAATTAATCGCAAGAGAAATTAAAACGACTCCAAAGATTTCCATGTCCAGGATTTATTTATTTTTTTCTGTTTTCCCCTTCTACCAAAAATTGGATTAAAAGATCTTCAGCCTGATGCTTTGGTCTTAACTAGCTCTTTTTTTTTTTTTAAGAACAATTATGTTTACAGAGTTTCATTTATTTTGTAGTTTCTGCTATTAATTTTGGATACTTAAAATATCTTCCAGCTCCAGTGTTAAATGTTTATTAGAAAGTAAAGTTTATTGATCTTTGAGCAATTTTGTGTTTTAACGTGACAGGCCTTTTTTTTTTGTTTGTTTGTTTTGTCTTTTTTTGTATATTAAGTGAATTGGGCGAGTCCCTGTTTTGTTTTTTGTTTTTTTTCATCACCAGAAAGAGATTCACTGCAGTTTGGATCAATGCCCGGCACACTCTAGTGTAGCTTTCTTCAGTCTTACCCATCATCAGCACTGAGGTGTAGGTGGACAGACTAGACCAGTTTGTTGCAAACACAACTATTTATAATCAGAGTTGGCTTTAAAAAAAGTACTTTGGAAATGATTATTAACAACAAGTAACAGATATTAATGTAGAAGAAGTATTACCTTTGATGCCTTTTATACATTTCAAACAAAGGACTTGTCAATAAGTTGTATTTTAAGTAACTATTAAATAGATGGAGTAATTATACATTTTCTTTTTATTTGCATCTTTTAATGGATTTCACTCTACACACTAATTCCTCTGTCTCATGTTTGCAGGAAAAACTAGAACCACATTCTTTTTAAACATTCCCGGTCATAGCCTGGCACTTTTAGCCACCATTACGTTATTTGGTCCATGGTCACTAAAAATGTGTGAAGTCAAATTTGTGGTGTTTTCCAGTAGTTGATTAGCAATGTATATATATATTTTTTTGTCTTGTCTTATAGGGACAGGTGAAAGTGGAAAGAGCACTTTCATCAAACAGATGAGGATAATCCACGGGACAGGCTACTCAGATGAAGACAAAAAGAGCTATACCAAACTGGTCTACCAGAACATCTTCACCTCCATGCAGGCCATGATCCGTGCCACTGAGACCCTCAAGATCCTCTTGGAGATTGATGAGAACAAGGTCAGCTGTACAAATGGGATGCATGCCAATTCTTTATTTTATTTTATTTTTGTGGAATCACAATCAGTAGATCTGTACAAAACTGCACAGATGTGACTTGTGGTCCCTGGTTAACTATCATAATTAGACTTTTTGTGTAAATCTGCTTCATTCAGATTCAAATTGATTTCCTTTCAAGACAGTTTCATAGAGCTGTAAGGGATATATCGTCTTTATAAATCAATCTGCACGGTCAGATCATGTGACGGTTTCCCAATCTCTTAAAAACAGCGAAATAGCCCTTTGCCTTTAAATCTGCTGCTCCATATCTAATGTTAGTGTTTGACAATATTTTCCTACAGTTGCTTACAAATTATTTACAAAACATCTGCCACTTTGTTTGTAATTTTTATGTTTTTATTTTTTGTCCTGAAATGGTCCCACACAGATCAATCAGTTTGCACAACTGATTCTTATCTCAACAATATTTTCAAATTTTAACATAACAAAATCTACTGCAAAGAAAAAGGCCATTGCACCCAAATTGATTTAACTTAAAAATGTACCTTATTCTACGTCAAATGTTGTGATAGCTACTTAACTTAAAAATCTTGACATCTATGAATGCAGGAAATTGTTATGAAAACAGCAAAATGTAAAATCCTATATACCATGATTAGTTGTTGATTTTATTTATTTATTTTCAGAGTAACGCCTTTCTGGTGCGGGAAGTGGATGTGGAAAAGGTGTCGACGTTTGAAGAGCCGTACATCAGTGCGATAAAGATGCTTTGGAGCGATCCCGGGATCAAGGAGGCTTACGATCGTAGGAGAGAGTACCAGCTCTCTGATTCAACCAAATAGTATGTCTGTTTGCTATGTACTGTAATTAATTACACTTTCTTGGACAGTTCTGGAATGAGGGAAAACATTTATGGCAGATGAGAGAAACTACAAATAACATTCATTTGAATCAAATCTAAATTAGCCTCGTTTGGCTCTGTTAAAAAGATCTAAGTTTGGAAAAAAGACTCCCCTAATTCATAGTTGGATTGCAATATCTATACAAGTGAAATAATCATCTAAGGGATTCTTATGTGTCCGTTCTGAATGACAGCAGTTCTTGTTTAGGTCAACTGGAATCGACCTGTAATGTTGACATGGATTAGTTTGTCCACATCTGCGCTTCTGTCATGTGTTCCCTGCATTCTCGCAGTTACCTTGAGGGATTAGGACGAATAGCGGCACCAGAGTATGTGCCCAGCCAGCAGGATGTGCTGCGGGTTCGAGTGCCCACCACTGGTATCCATGAATACCCATTTGACCTGGAGAATATTCTATTCAGGTACTAGTTCAGAGTGCTGCCAATAAAGGCCGACGAACTGTAAAACAGCTGGTGAGCCAATGGGAAACTTTACCGCCTTCTCAGTCTACCCTCCGCTGCAGGGACAGGCTCGACACTAACAAATTCCCAATAGTGGCTCCGAAAGACTGTCTGTAAAAATTAGCAGGCAAGATCAATTAATTGGTTGGTCTTTGGGAGCTGCCATCAAAGATAAAGCTGTATTTCTAAGGAAGTGGAACTCTAACTCCTTATCCTCTTGAGAATGGTTCTCTGTCAGTATATCTGAACTCACATTTAAGGTGTTTAATCTGCTGTGATGCTTTGCTCTTTTTTTTTTTTCTTTCTCTCTCTTGTTTTTATTTCCACTTTGTTTCTTTCTTTAGCTATCTAAGTGATCTGGGTCGTATCTCCGAAGCGTCCTATCTACCAACCCAACAGGACGTTCTTAGGGTTCGAGTCCCAACCACTGGGATTATAGAATATCCTTTCGACTTGCAAAGCATCATTTTCAGGTAGAAGACAATGTTCACTGCTTTATCCAATCCTGGGTCTGTACCTTATTTCTGCTTCAATCCTCATTAAGCTGCTTTGAAACATTTCTAAATGTTTCAAAGTATTTAATTGTTTCTAAGCATTTAAACAAATGTTGGGATTTATTTGGTTTAAATCCCAAAGTCTAATTAAATATCTCTTCCAGTTGGTAATTACATTTCCAGTTAGTTCATAATAATTGAAAATTAATTATCCACTATTGACTCCATTATTGATTTATAATTTGAGATTGTGTGAAATGGGGTTCTGTCAAGTGATTATTAGCAGGAACTGCTTACAGTTGATGTGGTGTAGATAGAAACCACAGCTAACTTTGATAATCATATTTGAAGAAGGCTTATGGCTAAATAGGAACAATATTTTACACTGACGATCCAACTTAAAAAACAAACAAAATAACTAAACAGATGTACAAATCTACAATAATCTAAAAATAAAATTAATTTAACATTAAAATTTCATCACATTAATAACAGAAAACTACAGTGTCTCCACGGCTATGAATAATATTGTGTAGACTAGACAGTGAAGATTTAATAAGAACTTTAACCAATGTAACTTTTGGTAAAATTGGTATAACATTTTAAATTTTTTTAAGGCACAATGATACACTTCTTCTAAACCAACTATTGTAGATGAGATACCTACGACTAACAACTACCTCACTTTGAAAGAAAGGTCTGATTTAAAAAAAAAAAATAAAAATCCTTTCTGGTTTATTTAGCAACACTTTTCTTAAATAAGGTAGTTACAAATGCAGCATTTCTACTGATTCGGTTGTTATGTTGCTGGGCTTTTTCAGAGCCGCTGCAATACTGACTGCTACAGGAAATCCTTCCTGCCCACTGCCATCAGGGTCTTTATCAACTTTTTGAAGAACCTTGAATTAATGAGTTACAGCATTATTTATTCTCCCTTTGAGATTAATAAAAAAATGTTTTATTAATATTAATTAAATTTACAGTTTGGTTCATCTGATGACTTATTTTTGGACATTGTAATTTCATTGTCTAAGAGCTTCTTCTTGGTGGAATGCTGAATTCTGATGCCGACCTTTGAAGGTTTGTGTCTAATTAATGCATTGAAGATGAGGAATGTCAGAGAAGGCAGAATAATAGTTGGGAAGCAGGAGGCCTGACCAGAATAGAGCCAAAATCTGGACTGTTTGTTTTGTGCATCCTAATCACTTGGCTGTCTTGTTTGTGCCGAATATTAAATAATAAAGAAAAACTGAATAACCAAACTTTTATTGCTAAATTGATCAAATAATCAAGTCTACACAGAAAAATAAGTGAATTTCTCAATGATAAGAAAGTTTAGGGCGCATCATAGGAGCTAATATGGTTCACAATTTTTCTGTTTTTGTTTTTTTGGGTGTAGCCTCCTTTTTTTTATTTTTAAAGGAGGAAGGGAAGAAGAGCGATTGCAAATCGATAGGAAGCAATCGTGTCAGACCCCTCCCACGTTCGGCATGGCTAGAAATAACTCTGGTCGCAATAAGGCTGCGTTCAAGAGGTTTCCAGCAACCTCGCTGCAGCTTAGCTGATAGGCTCTGCTCGACTGTGCTGCCGTTGGCGGTGAATCACTGAATACTCTCGATGACATCAGTTTTGAGCTGTAGGCTTTGAGGGTTTAGATTGATGTGGGTTTTAATGGGAGAAAGGGGTTGATTCAGATTTAATTTTAGTGATTTATTAGTGATGTGTTGTCACATTCATGCTGTTAATTACATGGCTGGTTTGATGCATGATGAGGTGTTCTTTAGCTGATGCATAGCTAGAAGAATAACACTCCTTGTGGGTCTAAACTGGCTCTACTTGCAATAGACTGACATGGTTACAATTGTTTTGACAAGAATCTCATTAGGATGGCTTCCTTCATTCTTTATTAGCGTTAAACGTAACAGACCATGTGGTTTGGCTAACATCTGGGAGCTTATGGAGCTAAGTAGGTCACTTGTCATTTCTAGAGGCCGGAACGGAGATTTTCTATGAAGGGGTTTTATTTTTGGGCTGACTTTTGGAGGAACGTAATTTTATCTATGCTGTTCCTTTTCCTGGCAACTATAAAAAGTTCACCTTTTATAGTTTGATGGTGCAAACGGAGAGTTTTAGCTTAGTACCATGTTATAACAGGGGAGTTATTATATAAAATTTACATATTTCTTTTAGCCTGATATCAAATTTTTTTAAAGTTATGTTTTTTATAGATGGAATATTTATCATGAAGGTAATATAGTAACTTGTGCTATTAAATGACACTATGTACATGGGAACCGCATAATAATCCCCTTTAAATCATTTGATTTTATTTAAAACCAGTAGTTCACGTTTGAAGTCCTTTCACTTGGTTTCATTTTAAAAGACACATCAAAGCAATATCTAAAACAAATGGGTACTACAAAGTAACCCGAGTCGAGGAGTGCTGCATTATAATCAAAATTTAAACATGTTTTAAAATCTATAATGTTGCTTTCTGCATGAGCTTTCCGTTGCTTGTATACATTTTTTTTTACATCTGTGTCGCTAGTTTTTCTTAATCAAAGGGAGGATTTGCTCTGTCGACACTACTTTATTTCAGAAATTCTGGTCATTACTTTTGTTTATCTTCATTGTTAAAATAGGCTGTTGGGTTTTCAGGTTTTCCCATATGATACTGGGTTTTGAAATCTGGGATTTGTAGTGGTGTTCTCATAATGTGGTCACCTGTCTACTAATGAGTAAAAAAATTAATCTTAACTCAGTTTTCTTCCTAAAATCCAACCCCTATATTCTGATTTAACCCTGATTATTTACTAAATGGTTTCATTGGGTGCTCTCTTATAACACTTTAAAATTTTTCCTATCACCTCTGAGCATTATTATATTAAATTGTTCAATAAGAGACACGTGCATTCTGCATTTCAAATGTTTCAATCTACTAAAACTAAATATTATCTACCATTTGACTATCTGAGCCTTATTAATAACATCGAGACATAGAATTGATTGTAATTCTGTGTCATCTGTTTCCATTTGATCTACCCCATCCTGTTCTAACAGGATGGTGGATGTTGGGGGTCAGAGGTCAGAGAGGAGAAAGTGGATCCATTGCTTTGAGAACGTCACCTCTATCATGTTTCTGGTGGCGCTCAGCGAGTACGACCAGGTTCTGGTGGAGTCCGACAATGAGGTAAAACATTAACACTCCTTTTTTTCACAGCTGCTCTGGATTTTTAGATTTTTTTTTTCTTGCAGTAAAAGTTTTAAATTAAATCATATTCATATATTTCATAAGACAATCACAAAATTGTGCCATTTAAATAAAATAAAATAAAATTCAACTCTGTCTAATTTAATCTAATGTTTATTGGAGATCTTCCTTTGAAAACCTGAGGGGTTTGTTAGAAAACATTTATAAAAAAAAATGGCATCATGAAGACCAAGAAACACATTAGGAAAGTCAGACCGAGAGTTGAAAGGATGTTTATTCCAGGGTATGTTTCAAAACGATACGACATTCTTGTAAGATCCATTAGGGATTCTAGGGCGATTCAGGTGCTTAAAAAGACCGCAAATAAATTGCGAATACTTCCTTTTTTAATCAGATTTTTTAAAATATTTTTATCAGCATAAATATCACAAAATATTGTGATAAGATTCTAAATCTAGAGTTTGGATGTAGCTTGATCTAGAGATTAAGCTACATCTAGGGCAGTCTTGGAAGAGGAGCTGTTGAAAATGCATGAATAATTACCATCAGATTTTCTCAACTTTTTTTAGTAGCCTTTGCGAGGTTAAATATAACTGCTTATATTTACCTTATCCAAGAAGATGTACAGATGTTTAATTCATATAAGTTGGCACAAATGACAGTAGATGAATTTGTAACTCTGTTTCCTGATAGAACCGTATGGAGGAGAGCAAAGCCCTGTTCAGGACCATCATCACATATCCCTGGTTCCAGAACTCCTCTGTAATTCTGTTCCTCAACAAGAAAGACCTGCTGGAGGAGAAGATCATGTTCTCTCACCTGGTCGACTATTTTCCAGAGTTTGATGGTAATCTGATTACTTTACATTTCACTTTTTTCACATTAGCACAGATTTAGTGTTGCTAAAAAAAATGTTCAAGTGACGTTCTCTTTCTCACCTTTGAACTGTTGGTGTATCTTATATTTAGTTTTTTTGTTGTTGTTTTGAGTGACCCCTTGTGGTTGTTATGTGCGCTACAACACAAAATAAATTTTTAAACGTACATTCTTTCACAGACTCACTGCTGTAAATTATTGCTATATACACATTTATCTAGACTTTTTACTTTTGTTCCCTATTGCTCTTAAAGCTTTCAAATTTATTCCCATGTTGATTATTTTGCCAAAAATGGACAAAAAGACAAAATTATCTGGTGTCTATGAAAATAAAGAAAACATTCATATTGAGCGTAATCATGAGATGGTTGTTGTTTTCTCAGGTCCTCAGCGGGATGCCCAGGCAGGTCGGGAGTTCATCCTGAAGATGTTTGTGGACTTGAACCCCGACAGTGACAAGATAATCTACTCTCACTTCACGTGTGCCACCGACACAGAGAACATCCGCTTCGTCTTCGCAGCTGTCAAAGACACCATCTTGCAGCTCAATCTGAAAGAGTACAACTTGGTGTGAATGCAGGATCCACGAGCAAGGCGCCAGCCTCTGAAGACACACTTGGTGCAGGAATTACCGTCCAGAGACGTACACCTGCATGAAACACACTGCAGCACAAAGAGACGAGCAATGCTTCATTCTTTACCAGACCACCACTTATCCCTTTTTGCTCCTTCTCATCGTGCGGCTGTTTGGTTTGTTGACAATTTAAAGATATGATTTTTCTGTTTTGTGGTTTTTACTAACTGCTGGTCTTGCACAGTCACAAATGAAACGCATTTAAATAGAACACTTTTGTCCTCTTTTTGGATGCCTCCGGCACACCTCTTGGCTCTCTGTTTGGCTCACTTTTTTTCTACACTACATGATCATTTGTTTTTTTACTGTTGGAGGTAGGCAGGAGTGGAAGGGGGCATCTCTGGCTAGAACAAGCCTTTGTGGACTAAGGGCTCTCTCATGCATGCTACACACTACAACATGGGTTTGTGACACCAGGCTGCAGATTACTGGACTCTGCTTATATGCGAAGGATGACTAATTTTGCAATGGTGCAACTAGGCAATGCTGAGGTGCAGTCAGGTACTTAGTTCCCTGGAACTCCAATTGTTTTGGTTTTTTTTTCTTTTCTTTTTAATCACCCTGATTTCCACCAGAGCAGATAAGGTCTATTGAATGTAAATAAGGTTTTGATGCCGCCCATGCAGAGTGAGGGCTGTTACAAAGATGACTAAATGTTCTCTCTTCACTTTAAATATATTCAGAAATGTTAACTTCTTGAGCTTATTCTTTCTGCTATTATTTGTCTGTTCATTCTATTGAAGATGACTACTCACAGGAGTACATAAGAAAAAGTCGCAATTTGTTTAACTCTCAATTCTGCAAATGGTCAGTGAAAAGACTAGTGGTATTTATTACTGTTTGAGTTTTCACATTGCCAACTTCAAACTAGGTGGGGTCGATCATTTTTAAAAAAAATATTATTTTGTCACTAGAATAATATCCATTCTTTAAATGTTGCATATTGAGAAAAGAGATTAAGGATCTGATGTTAAAATCAAGTGGGTCAGATTCCCATGTTTCTCAGTGGCATTTTTTTTAAATGTCAAAGTTTGAGTTGGTCATGTAATTGAAATTATGTTTTCTTTTTTTCCATTTTAAATGCAATTGATTATTCCAGACTACCATGGTAAGATGTCGGGGAACTACAGCTTTTAGGTTGCTGATTTAAACTTCCTGAACATTCATGGGGCTTTCTTTTTTTTTCTCCCAAAATAAACACACAGTGATCAAATAGGGTATTTTTTTTATTATTTATCACAGCTCTGTTGACTCAGTATTCCAAACCTTATTTCAGATCATTTTTTTTCCAGCTTTGTTAATGGAAAAAGTTTTATACTGCTGTAAAATATCCAAACTATTTTATGGACAAGTGTTCTATCTTTCTGACGATGCGTCATGTTTAGTTTTTGCGGGTCGGTTTTGACGTAATTGCTGATTGGGGAAAATAGTGTTTTCATGTCAGGTTTGTGCTTTATGCAAATCAAAACAGACAAAAAAAAGAGAAAACTTTATGGTTAAATATTTGCTGTTTTAAAGATTCTTGCAGATTTTTGGGAAAATTTATAAGGATATGCGTTGGCTATTGGTACAAATCCCATATCGTGTGTTTTTCCGGGTAGCTGTTGAAATACTTCTCTAAGATTTGTGATTGCTATTTTTGTCTTCACAATGTAATTCAGGTGAGTTTTCATAACTTTTTCTTCACAAGGGCTACTCCTAGCAGATCTGATTGAGCTCAAATGACAATAGAGGACAAAAAGAGCTAAAGGTGCAATTGATGACCGGGGTGGGTTGGGGTTTTGGCCAGCTAAACTGAGTTCAGGGAGGAGGAATGGTGATGCTCCTGTAGGATGTCTGGCCACAGTCCACTTGTTTAGTTTTTGATTTTAAATGAAAAGGAAAGAGGAGTTTCCTCAAGGTCCATTTGGTGTCCTGCCTGTCGGACTGTACTGTCCAGTAATTCTGATGGGATTCCGCAAAGGTCTTTTTGACCTTCATTGTTTTCCATAACGTGCATTTGCCTTTACATCTGCAGTATTTTCATGTTTGATTTTTAACTTTGACCCCTTGTTGGAAGGGCTGGGATAATTTGATCCTCACCCTGTTTAGAAACACAAAGAACTGGGAGGGTCTTATGAAAGAACAGTTAAGATTTTCTCAGCTATTATTGAGAAGTTGGAATCTTGATGAAGTGACGTTGACTGTGCTTTACTTTTTTTTGTTTTTTTTCGTTTATTCAACCAATTTACATTGTGAAACACTCAAGGGACGAACATTTTGGCTAATTTTCTAGATTTCTGCAGAGTTTTGAAGAGAGGTCGATTTAATCATTTTACAAGTTTGGAAAACGGTTAAATAAAAAAAAAAAAGACTGTAGAATAAAGCTAATGCTCATTTCAAGGCTTTCTTATTCTGTGACATCAAAAGGAAAACTGCTCTAAATATCTGACAAATTAAGGGCTGTTCAATGTCAGATTTAAAGTCTACATAGCACATTTTTAAAATAACTAAGATTAGTAACTGTGCCTCTAGAGTCAAGTTTAAACAACTTACAGTAAATGCTGCGCACTTGAGATGTCTGGAATGTCATCAAAGCTGCTGGAAAATTGTAGGAATTTCAGAGTAGTTTGGAAATTTTTCATGAAAAACCCTGAGTGCCACATCCCTCCCTCTCGCTTTTTTAAAAAGATTGTTTCAGAGCTAAAAGTATTTCTTTGGCTCTAGATATTTCCATGCATGATGCTTAAAAAAAAAGCTAATTAACCAAGTTCATAGAGTTTCTTTCAAAGTCGCAAGTTAATTTGGTGAATGACTAACATAAGCACATAGCAGGCTTTTGCATTGCTTGGAAGAACCAGTATCTGTCACTCTAGAAGATAATGGTTTTGGAGTTTGTAAAGTCCATGACATTCAGGAAGTATGCTGTTCTCCCAAATTTCAGCTTACCACCTTTAAACAATGCGTGTGGCCTGTCCTCCATTTGATCAGTTGTCGTCTCGCAAACTTGGTGGGACTCTGTAAAGATTAAATTGTAGACTGTCAGATTTCCAACTAGACTCCAAAAGGGCCAGCAGTGAAAGTAACGTGGCTATGACACAGTTATCAGAGCAGCTGGGTCACTCCTTTTGAATCCTTTCGCACAGATTGCTACTTTGCTTTGTTCTACATGTGTGAAACATTTTCAGAAGTCGTTCAGTAGACAATCCAGTACAAAGACGGTGCCAAAAACGGACATCAAAAATCCTTTTGAATCTGACCCAACACATTGGTACATTTTATTGATGCATTTCTTAAGATTACCTTTTTCCCCCAGAAGAAGCCTCAGTATTAGTCTATTTATTGAAGTGCTTACCAAGTAAAGGTACTGAACAGGTCCAATATTGGTCAAAGCAGTGAATAAAGAGGAGGATGATTCTGCTGAGTGTTTACATTCACTTTTTTCCCACCCTCCTTTTTTTTTTTTTATTTGATTGGACTGTGGACTGTCGTGCCACATTGACGCTACAACACTGCAGTGGGCTTGCATTTGTTAACGTAGATGTCCATTCAAGCATTGTTGGTACTTTGCGGTGTGTGTGTGTGTATACACAATTGTTTAAGCTTGAGCTCTGTCCTGGTCGGAGGATTGGACGTACGGTGATTATTATTAAAAGCTATCTTTGCTTCTTCTTCAGTTTTCTTTCATAAGGTTTACACACCTTAACACGTGGACCACTTTAAATGACTTTTTCTTTGTTGTTAAATCAACAGTTAAGTGTGTGTAATGGTGTACAAATTGAAAGTAATGCTTTTTTTTTTCTTAAGTATACCAAATGTAAATTCTGTACAATGTGTGCCAATCCCCTTTCTTTGTAAAGCCAGACTCTTAACAAGTGCCGATGTTGTGAAAAATCAGAGGGCCTGTATAGTTCCACGGCCCACTTTTTAAAGCAAACACTAAGTATATGATTAATTAACAAGAAAAAAAAATACACTATTATATATTTAAGATTAATAATGAACTGCTGTTTTTAAGATAAGTGTCAATTGATTTGCATGTGTTGTCAGGTTGGGGGAGGATTGGGTGGGTGACGAACTGTTCTTGCGTCACCCTTAAGAGAGGGTGGAAATGGTTATTAATTTACAGTATTTTAGCCATATTTCTCTTTTTGTATGTTTCATTTCAACCATTGTTGCCTGAACCTCATTCCAACATGAAAAATGATGATTTTTACATAGCCTTCTCCTTTTAAATGTTTTTGATTGGAATAAACCATGTTCTTATACTCTCCTCTTGCATCTTTGTACATTTACTTGTGTTACTTATTTCACTTTCTGTAGACATGGTTTTTAAAGCGATTGCCTGTTTTTTTTGTTTCCCCCCTCCATTTTTCATACAAATCTTTTAGTTTGGGTTTTTTATCTTGAAGCAGAAGACTGGCCTTTGAATGCAGGAAAAAAAATAAGAGTTTCTAAACTACAGAAGAAATTATGTTCGCAAGTCATCTAAGCTGGGGTATTCCTTTCATCCATCCATCCATTTTCTTACACCCTTGTCCCTAGTGGGGTTGGGGTGTATTCCTTAAAGTATGCAAATGTTATTCTACTTTTAAGATATGGCGCAAAAATAACCCTGCTGTTTTTTTCTATTTTTCATATTTTCAGAATTTGCAGCTTTCTCCTTGTTAGTCTGATCCTGACTGGTCTCTAAATACTACATGTGCTAACTAAAATGTGAAGGAATAAGAATTAACAGACCATTTGATGTCTTTGTTTATTCCTAATGTACAAGATGAAGAGGTTTCTTTATATTTCCTGTGTGTAATGCTTTATAATACTTTGGAGATTTGGTCTTCTACCTTTTGGGACTTTAAGAAAATCTGATTTGTCTGTATATCCCTTCCTCTTAAAGAAGTGTGGATGTTGTCATGATGCATTTTGTTTCTTTTTTTTTTATATTTACATCCCACCTCAATCATTGATAAACTTTGAGTAAACAGGTTTTACTCAAAGGATAGGAATCTTTTCCTCTGAAGCATGCTGGAGTGTAAAACAAAATTACAGCACCTTAGAAAAGTATTGAAAGCCCCTGAGTGTCTTCTGTCGCCTCACAAACACAGGATTCAATGATTGTAATTGAAATTGTATGATAGACCACAAAGTGAAGTATAATAGAAATATATTTTACTGTTCCTCAGCGAAGTGACACAAGGTAAAATACAACAATGAGACTGTACAGTAAGGGCAGATTTATAGGATTAAAAATACTGCAGTTCAAAGTATCACTCATTTTCAAAGATAATACAACTGAAAATGGCATAAAATTTAAATGTGCTGCATGTTTGTGATGTAGGAAAGTATGGCACTTTTTTTAAGCCTTCTGTAGTAAATATTTTGGTAGTTTCATTTTGCTGCAAGTCTTTCGTGTCTATGCCTCAACAGCTTTGCACATCTATAGAGACATTTTGCACATTTTTCTGTGCAAAATAGTGGTAGCTTCATCAGATTGAATGAAGAGATGGTTTTTAGTCACATTCTCTGTTGGATTTATGGCTTGGTTTTGACAGGATCATTCTAATACATTATATACAGCATTTTATGGTATCTCTGACTGTATATTCAGGGTCCTTGTCCTGTTGGGGTTTGAATGTTTTCCCAAGTCTTGAATTTTTTACAGCCTCAGACAGGATTCATCCATCTTCCTATCAACTCTTCTAAGCTTCCTTGTTCCAGCAACTTTTAGATGGGTCTCTGCTTCAACACACCTGACTCAAATAATTAGGTAATTATCAGGACTCTGGGAAACTTGACTGCATATTGAGGAAGTAATTCAGTCTTTTGATTCAGCTGAGAATCTCTGGGACACATTGAAACGCAGCAGGACTTTGGTCTTTGATGACTTGGGTTGAATACCCCTGCTGCAAGGTTTCAAATGTTCACCTACAGCTGATCTCTGAATGCAACTGACTGCTTAATTTTTTGTGGTATCAGAGTAAAGGGGTTCAAATATGAAAGATGTATGCTCTTTAGTGTTTCTCTATCACACAAAAGGCATTGGATTTTGTTAATGCAATGTGACGGCAAGGCATATGAAGACTCAAATACATGTTGGAGCTAAATTTTAGCCATATATATATATATCAAATTATTTTTTTCCCCACAGAGCAATAGTTGTGTGGTGTAATGATAGAGTGGGCGCCTATTATACAGAGGCTGTGGTCCTCAACTCAGCCGTCCGGGATTCAATTCCCAACCTTGTGACCTTTGGTGCATGTCTTTCCCATGTCTTGTTCCTGTCTGGTAGCTGTCAATAAAGGCCATGCAAGGGCAAGAAAGGTATTTAAAAAAAGTACTGAATGAAAATATAAAAGGGAAAATAATTAAAAGGTTTTAAAAATACATCAGTAAATTGACGATTTAAAATCTGAAGAAAAATGTTTACTTAAATGAATAATGGCGCAATTGTATTACTTCTGATTGTTCTATTTCTGTCATTTATTTAGTGACATTGTACATTTCCTGCCATTTCGCTTTTGACGGCGCTGGTATTCCGTCATTCCGTCTTGTCCACTAGGGGCGCTGCTTGCTCATACATCGGCCGACCATGAGGCGGATAGATCCCCGCTGTGTAGATCTGCTCGGCGCTCATCTAGCAGCTCTTATTTCTGTGCGAGGCTGTTCTGTTCTCAGCAGCGTTTCTGGTCTGTCTTCATATCCAGCTGCTTCAGCAACCGGACTCACTATTTTTTGGCTTCACCTCCGCTGGCCAAATCCACTCCGATTAATATCGAGCGCTGCTCGGTTCAAGGGGGATAAAGACTGAGTTTCAACTCCAGCCCGTGAACGTCAGTATTCTGAGTGGATCCGCCGCTTCAGCGAAATAAGAGATTTGTTTGTTTCTTTAACGAACAGGTTTTTCGGCTGCGTCGGTGCTTAATTAAACTGTGGCATTTTTATTTTTTTTATAAATCACCTATTTGTCAACCGTGGTCGAGTCGAGCTTTGAAGGGGCAACACAAGGCGAGAGAGGAGATTTATCCAGACGCCTCCCTCTCTTTCTGTGTATACAACGTTATTAATTTACTGACGCTGCCGCCGCGGAAAGCTCGCAGCAGCGATGAATCATTTTAACTGACAGCTTTTGAAGAATTAGCCAGCTTAGCCGGAGACACGAACTGGAAACCGATGGTGGTTTTCTGCTCACATACGCAGTAAAATACCAGGTTTGGGGAGCAGACATAGCTACAGCTGATAGCACTACCGACTCCTCTGGTTTTTATTTTCCTCTCTAAAGGCTGCAAAGTGCAACACTTGCCGTTTGGCTTGTAGCTTGTTTTGGTTAAAAGGGGGACCGCTAGCTGCCGTTAGCTAGTTTTTCTGCTAACCCTGGACAGCTCCCGAGAAAGGCTGAGCTAGCTTTGGACAAAGGAGCAACGCAGCGGGGAAATTTATAAACACCGGGCACACAAGTCGTGTTCTGGAGCGACAAACAAGGACCTGACATGATGTTTCCACAATCAAGACACTCAGTAAGTTGTTCAGATTTTAAAACGTGCTCAGTAGTTCTCTAGTTAAGGTAAATGACGCGTGAAACTTCCTGTAATTAATTAATTGGTATAGATTTGTTCGCTAGCAAGTTCTTTTAAGTTCTACAGAACATTTTCGGAGGTTTTGACGAAATAGTGAATGTGTCAAACGCTGCATTGTTAGATTTTGCAATTATGTTTTTCCCAGTCCCCAATTTTGTCGGTGACATTTGTTATAATTTCAGCATGAAATATAAACCCGTTAGAACATTTTGCAAGTATTAAAAATAGCAAACAAGTGCCAAACACAAATGATAGACTGTCATTTTTAGGTTCGTCTGTGGATGAGTGGAAAAAAAGAGCACGTTTCTGTTCCCCTGAATCTCAAGTTTCCTTGGTAACAGTAATTTAGTTTAGGGCAGGCGTTCATCAGTGGTATGGCCTATCAGCTCAATGGTCAAACACTCATGTCTGGAACCTGGCAGAACTGTGTCTTTGTCAAATGTCAAGATATTGATGGGAAAAGAAAACAAGTCCACGATGGGCTTGTAATGGTAACCAGTATCGACGTATACCAAGGTTTTAAGAGTTACAGTTACAGCAAATCACTAAAGCAGTGCTGCCTTTCCCCCACTCTTTGCTGATGGTCAGCTGGCTGAAAGACAGCTCAGACACATCACCTAAAACGAAGAGAAATTTGGCATTCCCAATCCAAAAACACAGTTTTATTTTTTTTAAAGTCACTATTGATTTAAAACTGCAGTTTGCAAGCTATGTGGACATGCCTGTTATAATGCAGTTGCAGTCTCTCCAACCAAATAACTCAAATAGGTAGCTAATATCTAGTTATGTTATTCTGAGGAGAGCAGAATAATAAAAGGAACATTCTGTGGAATAATTCCTTGACATCATACAATAATCCTTTGAAATTTTTATCTTTTTGCTTCAATCTTTGAATTAAAACCAAAGGACCAATAAAGGTGGCCTCCCTCGTACTATTTGACTGTAGAGAAGTATAATATAGTATAGGAAAAGCCTCTCTGCCCTTATAAGTTAATAACATTATCATAATTTGGCCTGATCAAGAATATAATACAATTATCATGGTATTGCTGAATATTGCAATGACAGTATTAATTATTGCAATTGAAAGTGGTCAACACGGTTATTCCATCATATTCTGAGAGCTTTTGCTACTTAGCCTCTACAATGATATATAGTGTCCATCAAGGCTAGTTACAGACTGTCAAAGTATTTCAATGGCAAGCAGTGAATTGAATGAAATGATGTGTGAAACCAAGCAGTCGGTTGCGTTATCACAAACAGTGTGATGATGATTGCAGTTCAACACATCATCATTCGACCCCAACTGTACTTACTTCACATGTTGTGATTTTAACAGTATTGGAAATGGTTTTAGTTTTAATAGTAAGTCTGCCTTTTTCTGGTAGCAACGCAACAGAGAACTAAAAGTCTTGTGGCATGAATGATTATTTGCTGTACAGTGGGGATGGTCTTGCTGGGAAATGTCAGAGTTGGTAGCAGGATTTTAGGATTGTAGATTTAATTTTAATTAAATACTTGTACAGCTGTGGCCAGAAAGCAAGTGCACCCTCTTTCGTGTGAAGACAGTGCACATCAAGAATTAATAATGAAAACACAACATGGATGAACAAACTAGAAAACCACACTGCCATTGTTGACATAGAGCTTGTCAGGACGCAGGAATTGCTTCTGCCTTTTCCATTGCAGTAGCTCAAGCCTTTATACATTGTCTCTTTTTCGCTCTGCTTCCTTTTACCTTTGGAGAGGTTTCTTTGCAGTCTGAAAATGTTGTAGAAATTGCCTGAGGGGGACAACATACACCGAAGCAAATGTCCGCAGCATTTGTTCCAGACTTCTTGCAGACCTTTCCATCTGCCCCACAGGCAAACTACACCACAAATCAGTGAGTGAGAAAATTTGCAAGCGCTATTCTTGTGGCCTTTGCCACAGTTATGCATGCATACTCGCAGGAATTTGTGCTGTAGTGTTTTCTGCTGACCCATATGTTGTTTTACACTCCCTGCAATTTTGTGTTAATAAAGACACACTGTCAATGTTAAAACAAAAGGAGGAAACCTCACAGACTGGTCTCAAAGTGTAGTAGAGAAAATACAGCTATCTTTTATGTTGTACTCTGTGCATGATGTACTGCCTCCTGTGAACTCCAGTCAGCTACTCACTCACACCCCCACACTTCCCTATCCTTCGGATTTCCAGCTGCGAAAGCTCATCGCCGACTGACGAATACCCTGCTGTGTGGTACATTGTGAAGAGCAAGTGTAGACTTAGTCTGGAGCAATCTCTCAACCCATGAAAACCTGAAAACCACTTTGTGCCACAGCATTTCAGTCAGATTGATACCGCGACTTTTACTTTCACCATTACAGCATTTTGTTTTCTCTCTTTCTGTCATTCTGTTGTGGATTTGCTACTGTTGTTCTGTTAACAAAATCCATAGCATTTTACTCCAGAATACTCTGGTATACAATTTATAGCTGACTCTGTGACTTGGTTGTGCCAAGACCTGCTGTAAACTGACAAATCTACAAGCTGACTCCTTGTATTTTTCATGGACAAAAGACTTTTTGCTGTCAAATTTTGAAACGATTGATGGAGACTGTCATTGCTTGATGCACACACTTGATTCACATTTTAGCAACTGAAATGCAGAAGGACACAGAGAGTAATAAGGACATCCTGATGGGTGTCCTTATTACCCTTATTAAGAGTGATATTAGGATTAATCACAACTGAAATCAATGTTGCAATTGACATCAATAATGTTACAGTTATCAGTTTTCCATCCTGTTGGAAAGGCTTTTCATTTCCCCTGGATGGGGTCACATTTGCAGCTTTTGGTTGGAAGTATTGTGATGGTGTGGGGCTTTCATCTGCCTCTCTGGAATCAGGTCTTGTCATAATTGGAGGCAATCTCAATGCATAAAGTGATCAAGATGGATTTCTGTAACCAGTAGCAATTACATTTGGTCTGCAGTCTGGGACTGTTCAGTATATTTTGATATTTACATTTCTCCATTGTCAACATGAAATCGTGGTAATGGTGAAGACCAATTGATTTACATGTCATTCAAGTGAATTATGTCCACTTTCATGACAATTTGAATTGTGTAAAGAAGTTGAGTAGCAGGGATAAGAGAGTGGCCAAGAATGTATAAGATATTTTTGCTTTAGTGGGATATATTTTCTGTTCTGTTTTCCAACCATTCCAACTTTTTATAGTTTTTTTGGGGGGGTTGAAACTGGTTGAGTCCCTCCCCGATTGGGCTAAAACCTCAGTCAACTTTTCTGAGGTGAAACAGCTGGCTTACTCCATTCCTGCTTGAATTTCATTTTCTTATAATCCAATTGAGTGCTGTTGTGCTGCTTGATTTGAGCATTAGGACCCCAGGACTCCAGATTAAATGTGAGGTTTGGGAATTTAGCAGGCCTTTTCTCCAGAGTTACAGCTGCCTCAGTTTTACTCTGAGTCAACTTCCACTGTGGCTTCACACTTAAGTGTCTTTTGTCATTTACATATTGCCTTTACCCGACTGCTGTGGTCTAAAGGTGGGGAAAAATTATGACGCATATGGAGATATGGGTGTAAAACAAATGAAAAGCAAGAGAAAGAAGTGATGATGGACGGTGGACTAATCTGAACCCTCATTCTCCATCAAATCTGCTTTATATTATAGTCTTTTAAACCATAGATAATAGTCGTGTCCATCATCAGGAACTTGTAAAAGCAACCAGGTACTACAAACTAAACCACGTCTGTGCTCGACTTTCCTCCTGTGCTGCTACTTTCTCTCATGTGTGGTGAGGTGGAACCACTTGGACATTTTCCACAAAAAATAGCTTTACTTAAACCCCACAGCCATGTGTCCTGCGCATGTGCGTTTTCACACCTGCAAACTACTTCACACCTCCGTGGGGTTTGCTTCGGAAAAGTTTCACTTTGACACAAACACCTATTGAAACCAGGTCTCAGAGAATTTGATCACCGGAGACGTGGAAAGACACGCCTGGATTTAAACAAAAATGTTACTGCTTCACTAAAATACGGCTCCATGTAAATGACTTAGTTTATAACTCGCCTTGGTTAATTTGCCGTGTTGTTGGGGATGCTGACCTGTTGCTTGGATGGTTGTGAAATATTGATTAGTCGATGCATGAAGCAAAGACAATAAACATATTTACCCACTATGCATTCTGTGGTATTAACACATATTGTCGCACACTTCATTCTACTTACTTTTATACTTGGGAGCTAGTTGGATATAGGTTATTTACCAACATTTATTTTCTTATGCAAAATCTAAAAAAATACATACAGGTGAATTCAGAAAGAGAAGCATACTTGCTTTGCAGCCTTTTGCAGGGACTCAGGTTTCCATCCTCCCTTTATGTGCACATTTTAATCCCTCGCCATGGCCACAGTTCATTGATTTAAGAGAAGCACTTGATTGTGGCACATTGCCTGACCCAGTTGACAATGTTTGGCATATTGTTTTGGTGTTGATTAATCCTAATGCAGCTTCAACAAAGCTGGGCTGTGGTGTGAAAGTGGAACAACATAAAAGCTCAGAGCGCGAGAGCAGCACAAGTAATACAGAGGGGAAATCTCTCAGGTCCCCTGAGCTCATACTCAACTGCAGAGATGGCCACAGGTTGTATGCACACACACAGACCACCCCCTCCTTTTCCTCCTGCTCCTTGTCTCCTTTATCACCCGTTTCCTCCCAGATCTTCTGTAGTGGTGGGAGGGACAGGGGCAGAGGGTGCACAGGCATTATTAAGCCCACTTGAATTAACAGAACAGCCCCCAGCCTTTCCTCTAAAGCCTCCAGCTGGGGGGAGCTTAATCTCCATGGTCCCCTGTCTCGTCCATTAAACAAACTCCCCCGCCCCTTTCCCATCATTCTGCAGCACACACACACACACGCCGACACACACACTTTTGTGTGTTTCTGCGTGAATAATAAGCCATGCTGTGTGTGTCTGGTTTATTAGGGGAGCTGGACATTTGCGTGCACACCCATACACGGAATAATGAGAGAACTCAAGAGCGCCCAAATATTAACTGTAGCTCTCCTTTCTACATGTAATTATTGCTCTCATACATGCTTAGAAAAAAAAAAAAAAAAGGTTTCTTTTTTGTTTGGCACACACATTCTCACCAACCTCAAGGGTCTTATCTGCTTTTTGTATCTGGGGGGAACAAATTGAATGTGGGTCTTGACACACGCGGGCCAGCAGATGTCTGGGTTGTTGAGGTTAGGCCAGCTGATTAGCATGACAAACGCAGCCCCCCCGACACTCAACCCCACTACACAACCAACCTGCGGGGGGCCATGCTTCAAGAGTGGCCCAGTCGAGGGCACAGGTCACAGGTGATGTTGATTTTTGTGAAGGGCCACAGCACGTGATTGTCAGAAGACTTTAGTTTGGGTTGGGTTTAGCGAAAGGTGGAGGCTGGTGCAATCGTTCTCTTGTCAAGCACATGGTGATTTGGACTCAGGTATTCATAAAAATCCCTGAGTCCAGGTATTTTCTGCTTTCAGAATCACCTTCAACAATTGCTTTCAAGTTGAACATATGTATTGTGTCAAAGTAAAAGAGCTAGTATTTGTACAATTTCATTTAGCTCCCTTTTCAGGTCGTTTCTGTACCCGTATATATGATGTGTACATATTCAACATAACATGCCTATAACTGGTAAAAACTGGGGTCATGGTGTGATGCATTTAATAAAACATTATTAATTGGTCTAATAGCTGTATTTAATATGCAAAAAGAACAGCAAGGACTGAGTTCCCTGGTTTCAAATGAGAATTTGATGCTAACTAGCACATGAAATGGCTAGCAGAGCTAAAATGAGCTCATTGGATGGATGAAGATGTACAGTTTCTCAGGTCTATTTAACTATTTTTATGATCTGTTGCAAGTAAAAAAAAAAAGTCTCATTTGGTTTGAAAGTGATCCATTTTTTTTGTTGACATTTAAAGAACATCCCAATTTTCTGGAATTCATGTTGTACTATAATCACCGTACATCAGTAGTTGTGAGGCACAGCTGCAAGTCGTGCATTTACAGCTGCTCACATGGGTCCATAAAACGATTTCCCATCACTACTTAGCATCTATCTTCTATGCCCTAAGGGACACAAACAACAAAGATTTTAAGCTGTAGCAGATTAGGTCTGGTCTGTACATGCTGTTACATCACAGTACTTGATAAACACATTTTTCTCAGCTAATTGGAGGACAATTTATACTGGACATTTAACTTCATCAGCAACTTTACAAACACTAATTATATATATAAAAAAAATTTTGCTGTCAATTTTAGTTTCAGAGCTTGTAGTTATTAAATATGTGCCTCTGTTGGGGGGACTGCGCCCTATCTTGCATCCTGAAGTGCACCATTGAGAATTCACTTTATTTGTATCGTCACCTTGGTGTTCAAGCTTGAAGGCCCTTAATACTCACAGCTTTTCCAAAGTCCTTTAATTCAAGATTAAAGTCCTATAAAAATCCCACGTATAAAATCCCACATATAAAAACCTAACTAAAATATTTTTGGGTAGATCTGGGTAGATTAGAATTTACACACTTGACATCTTAGGCCAATTTGCTACAGAACCTAATTTTATTTTTCTTACAGAAAACATGTAAAAATAAAAACCAAACATATTTCCACTGATTGGTATCATGTTTCTTATTATCTTTTAAGTCTACAGGTGTATTAAGGAGACTGAGCCCTTATTGTCTCTCTCTTGAAGACTATCTAGATCTGTGTCAGAGTGGACTTTAATAATTTTTCTTTTTTTTCCATTTATTTATTTAAAATAGGACTGGTTTCTGACATCCTGGCATCTTAGGGTGTCTTCATTTTCTTTCCACATTTGGCTAGTGTGCCTTTCCATGCTTAGTTTAAAACTGTTTGGGGGGAGGGGAAAGCTGACTGGTTGAATGGATATGTGTTTGCATGTATGTTGTGCAATTAGGAGTCCACCAGATTGTGTGTTTTGTGTGGGAGGGAACTCAGAGGAACTGAATCAGTATTCAGGAAAAGATTCCTTGAAGGGGAATGTGGGAGGTAGAAAGAAAAGAGGCTGCTGGGAGGACGGGTTAACCCCTCTCCTGTGGAGAACGGCGTGATGGGCTGTAACAAAGCAGCTCAACGGGAGGTGGCTTGATTGGCCACATCGTTCCAAAGCAAAAAAGACCTGCTAGACCGCGAGACCTTGCAAGCTGAGAGGTAGCTGCTTAGTTTGGTGCCTGTAAGGAATGAGGTCACGTATAAAAGAATATTATATTAACCCAACTAAAACACAGTCAGCCATCAGGAATCAATGTTATTTCATTATGCTGCTTTCAAAAAAAATGTCCACACTTAAATAGTACACCGTTTAAACAACAGATTAGTAGACTCAATTATGTCAGACCCATTTTGAAGGATGATCGATTGGTACCACTATTTGAAAACTATTAAGTCAGTCGGGCTCAAAACTGGAGCCTAAAATTTGGAGCTTTACTAATTGTAAGAGCAAGAACAGTAGTGCTGATGCATCACAAGATGAAACAACAGCTCCCTGCTGTCAAACATATGCAGGCACAGCTTTGGTTGTTTATTTGCTTGTTGCTAACTTTGGGACTAATCTTTTCCTGCCTGTCTTTGCTCTTTTTCTGGCTGTTCTCAGTAATAACCTTGTTTTTTTACAAATGGGCATCAATCATCTGCACAAGCTTTGTGGGTGTAATCTTAAAGCCCTCCCTCTGTGAGCCTGCCTTTAATCTCAGCTATGGTCCCCAAAACCACAGTACTGTCAGCCTCACCACTTTCCCCACTCTTGACAAATTGCCTATTTCCCTTGGCTTCAGAATCTCTGCACTTCGTTCCTGTGGTGTGTATGTGTGTTTAGGAGCATGCCTCCCTCACCTTGTGTGTGTTTTTCTTATGTTTTTTGTGCATAGGCGCATCTGCGTTTGCAGAACATACTGTTTTAAATACCATGCTTGTGTGTGTTTGTGCTGAGCGCTTGGCTGGCCTTGTGTATGGGTCAAGATAGTTGTGCCGGGAGGGGAGGGAAGGCAAGCCATGCCAATCCTGTGTTTGCAAGGGCACTTCACTTGAAGTGATAAAAGTATAATAATCCCCTTTAAAGCGTCTTAACGAGGTCAAATCTGTTAGACTGCAAGGGGGAGGGAGGTTTGCGTGTGTTGGCGTGTGTGTGCATGTGTGTTGTTGGGATAACGCTGCAGAAATGGGGGTAAGCCTCCGCTTGGTTTGTGAGAGATAATAATCAAAATCAAATTCCTGGCCGAAACAGGATTAGGCTCTCTCGCCGTGCTCTAAAGCCCCTGTCCAGAGCTGCTGAAGACACAATCCTATTCCTCAGCCTCTCTTTCAAACCCTGAGCAGCTAGCGTGGCTGGGCTCTCTCCGTTGGTTCAGACGGAGTTTGCCCGGATGAGCTTGGATACGGGCCAGTTAGTTCTGTCCCTCTCTCAGATCGCTGGGCTCATATGCTTTAGTCCAAACACTAATCCAGGATATTTAGATGGAATTGTTTGGTAGGAACTATTCTTGGATGGAGGATCCAGTCTTGTTTTCTGCTGTAAGAGCAAAAGACTTAATCATTTCAATCTCTGGCTTGGTGAATCTTGTAACAGTGGACTTTTTCCTGAAATGTTTAAGCACATTCTGCGAGTTTCATTCATACATGTACGAGTGTCATACAGTCACATTTCCATTTAAAATCTGTATTGATGAGAAATTAGTTACTTATTGCATTATATTGCTTTGTTTGTGTAATGTATTATAAAGCATTGGAGAGGTCTCTGAAACAGCTAAGCAGTTTTAGCTGCAAACAACACAACATTAACCATCATTGCCTAAGGAGTGCTTTCTGGGTATTTAACAAAGCACTTCCACCGTTTGTTTTGCTTTCGACTCACTGTGAAAGAGACTTGCGCCTGCTTTTATTCTTTCTGGAACCCCAAAATTTTACCCTTTACTTGGCAGTCTTTTTAAGATGTAATTTTATCTCTAAAATTCATTTAAGACAGTCCTCTTGCCACCTTTCAGAAAAATGTGTTTGCCACATCTGTATAGAGTCAGTGTAAGAAACATATTAAGTATTATATATTTTCACCAGTCTTTTTAATAACTAGATTTTATTGCTCATGTTCCATTCTTGTCAAAACTCTTAAATCCAGTGGGATTTGCTAATTACCCTTCTGCTAACTCTACAATGGACCCACACCTATTCAACGATTAGTATTTGTAGATTTGTGTTTTTTTTCTTTTTGTGGAATGTAACTAAATCTACTTGAAGTATAGTTTAAAAATAGTGCAAAGGCTTTGCTTCTGTCTGCAAGATTTAAAAATTCAGTTTTTAAGTGAGGAAATAAATTATGTCCTCTGTCTTAATCTAAACCGCTAAGGAATGTTCTACCAGAAAGAATCATTAGTTACTTTCTTTCTTACTTACTCTCCTTTCTATTGAAACTGTGACAGACAGAAGAGGCGGAAAGCTTACATGGGATCCTCCAGACTGTTGCTATGGAACAGAAAGACAACCTGGCAGTGAAACATAGAGGAACTGTTTGCCATTACGGATATTCTGCATTCGTTTAAGAGTGGGAGTGAGATAACATCCAGTCATTAGTGAGTGATTACAATGCCAAGGCTCCATCCCTCCCTCCAAGCACACAAACATTCACGCATGTGCCACACACAAGCACACACCGACTGAGATGTAAACAGTCAGGCAGTGCTCCAGGAAATACAATCCCCACACTGCAGCTACCCCTCAGGCAGGATTTATACTGAGGAAGATGTTTTCCAATGGATCCTGCTGTTATTCCGTGTGGCTGTCTACGCTTTTTCATTTGTGTATGTGCTCAGCTTGTGTGTCTAAATGCCCTGCTGTATTCATTTATTGTTCATGTGTCTCATCATTGTAGTGTGATCTGTATGCGTGTGTGTAAAGCTAAGCCCCCCCACGCCCCTGTAATCTCCATCCCTTCCTGTCGTTTTTTTTTTTTTTTCCACCGATTGATCTAAGAGCAGAAACAGCCTTAGTCTGATTCTTATTTAAAATAGACATAATGGTTCACAGAAGATTTCACATGGATTGAACCAGATGATGAGGCCAGGAAGGCTCTGTGTGCATGTCTGTGTGGGGGGTGAGTAGGGCTTAGGGGTTGGTGGGTGGGGGATGGGGGTGGGGCAGCAATTTCCTGAAACGATGAATCCCATTTATTCGCCGAAGACTGTCTCAATTGCCTCAGCAGCCCACAACGCTTTTTAATGCTTTAATTACGTCTCAAAGGAGCAGGGTGGAATCAAATTAGAGATCGTCCTACATTTAGGTGCCAGGCGTGTGCCTTTTCTTGTGTGCGTGTGAGCCCGGCAGATTTTACTTATGAGGGAGTGTGTGTGTGTGTGTGTGGGGGGGGGGGGGGGGGAATCTCATATCCTTCTGTATGATTCCTAGCACTGAGTATTTGTTGCTCTTGCATCCATTCATACAACTTAAAACACATGCAAACAGATGTTGACTCACGTAAATGTGTCCCTGAAAAACACCTCATCAATGACTTCAACGTTTATTTTTATTTTTTTTCTTGGAACATTCAAGAAAGCTTTTGCACACATAATTATCTTTTTCTTTTTCTTTTTTTTTTTACACAGATGCATATTCACTAACGCAGCATGCAGCCTTTTTTTCTGTCATAGCAGATGGCATGTGTCTCAATATTACAGCAGTATTTCATTAACATTATGGGCATCCATCTGTTGTGCCCTCTCATGCCCCCGTGGAGCACCTTGTTTTCTTGTTTTCGTCACCGAAGAAGAGAAGAAAATAAACATTGTTAGCATTGTGTAGCAAAACGCAAAGTAAGCTTGGTATACAAAAAATATTAGCTGGACATATGTAGGTAAAACCCAGTGCTCTTAGTCATTGTTCACTAAGTTTCTTCTTTATGTGCTATTTAGGCACCACAGATTTTAGCAACTTTAAGTAAATATGTTTTGTAGCGGTGAATCCGGCTCACAAAACGGAATGATAAACAATATGTAATTTATGAAACTACATTTCTTTCTAATCACCAATCTACTTGTCATTAAGCCTGTCATAATGACACATTTTGGGACTATTAAGTAATAGAGTCTAATTAATGGAAAAAAAATTAAAGTACCCTCTGAGAGATAACTAAACATACATTTCTAACAAACGTTTCATATTGGAACGGGAAGATATTTTAAAAATCCAAAATACATAAACAATACAACAAATGATGGATATTGAAGTCTGTTAACAAAATGGCTCTTCAAAGAATGGACTAGTTGAGACTCATGCACCAGACTGAAGACTTTTGTTGTCCAGTTAATTCACAGCAAATCTAATCTCAAGCACAGATTTATGTACATCCAGCAATATCCTGCTGAGTGTGTGCAGTTATGTACCATGACCAACTGGGTTTTGAAAAGACAGAGCAGAGATGAGGAGAAAAACACTGTCCCATTGTGTTGGGACTACTTTCTATGCTAAAGAAAAAATTCAGAGTTAATAGCAGCAATAGCTTGTTTAGTGGCTTCATCTGGGAGGGAAACAATGAGGCAATTAACCATCATGCTGGGTTTTATTTAACACTGCTTGTGCCTGGTAAGACTAACTGGTTGTCTGGTTTGGTGAGGACCATTCATAGAACAAGGAGGCTGATTCAGTCTGCCATCTGCCACGTGTAGGGACAAAAATGGAGCGCACATTCCTATTGGAAGATGGTCTGTCAACAGTATTTACTTAGTCTTGCACATAAATTAGCTCTCTACCAAATTTGGATATCTTTGTGGTTGTTTGTTTATTATAATTTCTAATTTATATATAAAAATGTTACTCTTTTGATGCAGACTTTTGATGTGGGTATTTTTTTTAAGGTGGAAGGTCAAGTAGAACATTTATCTAGTCACCCCAGGCTGCCAGATGTTGTCCATTGCCAACAACTTTCTTTGATCTGGTTACACTTACTGGAAACCACTATTCCCAGATGGGGGGGCTAATGTTGCCCGTAAGGGAAAAGGATGTAGTCGATCAGAAGTACCAAACTGAAAGTGTAAAGGAAAGGTGTTGACAGGGTAGATGAAAAGTGATACGCATCAGGTTGCCTCTGAAGTGGAAAGTTACCGTCCTTCATAAGCTCAACCCAAAGTAACCTTTTACAGATGATATCAGATTTGGTTTCAGAGTTGGGTGGAGAAGCTGTAGTCTGCAGACTTTTTTTAATTCAGCATTGGTAAGACAGACTTGGTGGCTGGTTTTCAACCCCTACTGTCAATCGTTTGGTAGATCTTTGTCGAAATATATATTTTTTTCTTGTTATTTTGACAACCCAAACTGCAAAAAGTGCTGGTGATGTTTTTAGGAAAAAATTTACCACACCTGGAAAGTCAGGTTGTGTCCGAAACAGTTTCTTTAAAAGATTAGACAGGCATCAAATTCCTTACCAAGAATGTAGTAAGAGGGCATACACAAAGTTCTACATATTTGTCTCTATTAACATTCATACGTCCAAACTACAGCGAAGCATCACATATTAGGTTGTTAAACAAATCTAATGTTTAGCAATGTATCTGTGTTTGTCAGTTTGCAAATGTAATGGCTGTTGATCCTTGTTTTATTTTTCTCCTATCAGTTTTCATCCACCTACTTGGCCCAGTTACCTTAGATCCAAGACTCAAAGATTCAGACTTTGGTATTTTAAATGTTCATATAATACCCTTCATAGGGGGTAAGTCATATCTTGTGCATCAGTACATCTCTCTGGGAAAATGGCCAAGCTGGACACATACACCTGAAACAAGCACTAATTCAGCACAGTGTGTGTGGTGCAGCTTTCCGTTGCCAAGTGCCTTTTGTTGACGCAGGCCCTGCGTGACAGAGACCCATATAGCCAGGCTGTTTGTTGAATTTAGTCCCTGCATTATTGGCTTCAGAGATAATGGAACAGGTTTTCCTGCTGTACCACAGAAACCTTTGTCTCCAGGCAACAGTTTGCTTTGCGTGGAATGGAAGTTTTTGACGTATGGGGTTAGCTTGTTAAGGTCAGATCACGGTTGTCACTGTGTTTTAGTGACTTCATTATTTGATTAAAGTCTCAAGTATATTTTGATTTTAACAACAAGAAAGCTTTGTCTGATCTGGTTATCTAATGAACCTGTGGAAATTATTCTGAACTTATTCAAAACATTTAACCCCCCAAAATAAAACACCAGCCAGGTAAATGTTATCACAGAACTTAAAGTAATTGTAATATAGATGTTCCTTTAGATTAAGTTGCCTGTTTAGGGAAAAAAAAAAAAAAAGTTGAGCAATGTCATCAGACGTGAAGCAACAGGTCAATCCTAATGGCGAGCTCCCTGAAATTATGACTTTACATTTTCTTTTTTTTTTATGTCTCCCATAATGCAGTTCATTGACAAATAATGAGATTTTGTTTTACTATACAAGCTGTGCTCTATGTGCACTGCTTCCCAGGAATTGTAGTGAACAGAATTACAATCAGGGTTAAAAACTGCATCCAGGCTAAGTGTTTGACTGGTGATGTAGCTCACTATGTGAGATTTAGAATGTGTTTAATTGTATTTATTAACCAAGAAAAAGCTGCAGCATGTTTAGGCTGTCAGATTGCAAGTCAGATTACTGTTTTAAAATCTCTAAGTGAGAACTGAATGAGTTTAGTAATTACGTACCATATCACTCTCCAGGTTCTCTCATGACTCTGCTTTAGCTTTACTTGTTGTCTCCTAAACTGAATATTGGGCTTTTAACAGAAAGTTTCAAAAGGACTTAAATTATAGGGTTGATTAACTCTTAACGTGTTAATCAATAAGCTGCTGCAAATCCTTACATGTTGTTCGAGGTGGCTTTATGTCTTAGCACCAGAAAAGTGTCATTGTCATCAAACCGTGAACAAATAGCAACTTTGTCATTAAAAATGTCAACATAGGTGTGCATTAAAATCAGTTTTTCACTGTTTATGGTTGTATGTGGATTAGACTCGTATGCATCATAGGACAGTGGAAGTGCAGCAGCTTCCTGCATTTGGGTTTCTCATTTTTCTTCTTGTCTGTCTTCTTGATAGGCCTCATCGCAGCAGCTGAAATTTACGACCTCTGACTCCTGTGACAGGATCAAGGATGAGTTCCAGTTTCTTCAAGCACAATATCACAGGTGAACACATTGACATGCACTCACACAGTCACAAACACAGATATATTGGCCTTACAAATCTATGTTTCTTTCTACATAAAAGTGAAACAGATTTTACAGTTGATCTGTTGCTGTAATGACTTCATCTTGGCCAGAGGTCAGATTTTTAAGAGATTTTTTATTTTTATTTTGTGAAGTGATTGTGTTTGAGCTTTACCTGACTCCAAATCTCGCTAATATACATGAGATGCAGAAGTGACTGTAATAAACACATTCATTTTCTCATGATTTTTCTCCATCTTCAAATGTCTTCTGATCAGACTCAAAGTAATAAAAAAGCTATTCTTCAAAAAAAACAAACAAACCTGGTGATAGCAGCACCATGCTTATAGATTTAATTTCTTCTAGCAAATGCTTAACCCCTTAATGCTTGAATTTATTCAAAATGACATAAAAATACAAATTGTGTCTTTGCTTTCAAATAGATTCTAAATAAAAGCCTGCACTGTCCGTTCTGTCAATGAATGACTAAAACGCCCACTTGGCAACAGCTCAAGACAGGGCCTGGGAGGGGATATCGCATTTAAATGCTGTCATATTCCACAAAAAATGGTAAAAACCGGGACATTTTCATTAATCAAAGAAAGCCCTTCTGATGCTTCAGGCAGAATGCAACAAGTTAACATGTTTGGGGGAAAGAGGACATTTGGTCACCTTAGTATATATAATTCAACTTGCCTGTGTGGTAGTTTAAGATGTAGTTTTATGGCAAGAAATTTAATAACAGTGTAGGCAACCCAGCTGCAGCACCAATTGCTTAAACATTTTTCTTTGACTCACACCACAATCAGGCCCGTTTTCCCCTTGCTACTGATCTTTCTTTACTGCTTAAATACGTCTACATTTCCAGAGGTATAAGATGCCTCCAAAGTCCTGACCTTCATTCATCTGTTTGATAGCGTTAGAGGATTGTGCCACAGGGTCTGCATCTCAGTAAAAAAAAATAAAAAATCAGCTTTCTGTAAGGAAAGGATACTTTGAAACCCATCTTCCTTCCGGAGTAGGTTGGTTTGTTCCTGTGTACATCCCTTCCCAGAACCTTCCACAGACTTGGCTCTCCCAGGTACAGACACTCAAAGGCACATGAAAGCCCAGTGTATTGTGTGTAAAATCCCTGCTGTGGTCTGATCGCTCCTGTTATGCAGAGGATTCTGAAGCTGCAATAACGCCCTTCATATCTTCTTCCTTGCCTTTGCTTTTGTTATTCCCATAACAGCGAGCAGCACCGTTTAACCCTCTTCAGAGAGTGAGGGTGCAGTTAAAAGAATGCCTCTTTTGTCTCAGCATACATAACATGCATACAGTGCCTATTGACTCAGGAGCAGGGATGGGGTGGGGGGTCTTGGGAGCCACAAACGAAGCTTTGTAGCGCTCTGCTGCTGTGCTTTGCTTGTCTGTTGCTGACGACTAAAAGGCAAATGTACCGCAGGCGTTCCCCTGGGTATAGTACGGAGCATTGTAGCTGTCGTTGTCTTTCTCTTTCCTGTTCCCCCCACCCCGCTCGACTCTCCCTGCCCCCCTGCCGCCTCTCCCCTCCCCAATTTCACGTGCATAAATAGATCAGGGAATACATAAATCAAAATAAAGATGGCAGCAGGAGCGATTTAGAGACGGAAGAAGCGGCAATAAAACTCCATCAAAGTGTCGTTTGACAACGCCGGTGCAGACCCTGGGGCTGCTGAGCAGCAATCAGAGGAGGCACAGAGCCAATCCATGGCAGGCTTGCAGAGAGGACGCCAGTTGTCATGACAACTTGTTATACGGCCTGTGCGCATAAGTGGGGATAGCAGAAAGATTTTTATGTAGGTGTCAAAGGGAGCATTTGGGAAAGTGGACACTGCTTGTTCGCACACTTCAAAAGGCAAAAGAACATCATTATCACTCACTAAATACAGGAGTGGATCCAACCCGTTTCAGTGTTTTTAGGCTTAACATTGTCTGCCATGACATGACCATTAATTTATGATGTGAACCAACGTTTTATTCATATTCACAGTAAACGCCTCAACTACCCTTGAATAGTTTTAGTAGTCTGGAGTTTTGTTCCCCCCCTGCGTTTTAGTTGAGATGTGTGGCCTTCAGATTTTTGGGTCGTAAAAATTGCCATCGTTCGAAGATTCTTAGTGATGACTTTATTCACTTGCTTCGTTTCAAATGAATAAACTCTTAAAGCAGTGAACTCGTAAAAGCACTTACCAGAGCAGATTTGAATTCTTCTGCTGTCGATGGGTACCAGTTCTCAACAGCCTCTAGGTTCTGCTGCTTTGGGTTCATCCGTACTTAAAAGCACATACAATTGCAAACCTTAATGTGGGAAATTTATTACCATGTTATTCCAAAGAAGAGAAACAAAATCTAACAAAATACATTTTAAGAATTAGACAGTGCTATTATGCATCATTAGTATTATGGTAAATAATAAAATTAACTAAACTGCCAAGCTACATAATAAAATAAAACAATTCATCACACTGCAGTAATTCAATGCACAGTTAGCTGTGTTCTTACTTTAAATGTTCATCCTTTACTGACTTCTTACGTCTGACATGTACCTCATAACTTGTTTAATGTGGTGTCCTGATGTATACAACTATATAATTATGGGGGGGGGTGTTTTTTTTTTCTTCTTTTTCCGGAAAGAAAATAATTCTTAGAAAGGAATGCAAGCTCAGGCAGAATGTTGAACTGGAGCTTCAACATTGCAAGGCAAACATGCTTCTAAATATTTTCTATCCCTACTGACAAATTCAGATTTTGAGAAAAGACCGAGCAGTTGACTAAATTTGGAATAACAGAGGCTGGTGTGATTATTATAGCAGCAGCACAGTGCGGTGTGTATGAATGAGCACACGTCATTGGCTGAGTGCAACACGATGTTCAGTCTGCCAGTTAAGACTATTTATGATGCAGACTCAGGCAGCGCTCTCTGTAATCGATCTGTCATTCGTGTAGACAGCTGAGAAGAACATCCCAGCATAAATATACACACCATCAACCTCGCTGCAGACTTATCTCGAATCTAAACCTTTCCACCATGTCTCTGCATATTTGGTTAAGCCTTACCAATAACTTGGAATAAATGACGCCCTCTGAGACTGGCAGGTTTTAACTGGATGCTTCAGTCAGACGCCATGTAGGGACTGTTTTTGTCATTTTTATTTGACAATGAGGCTGACTCGTTGACGTGTTCCTCTTTGTCACGCCGCCTCATATGACAACAGCGTTGACATGATTGCAGTTAATGGCTGTCACTGGGTCTGGGTTACAGGGAATGCTATAACACCACTCTCAGGCGTTGTACTTCATTGCCTCTTCCCTGCAGAAGGAGTCGTATTTTATCTGAGCTAAATCCTGGAGTTCAAGACAGGTTTATCTCAGAAAATCAGAACTAGTTCAACCCCTTCCTGCCAATCAGAACCTGTCATCCATAGTGAGATCCTGCCACTGACTTCTGGAGGGGACGATGATGATGATGATGATGAGAGTGGCAAAGATGATCCAGATTATTTGGGTGAAGGAGATGATGAAAATGTGCTGGTAATGATGAAAATGAAGGAGGAGGTTTTAGTGATGATGGAAGTAATGAGAGTGGTGGAAGAAAGTGAAATAGGTAATGATTATGAATGGGGTTTGAAAAGTCACCTGGTGTCAGCACTTGAGAAGAACGACTGTCGAGCTGAATAACAAGCTGACTTTGTTCCCCTCTTTCTCCCTCTCTTTTCCCAGTTTGAAGCTCGAATGTGACAAGTTAGCGAGTGAGAAGTCAGAGATGCAGCGCCATTATATTATGGTAAGTTAACCTAAACATAAGTATTCTGCACCAGTATTTTTTTATTTTTATTTTAACAGGGTAAAAAAAAAAAAAAAACAGTTAGCCCTCCAGGATTAAAAAAAAAACCTCTCTGTCAAGTGAATCCTAGCTAAGAAGCAACAACAAATAATGCAGAAAAATAAACGGTTAAAAGAAAATGTCAAGCTATAGAAAACGGGTGCAGAACATAGAATCGGGCTCAAAAACTTTTAGGTTAGATTTAAAAACACTAAACTAGAGGAGTTCGGTCAAACAAACAAGTACCATAAAGAAGGAGCAGAGTGAACGAAAGCCTTCTTCCCCAATTCAGTCTGAGCTATAAGAGTCGATATTTCTCAGTGAAATTGCGGTACGAACATATTCCGATAGGAGTCCAAGTAGACTTTGATTATTGAGTTTTCTCAATTGGTGACCCTCAGTCTTGTTCACTTAGTCTTCCTGCTTTGGCAACTTCTGATGGCTTTTGACCATTTAAGAGCGAAACTTTGACCAACATTTTTGCAGTCTCTGCTCATTTTGTCAATTTTTAAAAAAATGTACTTTTTACACCCAGAGATGATCAACTTGTTTAGGTTCAGATTGAAATGTGTTTGTATTTGTGGGTAAGTTGTTTTCACCTCCTTTCACCGAGTCCATCTCCTCCTGCCTTTGTCTTTCTACGCACACATTTACACACAAACTAAAAGATGTGCTTTCTTGCTCTCTGCTCCACCTTGGGGCTAATCGCATTGTTGCTAGCAATAGCTGTGTTGCTGTCTGATGTTTTGCCTCTAATTGATCCTCTGACTACCTTTAATCTCATCTAATCTGTGCAGCCGCACTGCTCTCTCCAGCTCCAGCAGGCCAGCAGAGAGACACAAAATGCAGACGCAATTGCTGTGCGTCTCTTTCAGGCACATGGTTTATTACACACACTCATCATCAGCCTTTCGTACAGAACATATAGCTTTGAAAACTAACAATAATTCTCAAATTCAAAAAAAGGTATGGAGGATTTTTTTGTAGTGTTTTTAAATAGCATTTTTTATTGCATTTTGTCTGATTTATAACTTCAGGTAATTTATCATAGTTAAATATTTCAAGCGTTTAGACGGCTTGTAGAAAGGCATTTACCCCAATTGCCCAAGTTTCTATTTTAATGGTCAGGAAAATGTTCTGCTGAATGCTTCCTGGCCCACAGGCTGATGATATCTATACAAAGTAATTGGAGGAAAATAGTTTTTTCATCAATGTTTGGTATTTGTACTTGTATATTTGTGGTGCTCTGTGGGATAGAATACAACTTGCAGCTGCCTCTTGTGATGAATGAGAGGAGATTCTGCACAAACATGTTAACAATTTATTTGTGTTTATGTGTGAGCAGATCAAAGAAGATGACTCTGAATTTTTGCAGTTTGATGGGGTTTTTTTTATTGGTTTTTTGTTTTTTGTTTTATTGGTTTGAATAGTACCATATAACAGCTTGACAAAAGTGGATCCATGTCCCTTGGAATAAAAGCAAGCTCATAATAAATATATTTTGGTGGGGAACACACAGTTTAGCTTGGTGGGGGACTTCTAGCTGCAGTATGTCTATCAACGTTTAGAATGAATGATTAATGGCAGAGAAGACAATGGGGTGATTATGAACAATAAAAAGCTGAGCTCTAATTCTCACACTGATTATATTCTATGGCACAAAAAGCTATCCAGTGGTATGCAGTGTTTCCACAGGTTTTAACACCCATCAGCAGCTTTGCAGTCTGAATAAAAATGTATTTATGGCAGAAATGTAGTTGTAGCCATCATTCTTATTTGTTGCTCAAAATGTTTCTGTAAAATTAAACTGTAAATGGAATATTTCAGAACCCCACACATGCACACACGCGCGAGCACACCCACACACAAACGCACCTCCAATCCATCAGTGGCAGGCCGGTTCTTGTATCCCCACAACCACCTCCCCTTCTGCTCTAATAGCATATCAGGTTGCCCCACTCCCCCGGCCAGTGGCAGCACCTCCATTTCCCCAGTGCTGTAATTACTTTAGGGAGCTTCCGCGTGGGCAGCTACGCAGAATACAGTGTGTGTGTGTGTGTGTGTGCATGCTCTTGCATTCGTGCACAAGGCCCTGTCAGCATGAGATTGCACTGAAAACATTGGTGCATGTGTGAAAGAGCAATTGAGGTACATCAGTGTGTGTGTGTGTGTCTGCGTGAGTGAGGGAAGTGTGTTGTTTGTTTTCCAGTGACAGAAGCAGACCCCTGCAGACAGAGTGGGTGATTAACAGGCTTGACGCCTGGAAGGTGGCCCTCTCATTAACAGGGAACGCACATACACACATTCACACAAAGGAGGCTCTTTTTCTGCTGTCTCCATTTCTTTCTCTGTTCCTTTATTTCTCTTGTTTAAATATGTTTGTAGCATCCGATTCTTTGATATGGAACATTAAGATTTCAAACATGTCATCTTGAGTTCAGCATACTTTGTGGTGAAACAGCACTTCGTCGGATATTAACTCTAAAATTATATATTCACTTTAAACTAATGATGCCTCTGTCTACTTTTTGTCCCATCTACCAGCCAGCCATTTAGGAACGGGCATTGACTGATAACAAGGTCTTGTCCAGTACATCCTCAAAAGCAATGCCACAAACAGTCACACCAGTTGTCAAAGATAAGAACATTGTCACACATTATTATGAATGAGTGTGAAGATCATGGTGAGATCAAAAGAGCTGTCTGCTTCCAGAAAGAATGTTGTGATGGTTTGAGTCCGGCAAGAGATTTAAAAAGGTTACAATACAATTTGAAGTTAGTCATTCCTCTGTGCGGAAAATTGTCTCCAAGTGGAGGACAAGCTCAAGTAACTACAAACACGTCCGTCTGGCCATTTAGGCAAGTTAACCCTGAAAGCAGACTTCAAGATGCTAAGAAAAGCCTCCAGTCAGGCTCTTGCTACAGATTGTTTTTGAGGTGTGCCAGGAGAAGATCTTTGCTCTTTAAGGAAAATATGAAGGCCCGATTGAATCGTGTTAGAACACTAAAATTTAATTATTTGAACATCAGAACAGACAATATTTTAATAACTCCTTCCAGGACTATTACCTTCTACAAACTGTGAAGCAAAGTGCTGGAAGAGCCTCGGATGAAGCTGCTTTGCTGGAGTAGTAGCAACCCAGCTCAACATCCTAAAATCCATCACAATTGTGTGTCAGAGTGCATTTGAGGGTGAAAAATCTGAATAGAGCCAGAACCTGAAAGAAAAGTAAGACTATATCAAGAAATTCACAGACGATTGGCTAAGAATTAAGAAAAGATTCAGCTCTTGGCTGAATTAAAGTGCAGCTCTTTATCCTCTTGAGATACTATGAAGTGGTTTGAAACGGCTCTACATGGAGGACAGTGAGGAGTGGGACAAACTTACTTCACAATAATGTCACAGGCTGCTAAATTGCTATTACAATAGTCTCACTGAAGTTACTACTAGCTGCTACAATTGTTTTGAAAAACTCTCCTGCTAGTTTCTTCACAAACTGTACTGGACAATAATCTTTTTTTTTTTCTTCTTCTTCTTCAGGCATTCCTCCAACCATTTCAACTTGTCTGAGCAGTTATTGTAAATAATAGGATCATAATTATTGAACTGCAGGAATGTAAATGCACAGCTTTCAGAGAATTTAGACAGTAGACTCTAACAATTGTATTGATTGTACATTTGGAATCCAAATTTACATTAACTACAAACTTGATTTGCAACAAGCAGTCACTGAAGTTTGATTTCATGTGCAAAGATTACCAGATTTTCTTCAAGTGCCTGTTTATTTTTAAAGCTGTTTTTATTTTTTGCTTTCTCTCTAGTACTACGAGATGTCCTACGGGCTGAATATCGAGATGCACAAACAGGTATGGTTATTTAAAATCTTAATTGGCCTTTGCATTAAAGATGTTGCCATTATTTTATGAAATACGTTGCCTGCATGAGATACGTTATGTATATTTTGTGTACCAGGATGCCTCCATTTTTCCAAATCCATTTAATTTGCTGCAAAATAAATGCTGGAGTCACTATTTAAATGTTTGGGTTTTGTTTTTTTAAAGTCTTTTGAAACACCTGAAGCAAACTAATTGGAGCAACAAGCATCAATAGAAATCAGTAAGCTGGAAGTCATGGCATTTCTCCACTATCGCAAAAATTTTCTGCAGAAATATTAGTTTGGTGGATGCCGTTAGAACTGTAATTGGTGCTTGATTCAGGCTGGAAAGGAGGAGAGGATTATGTTTACGCATCGGTTTATTTGGCTCAAACTGGAGGAGTAATTTATGCTCAGCCTGTAGGTGGGAGAGAGCGATTGGCCTCCGAAGGGCCAGGCCTTATCGGTGACCTCGTCTCCAGCTGCACACACACAAACACTCGCAATCCCTATGACTGATGGTGCACACTGACAAGCTTATTGGCAGAAGCCAGTACGCTTTGACAAATGGACTCGCACACACAGAGAAAGTAGCAGCTTCCATGATTTAAAGAGCTTCACATTTATGCGCCCACACATTCTCAGACACTGGAAGCCCAAGACGGCCACTGTGATGCATGCTGGTCACATGCACAAACACGCACGCACTCAAAGCTGAGTGTGTGTTTGTGGTTGGTTAAAATTCACAAACACAAGTTGGGTGGAGCATTGTGTGTGCATGTTCCCATCAGGTTTTCTTTTAATTTTTTTTTGTGTATGTGGCATTGCATATTTGTTCTAGTACTTTTGTATTAGCTATCCAAAATAAAAATAAAAAAAAGTAAAAGTTGGTGTGTGGGTTGAGACTGCAAGTTCAAGTTATAGTGTGTGTGTGTGTGTGTGTGTGTGTCAGAAAGTATGCCCTCTTTCATCGGTGCCTCAATTTATGTGTGTATCTCTGGCACGTGTTCAGGAATAACTGCGTGCTATTGTGGTTCTGTGCCCCTGTGTGTGCGTATCTGCGTGTGTGCGTGTGTGTGTGTGTGTGTGTGTAGTTCCTTTGTGCCCAGTGTGAGTGGGTGCAGCGAATGGCTAGTTCCATTAGAGCGTTGAAATTGAAGGGGATGTGTGGAAACGAGTGTCGAGGAGCATTCATGTCTGGGCCTATTGTGCAGAGCCAGTCTCCCCTCTCCTTCTCCTCCCCCTTGTTTTCCTCTCTCCACCGCCATCTCTATTTCCCTCTTTTTCTTTCTTTCTCACACATTGTGAGTTGCCCACAGTTGCGCCCTCTCGATCACTTCTCAATTCAGAATATGCCTCTCCACTCTTTGCTTTTTTTTTGCTCTGGTCTCTCATTTTAATTTTCTCTTTGAGAGAAAAAGCTAGACTGAGCTAGAAATGAAACTGAGACTCTGGTAGAAATAAACTCTCTCTCTCTCTATATATATATATATCTATATACATATATAGATATATATATATGTATGTTTCTGATACTCATTTGGTTTACTACTTTATTCCGTGCATCAAACGTCTGAGACAGATATTTCTTTTGTTGTGTTTGATTGCTCCGAAGTGTGGACTGAACTGGGGAAAGGAGAAATCAGTTTTTCTGTTCCTCCTCTTAAAATACTTTATAAACTGAACTAAAATGATAAAACATTTTTAAGTTGAAAGCATTATACATCTTTATACGTTTAAAAGCAAAGTTGCACCCCAACTTATCCTTTGAAAGGTCGATTAGAAAATGGAAATTAAAAGATTTAGTTGGATCCTTCTGGAAGTGCATTGTATGATATATGTCAAAGCATGTTGACAAAGGAAAGTGTCTTTACAATATTCAGATCAGAAAAGCATAGTAGTAATGCCTCATGGAATGCAGTAAATTTGAAAATCTTTATGTAAACAATTCGACATGCATCTGTTTTGAATTTAGCGGTAGTATTTATAATAGCTGAGAAGGGATGAATCATTTAGAAATTTATTTTTCTAAAGAAAAAATTATCGTGTGTCATGTATACACTTCCATCTGGCAGGAAATAGTCACACATGGTTCAAATACTGAAGGTCATCTGAAGACAAAACCAGAACACGGAGGAAGTCTGTGTAGTGTTACAGTTGTCCAGGCTTTCTTCCACACTTCCTTTAAACACATTTTAAATCAACTCGAGCATATTTTTCACTCTTCTTCAAGTTCAATATTACAAAAGATGAAATCACTCAGGATGACTAAAAGCACAGCGGTCAGCAGAAACAGATCCAACCACTGTCACACTATGAGCAGCAAATCTTTCATCCTTTGATTATATATTGTCCCGTTTTTTTGTGTAAGACGCATAGTTTTTGGTTTTTTTTTTTTTTGTAATTAAATGCTCTAGTAGTGATTAGGGAAAGCAAGAAACATGTAATTCAATAAAAAGTAGCAGTTGTAAAGAAATATCTGAAGGAGAGACCCACTGGGAATAGAGATGATAGCAAGTTGGATAAAAAAAACAGAAGCTTGGCAGGAAAAAAAACCAAGACAGCACAGCACAAAGGGCACTGAAAAGAGGAAGCTCCATAGATGGCACAGAGCGAGTCCCGCAGAGACATTTTAGAGATGTCAGGGAGATTGTACGTGTAATGATGAGCAGGATAGGAATCGAGCGCTTGATGGGGAGCTGCGCTCTGCATGCCTAATGATTGTTAGGAGGCCCTCTCTCTCTCCTCCTCGCTCTATGAATTAAGCTCTAACACAATTACTGCTGCTTTGCATATCTCAGACGGATTGGGTGATTACCAACTAAATGTGATAACAAACCTGCATGTAAGAAAGAAGGGGAATGTGCACAAGGTAAAAGAATCTGTGCGCCCGCATCTGTGACTGTTGTTTTGCGTTCATGTGTCTTAATTGCCCGCATATCCACGATTTCTGGGCGAGGAATGTTGAGTACCTGCGATATAATTAATGAGGTGAATGGGGAGAAGGGGTGAAATGTCTGTTGTATTATTAGATATGAGATGCTGGAGATATTTTTCCATGTTTGGGAAGGTCATATCAGATGTTTCCCATACTAATGAGTATGCGGGTGTGTTTTCTTAAAAGGCGGCTTACATTTAATCAGGAGATCAAGTCATTGCACTGCTTGTATTTTGGGTTTTACTTTTCAACAAAACACACAGAGGGATCAAAGCGCATCTAAAGTTGATCTACAACCAAGAAATCGGTTATTTGGTCAATATTTCAGAAAAGTGTCAAATTTGGATCGTCTTCAGCTATAATTCAAGAGCTGCACCTAAAATGTGAAGTCCACCCAAAAGTAGGAGTTGTCATACGTTAATGTTTTATTGTTACTTTTAGATTTATGTTCAGTTTTTTAGGGTTTGCTTATTGTTTTGACATAAAGTAGTTTAATCAGGAAGTAAAGAACATTTCACTTAATGTTCTTTTGCAATCCTACACTTTCTTGTGCAGCGTGTTTGTTTAAGGACATTATTCATACTAGCAGTTTTGTAGGTTTATTAGAAATGTCCATTTTCATTAAAATTATTAAAAATCCACACCAGATATCAGTACTTTATACTTTAACATTTGTACTCTTTAGTTTAGTAAATGTGTATTTGTCAATCCTCTGTTTGAAGGAATCAGTTATCTAATATCGTCTTAATGACTGATGCAACTTCTAATAGTGCTAGCATGTTTTTGTCATGGCTAGATGTTAAAGGATTTGGCTGAGCTAAAGTAGAATTACTGCTACTCTCCACTTTGTTCTTTCAGTAGTAAACCAATCCTTTGTGTTACATTCATCTTTTATTATTGTATCACACTTTTGAGTATGTGCATTGCACTTCTGAGGTGTAAAGCATATATAATTACCTACCGATCTGGGTATCGGTGTATAAATGTGTGTGTGTTAGTGAGTGCAAATGGGTGATTGTGACTTTAGTGTATAAGTTCAGTCCATTTACCATAATTATGTAAATGTCATTCAGTTGTCGCCTATACATCTGATACTGCAGCTTACTTGGATAAACTAAACTGCTGCAGATTCTTTGGACTTACAATGGAAGTGTAAAATTCTCAATCTTATTTAACTTAATGCTATGTAAATGCTTGGTCTTTACTGATGAAGACTTAGCGTGACCTGCATGGCATGGAAGCTGAATTAATTCAGCTAATTGTCTGACTACTTGGAGGTACTCATAAACTGTAGAGAACATTGAAATTTCAGTCCGAGATTTCAAGCTGATCATAAGTCATATCACAGACAGGAGAGAATATGATTGTAATTCAAGACAAATCTTAATCCAGCAGAAGCTGTTGTGACAAATACTAAATTTGTTTAGAAAGTGAGAGGTCTTTACTGATTAAAAATTAAAACTCGAAATCTAATGGCATTGTTACTTAAGAGGTTTGTAACAATGCCATTGGTACTTGAAGCTAGTCTGCTTAGTTGTTTTTACTTTTAACCTAATGTTCTGGATTATTTTGGTTCTTTTTCTAGTTTATCCTGCTTTTCTTTAGCTACTCAACCTTTAGTTTTGATTGCTACTTAGCCATTGAAGTAAATTTTACTTCTAACCAAAGTAGAGCTACTTCCTGTAAGGAACCAAAAACCTGCCTTCAGTCATGACAATGACAGAAAACCAGCATGAACAACTGACAGAAACTGAACCAGAAACTGTCTAAAGGGCAAATCATGTTTCAGGGTTATTTACGTGCGCGTCTTTATCATGATGTCAAAATCCCATTTATGTAAACTCTGGTAACAAAAAAAAAAAGCAGCATTTCTAATAGGATAGTTGGTAAACTGTCCTTCAGCTTTCATGCACCCACTCAGTCTTTAATAATGGTCATAATTAGACACTCTAATTGGAAGCACCTGCATGAATGGATGCACATAGGACTCGCACACATTTACCCTGCACTCAGCAATGAGGGGGAAACCATAAGACAAATTTACTGTATTTAACTTTTTATAAGCTTCTAGAACCCACCAAATATTTATTAATTTGCTTAAAGTTTTAAATTAATTTAGATTTTCGAAGATATCCTCAATCCTATTGTTTAGAGAGATTATTTGAACCTTTTTAGTATCCGACTCCTTAATGAGATTTCAGTCTGATTGCTCTGTGTGTTGACGGTCTGTCATTATTTTTATAGATGTTTATGCTCCTGTAAATAAATGACAAATGATTTAAATACAGCCATATAATTAGCAGACAGAATAACTGATTGACAGAATAATTGGACCCTTGTCCTTTTAATCAACAGGCTGAAATAGTGAAGAGACTGAACGGGATCTGCGCACAAGTCCTCCCCTACCTGTCTCAGGAGGTAAGCGGCACATCTCACACATACATACACACAGATACAAAGTCATCACCAACCCCCCGACCCACTGTAATATTCCTTACATCCTGGAATGAGATCACCCTCATTCCCGCCTCATTACCTCCCCACCTCCATGACCCTTCACTCGGCATCCCACTCCTCTCCTCCCGTCATTCATCATCTTTGGCTTCCCGTGTTCACTTCCAACTCACTCTCCCAGTCACCCCGCCCCAGCCTCCTCACCTCGGCTCTCCTCTGCCATTTTTAATCTGTAACCTTCCTCCCACTTCTCTCCTCCCCCCACTTTATTTTTGACCTCCTCTTTCAATTCTTGGCTTCCCTCAATTCTTCCGTTGCCAACCCTTTCTTCCCCCCCCTTTCTTCCCACTCTTTCTTTTGTGTGTGTGTGTGCGTGTGCGTGTCAGTGTAATAAATGGCGGTGTGATTCAGATAAGCCATGCTCTTATCTGCCCACCAGGAGGTTGACCTCCACCTATTATAGCACACCAGTCAGCCATTCATTCACCAGTGTCACACTAGGCTTTTTGTGGATGTGTGTGTATATATGATTGAATGAATAGCTAAATGTGCGGAGGGGGAGGTGCATCACCGGGGAGGATTGTCAGGGAGTCTGTTGGGACTGTTGATATTGATCTAACCTCTTAACCTTTCTCTCCCCCTAAACTGGCCTCCCCTTGTTTCACTCTATCTGTTATTGTCCATCTCACTTTCTCTGCTCCTCCCTCCACTCCTCCTCCGCACCGCATCAACACAAACTCCGTCTGCAGCACCAGCAGCAGGTCCTGGCAGCCATAGAGAGGGCCAAGCAGGTCACCCCTCCAGAGATGAACTCCATCATCAGGGTAAGATACTCCAGTCGCTCAGCCCCACTCAGGAGTGTGATACTGACTAGAAAAATGCAAACGGTAATCTGGATGATCAGTTCTATTCTTTGATGTCCTTTATTATCTCCTTGTTGTACTTCTATTTTTTTATTTTTTTATTTTATACACTTAAAAAGCACTTATGCTCCTCTCATCACAGCAGCATGAAGATAAATGCTAGCGCTGCTCTGCCTTTTATACTTTATGGATAATGGCTGCATTCTCAGGAGGGAACTGAGACTCAGTGGTTGGTGGGCTGCCATAAGGTTGTTTTTGTAAAGTTTTCTTCATGTTTTTTGTTGTTGTTTTGTTTTCTCCTGGGGAGAACAAAAGAAGAACCAAATAAAAACTCACTAAGAATAAGAGTACATTTAATTCCAAGTTATCCATAGCTTTAAATTTAAAGTCATCTTTTGATTTAAAAAAGAAATGGATATTAACCTTTTGTAGTGGCCCAGACAGAGCCTTGACTTGACCGAGAGTCTAGGGAGCTAAATATGAGGGTAATGGCAAGGAGGCCTTCCAACCTTATTACTAAAACTCATCGCTAAAGATAAATGATCAAAATATTAGTGAAAACATGTAAAAATCGTATTGAAAAGTTTCTTAAAGTTTTTCTTAAAATATAGATTTTTCAAAATTGAAACCTTTTGAAAAATGTCTGCTTTCCTATCAGAAACAGACTATTAGGTTGATTGAAAACAATTTTACATCTAAATTCTCCAGAAAAATAAGATTGTTGGCTTAGCTATAATGAAATTATTCGAGGGAAATGAAATTTCCATTTGAAGAAGACGATATCTAGCACTAAATGAAAATGTGCTGCCAAAACTACCACTGCCTGCAGGTAAAGAGTGAACATTTTTGGTGGAGATAAATCTTTTTTTTTGTGCTTCATGCTTCAGATGCACATGCTGGTTAAGCATATATTTATAAAATTATAAATATATATTTTTAAAATTTTATTTCTCAGACTATTGCATTTGTTCCTAATATCATGCATCCATGCTGCTTTCTTGTATCACAGGATGGATTTACTGATGTATCACCGTACACAGCAGTCGTGTGCCACTAAATGGAAGCTACCTTATTTTATTACAGTCTTTAATTCCTCTGGTTAAGATGCAGTGAGTCCTTGTGTGCTCAGGCCTGTTTGTGATTGAAATATTTCATTTAGTCATTTTTGAGTGTAGTTATCACCATTGATAGCTGAAAAAGTGCAGAGCGGTCTGTGAAGTTTAAAGGCGACTCATGAGAATGAGCACAGTGAATGTGTCTCCCGGTGCCCGTCTCTGCAGACTAATGGAAATACACAGGCTTGGAAGTATTTCTATAAATAAAACTATGTTAATTGTGCCGTTCCCTTGTGTTCTGCTGCACTTGTTCTGTGTTTTTAGCTTTGATTCAGTTTGATTTTATTAAAAGCTGCCTCAGCTATCCAGAGGTTATGCGGCTGATCTTATGAATCCTAAAATATCAGCACTTTTACCTTGAGACACGTAGCAGGCCCTTCATTCAGCTTCTGCATCATTTGTTTTTCATAACCTGCTTGTTTCTGTTTATTTGTGTTGGCTCTCACCCACCTGCTTGTGTTCCTTGCAGCAGCAGCTCCAGGCTCACCAGCTGTCCCAGCTTCAGGGCCTGGCCTTGCCCATGACCCCGCTGCCTCTGGGCCTGAGCCAGCCAACGCTGCCAGCCGTCACCACTTCCTCCGGTCTCTTCTCGCTGTCTTCTCTGCTGGCCTCCCAGGCCCAGCTGGCCAAGGAGGAGAAGGCTTCTCGCGACGGCGTGGACAGCCACCGTGAGGAGGACGGAGACAAGTCTGATTAGGCCTCGTCTCCATGCGGCTCTTTTATCATAGAGACATGAATTCCCAGATCTGTCCCTGCAGCCTCACCCGTGGTTGTCCCCTTTTTGACCTTACGCAACATGGGGTTTCTTTCTTCAACGCAGCTTCAGCTTTAGACCCCTAACCTGTCCCCTTCTGGGAAAAGCTTTGGCACTCATATTACAGTAACTAAATTAAAATAATAGATTTTTATGTCTTCTGTTTTGGTTAAAGGTGGATTTTTTTACTGTTCACTTTAGGGATAACTTTGTTTTTTTTTTTTGTTTTTTTTCTTCTGATTCACCATCTTTATATTTTAGTTTCTGCATTCTTCTTTAGTCCAGGTTCTTTTCCTCCCACTCTGCTCCTCCTCTAGTTTGGCAGGACTGATTCGTCAGACTGCATAAATCCCTCAGCTGGTGTTGAAATAAGAAAGCTGTTTAACAAAGAGATCCATGACAAACCATAACACAGGTTTCTTCCAAAATCCGGTCACTTAAAATAAGGTCGTTATTAATATACTAAAGTTTTTAAAATTTTATGAAGTTGTCTTGAGTTTTTTGTGGGCTGTGAATTTAGTGGGTTGTCACAGATGAAAGAAATGTTTAAGCTCCTCTCATGCCGCAGCCTTCATCGAAAATACTTTGATTCTAAATTCTCCTCCCATGCAAGAACTCACTATCTTTTCCAAAATGTAACATTCATCTGATGTTGGGGGGTCGGGGGGGACAACAAGCCCCTTATTTCAATTGTCTTAGTTGTTTCCTGGCATCATGAGGGGTAGTGCTTTGCAAAAATATTTAAATCTCTTAAACGTTTTTGTTTTTTGCATTTTCTCATGTTTCAGCCCCAGACATCAATGCCTCAAAATTAGTCCATAATTTGGTGGAAATAAAATGGAAATAAAATGGCACATGGCTTTTTTTTTTTTTTTTTTTGGAAAGTATGGCGTGCATTTGTATTCAGACCCTTTGTCTCTAATGCCTCTACACATAATGTAATGTGACTATTTGTAGCTTCCGAAGTCACCCGATCAGTGAACGGAGCGCAACTGTAGGTCGTTTAATCTCTTTTAAAACAGAACATTAGTGAACATGCAGCGCCATGAAGACCGATGAACACAGCAGACGGGTCAGGGAGAAAGATGTAGGGAAGTTTAACTTCTTTCAATCTGAATTTATCTAATTTATGTAAAATAAGAATTTTTTTGTTCTCTAAATAGAGCAGATTATTCTTTACCCATTGCCTCAACCTGCAAAATGGTGTCAAATTGTCTCTACTGTGGTCTTTCCTATATTTATCTAATAAGTATCAGCTGGGATTAATTAGAAACTTAGACCACCTTGGCGACATTAACACCAGAACTGAATTAAGGGAAATTAAATTTAATAGTTTACATGGGATTAGAGCAAGGTTAGATTATAAAAACAGGTTTTTTCCACTGATGGGAAAATGTCTTGTTATAAGGGGGGAAAACATCTAGTATTTACTTAAGACAGAACTAACGGTTTAGCAAGATGTAGAAGTTTGTTTTATTTCAAGCGTACAGAAATATTTCTACTAGGAACTAGACAAAAATTCTTGGTGAGATTTTGTTTTTCTTCAGTGACATGATTAATGTTGAGCTGTTTTGCAAAGAAAAATGGGCATGGTAATTTTCTCCACATGTGCAAAGCTGGTAGAGACGAATCCCAAAAGGCTTGCAGACGTAATGGCAGTAAAATCTGTTTCTGTGAAGTATTAATTCAAGGTGATCGAACGCAAATGCACAACTCACAATTTAGGATATGTAAAAAAAAAAAAAAAAAACCTAAAAAAACATTTTAAGGGGTTTTGATACCTTGGCCAGGCTCTACACATTAGATTACCCACCCAGTACCTTAACCAAGAGGCATCATCAGTCAGAGCTGTGGTAACTTAAACTGCAACCGAAACAACTGAAACCACCTCAGTTCTCTGCTCCTCTGTCAGCTTTTTTTCATATTTAATGTGCACTTATATTGGAGCAGACACTAAGGGGAGGGAGTGTGGCGTGTGTTTGACAGCAGAGGGCAGCGCACGCCTTTGAACAATCCTCCTAAGGTTTTTGCTTTTACAAAAACCAAGGACAAGACAACGGCAGCATACAGGCCAAGTCTGATAGGGAATAGTTTATTTATTAGCTCTGAGCATCCAGTTCATGTACAAAATGTACATGAACTGGACTGTGGATATTTACCTTTAATTCGGTCCTTCAGTTTATGTTGCTCTCTGAATGATCTAATTATGGAAACAGAGTCGTAAATAATCTGTTTTCTCAGATTAAACCTCAAGGTGAAAGGATGTTCATGAACTTGAAACATAAAGCTATTGTATGTTTACCGCCTGCCACTTAATGCAAGTGAGTGGCAACTTAACATTGTTCAGTACAAAGTGTTGCATAGTGAGGAGATATTCTGTTGTAATCTGCCACTTAATGCAAGTGAGTGGCAACTTAACATTGTTCAGTACAAAGTGTTGCATAGTGAGGAGATATTCTGTTGTAATCTACTGACCACCTTAATATCCTTAGCACGAGAAACCGTTAAGTGATAGCCAGACCAAAAATAAATATAAAGGCCATAATAAATTATTTCAGAACATTTTACTGCTGTTGTGAGAAACATCTTGTACGGTTCAACGTAAAAGCAAACCCATATGTTTTAAATCGCAGGTGCGTTCTCTAAGATGCAAAACCGTGGTTGAGTAAGTGTGCGCCCTTTGCTGAAGCATTGGTTGGAACCAGCTTAGCAATGGTAGGAGTCTTTCAACAGGCCAGATTTTAACTTAGCAACAGTTGCCTCCACCTTGCAAAACTCTTCTATAAGATTCTTTGAAAAGTTTTTTTCCACAGACCTCTTCAGGTTACCCTTAAGATTATTTTTTTTGTCGGATTTAGTTTCAGATGCTGGCTAGGTTGTTCAAAAACATAAATTTTCTTGTGGTTAATCCAGACTTGGATGTTTTTCTCTGTTCTGGCTTGCAACCCATCTTCTTAGTTACCTAAAGCACAACAAATATTTACTAGACGTTCCTGTAGCTTAACTGGTGTTGCTGACCCGGTCCCTGGCCCGTTTCAAAACACAACTAACTTTGGAGAAATGTAAGCAGCATATTTTCTAAAGTCTTCATCAGACCTAGGTGCATTTGTCATTCTTTTGGGTTTTTCTTCTTTTTTTTCCTTTTTTTTTGCATTCTTCTCCTGACTGATACTTTCATTGAATTGCACATTTTTGATTCTCTGCGTCTGTGCTGAAAATAACAGCTTTAGCTTGAGGATTCAAACTAGCAGAATATTCCAATGGAACCTTTTTTGGTGTAAACAAATCGGCTGTAATTTACGATGGCTGTGTATTGGTTTAAGGGGACAAGCAGTTTATTTTTAGTTTGAGTTTTATTCTGGAAAACAGCATTTTTCAGTTGAATTGGACATGATCTATGTTGCATTAAAACATTTTTAAATGATTTATGCTGCCATATTGTTTTACATCCCAAAAAAACAGATTTTTGGAGAAGCATAGACTTTTGATATTTGCCGTATGCTCGTCCTTTTTTGAAAATCTCTTTTATTCAGGGTCATTTGAATGCAGTGTTGGTGTTACAGCCCAAGTATAGATGCCGAGTGAATTCACACTCACTTGAGAAAAGTCTAATCAGAAAACAATAGTGTTTGCATAAATTGTTGCTGTGTCAGGTTTTTGCACTTAAGCCCAGGCCACAGTTATAAATATTGGCTTTCCCAGGAGGTTTTAAGAGTTAAACTCAAACACTTCATACACTTCTGAATTTTCAGAAAGGTTTGGCTCAGTAGCAGCTGGACCCCAGAAATAAGGACCTCAGTTGTAACAACTGAAAATGTAGTTGAATTTTGCAGAAACACACACATTTCCCTTTGTTCTAGTAGCTGAATGGCTCGACCAATCACTGTCTTTACAGAAGCCACAATATGGGTTCTGGTAAGATTACTGAACTCACTTTCCACAAAAATGGAAACTCATTTGGTCATTTGATCCAGTAGAAAGGATGAAAATTGACTTATTTGAAAATCACATTGGATTTTCAAACAAGTCCAGCAAAGTCAGAATGTCTCCAAAGGTAAACCTTTTCTTTAATTAAGCCTGCAGTTGTATATCTATGTATATACATAACACATTGTGTATAAACAGGTGTACAGATCTAGTAGTCAGTGATAAACCAATCGAAACTTCTTCACATGCTTGTGAAATAAGCTTGCAGCAAGTTCTCACATGTTGCTTGTATCTTGCTACATCCTTCACTTGTCATAGTGATGCCCAGATGTGTAGACAGAAAGCGAAACACATCAATGCATGTCTGCAGGGAACAGATTGATTTTGTTCTAGTGGAGAGACTTTTTTTTTTTTTTTTTTTTAAGAAATTTTGTGATCAATGCACTTGATTCCCTCCTCCCCATTTATTTCAAGCTGTACTCAATATAACCTAGAAGGAGAACTTCAAAGCTTGTGTTATAATTAAATGAAATTCTATGTATATGTTCAAGTAGTCAGAGGTGCTTGCCTCTCTATACAGTTATACATAGAACGCTTTATGTGTATATGGCTGCAAATTCTCTCGTCTGTCCTGAATGATTCTTGTGGTGTTGTGTTACAAAAACCGATGTGACACCTGAGGGGGGGGGGGAAACTGCAGTACATTCACCTTTTTTACCCTTTGACCTCCCACCCCATCTTCTTTTTTCATCCTCAGTCTCCCCTTTTTCCTCCCCGACTTTCTTGCCCTCATAGAGTGAAACATTGTAAGCATTTTGAGCTTTGTAAAGGTCTTTTTCTTTTTTAAATATACTTATTTTGTGTATAATGTAAAACAAAAAAGTGTGTACTTTGACAAAAAAAAAAAAAAAACGTGTGTCTGAAACCATAGCTTCATTTAAGCCAAAAAAAAAAAAGGAAAAAAAAAAGTGCAACAAAAATTTACTATAAATAATGAGATGTTCTGCAGTAAGGAAGGACTTCTGGTGCCTTACAAATAAAGTCAATCCAATCATAATAAAGTGTCAGTGGTTTCATTTAAGGCTGAAATCCTCCTACGGATGGAGTTATTTGTTTAAATGTACATTGTTGTTTCAGTTCATTGATATCAAGTGATATCTTTTATTCAGAAAAAAAGATGTCCTAATTAGGGATGCACCATATCATATCATGGCTGATATGAGCTGTAAAATTTAATATCGGACATGGGCCATTCCGTCAAAACAACTCACCGGTATAAATGGTGGTGTTTCTATATGACACTCAGGCATCATCAGTGACAGTACAATGGCAAATTTGCATTGTTTGAGTGTTATCAATGTCTCAGAGAGAGCAAATGTCATGAATAAATTTAACATTAAGCATAATGCAAGTTGAAAGTGTTTCATCATTTTTAGCATTTGGTAGCAGGCTACTTTGACGGATAATGCAGCAATTTAATTCCACAGTAGAGAAAGCCATATAGTTTCAGTAAGTAGGTATAGCAAAATATATCGATATTGGTATCGGTTATTGGCCAAATGAGTTTTAGTATATCGGCATATCGGATATTGACCAAAAATCCAATATCGTGCATCCATAGACCTAATCATCCTGAACCCAGTGGCGCCCCAAGAATATTTTCAGTGGGGTAGCTGGACCTCACCAGCAAAACGTCGAGTGGCAAAATTTGTGTTTGTTTATTTTCTAATATTTAAAAAAAAATTAAAATGTCTTAATTTTTAACAAGTTTATTGCCTTAATTATCAGAATCTGCACATTTGGAGAGCATCTGGTCGGCATTTCTAGTTGAAACCAAACAACCCGTCTTGTATCTCTGAGTCCACCTGATATTAGATCTGCCCTGTCGACACCGTATACTTCATCTATGAACAGACATGATGGGGAGTCAGAACTTGAGCCTAACGAGGGTGGCTGCAGTTCACAACCCGACCACCAGGAGGAAGTGTTGCTTTACATTTGCCATGACCTGAAGGCAGCAGGTAATTACTGAGGTGTGGGTGTGCGTGAGTGTGTGTGTGTGTGTCACAGCAAAAAGGGGGCTTCCTGTTTTTTAAACTGCACTGATGAGGGTTTATCTATACTGTGCTGCTCATACCCAGGACTGATGTGACATCTCGGAGACAATGGATCACAACCCGATCAGCACCTGCACATAATCACCACTTAGACCGCTCTGCCTTCGGCCTTGAAACTGGGTTTGTTTCATTCACGCACGTAAACACACACGTTTCCTCCGCTCGCTGTTTGCCTTTTCTCTGTGAGTCCATGCAGCCAGATGTGTGTGTGTGAGAGATTGAGAAAACAGAGGAAGGCTTGTGAGCCCTCTGAGTTCCTGTGGTTGCAGCCCTTCCTCCTCTCTTCCTCCCTTCCTCTCTGTTTCTCTCTCCCCACAGACAGCTCTGGATCTGACACTTAAATAAATATGAAAGTGCCCTATTTTTCCTCTTTCTGTCTGAGGATTCACACAACACTCCTCACGAGCAGCAGCAGAGGAAGAGGAGGGAAGGTTTCTCTCAACTGTCTTCGCTTCATAAAGCAAATTAGAGACTTGAATAAAGGCCACAAAACCTATAATGAATAAAAGCTAATGATTATTTTTTCCTTTCTTATTCTATCCTTTTTTATGAAAAAAAAAAAAAAGCCTTAAGCACCAAAATTAGGCCCTCATTTTTACCCCTAACCCATATTTTTCTCAGGGCAACAAAATGCAGCTTTCAAGTCTCCAGAAGCTGATATTTATAAGGATCACACTAAAATTGAAGAAGCAGAACCTGCACTTCCAAATCCACTCAAAAATAAAAATGTTTGCTCAGTTAACATGTCTTATTACTGCAGTAACCATTGTAATGTTTGACATAGCTGCTAATTAACTCTTATAACCACATTATTATTAGAAACCGCGAAAAGCAGTGATGATTCATTGCCTGTTACTGTTAGGTTTGGAGTCTTCAGTGTCACATATATGCACCAGGAGAAAGCAGACTGATAACATCCAGAGGCAAATAAAAATGATCAAATAAAATAACAAACAATGTTTCAAAACATAAAGATACCGCAGACAATTAATTACCCTCCTAAACACCTGCAAAATACTCATATTAATTTATTAAACAAAGAGACTTAGTGACATAATTCAGTCTGGATTGCCAGATTGAAGATTGAGAGTGAGCTCAGTCGGCTCAATCTACCCCATGTTGTGGTTTATACATGTACTGCTTTCTCCCTGAAGAACCTCTTCCTGACTGTAGTTCTCCTCACTATGGATCATCAATACTTCAATGTTTACAACTGAGTTGTCATCCTTCCTCTATGCTGCCCCTGGTGGCGAATTTACTTTTATCCCAGTCATGTTTTATTCTGCGCCTACTGGTTTCAAACAGGTGCACCAATTTTTTAAGTTGTGGCAAATTATTACTATTCTGCGAGGTAAGACCTTCAAGTCCATTTTCAGTTCTCTCAGACAATTAAAATATAAAACAAAAACCAAGGTACGTTTGTCAGTAAAATAAATAAAAAGTAAAAAAAAAAAAAAATCAAACAAAACACAAAAAGTACCTATCTGTCTGGTTGATATCGACAAATGATTGCACACATCATTTCTGTGGAGTTGAGACTCTTTGGTGTTGGAGCTTCTGTAGGTGTTCGTAAACCTGGGCATTTGTAACCGAAACCATTAATGTTTTTTTTTTAATATTGTATTACTACAATGACTTTCTCATGTATATATTATAATTCCTATGTATTAAAATCCTGAATTAAACATCTATTAAAATGAGTTTTTATATACATAGCACACAAACAGGCCTTCTTGCATTTCCTCTGTCCTTCAGACAATAACTGCCTGTAATCTGCGGTCTGCACCAGAGTTACACCTATTTTGCTCAATATGTGTTACATGTAGGCACCGGTTGTTTTTACAGCATCTATAGCTTCAGCAGTCAGACAGAAATTATTTTTTCTCTCTCACTAAATAAGAGAAGTGCAGCCGAGAGTGGCAGAGGAGAAAACATTGTCTTCTGCTGCAGTAAAGCCAAGCTGAGCTGTTATCTCCACAAAATCAGGTTCATAAGTAGACGGGACTTTATCAGAGTTTATTTGGTCACATTTCAGCCACTACCTGGTTGATGTGGTAAGTCGTAGAGATAGGAGAAATATAACCCTGAAGATAAATGCTTTATTATTGGATTTTTTAAAAATATTTATTTCAATTCTTTAAATATATATGTAAAACTATCCCAACCTTGAAGCAAAAACATCAGCCGATATCTCAGTAGACGTACCGTTACTTCCCTCATTGACAGTTTGATTGGTGGTTTATTGCATTCAGATCAGTTTTAACTTCTTCCAGCTCTTTTTTTAATACTCATTTCTGGCACATTATGTAAACATCACCAATTAGACACAATGGTTCAGTTACTGTTCAGTGTGAATTAGAAGGAAATTTATCTGATTCCCTCCTTACTGTCTTAATGAAAACTTTGGTCGATTCGTTGCTGATGTTGACGTCTGAATTTGCCAAACACAATATTCAAGCAGCAGATTAGACACAATTTTGCTTCCTTTTTGCAGGACGAGACATTCGAGAGCAGGCAAAGCAGAGACCTGAATTAATGAAGCGAACACAATCATCTTTCAGGGCTTCAGCTTTATTAGAGGTAGTTTTCATTGTCTGCACGGGTCAGTGGGACCCAGCCTTCCAAATTCAGCAGCCTACATCACTGGTGCAATTTTTATAGCATTTGTAAAGAAGTTTGTTTTGCTTTCCTGCCCCTCTCTGCTCGACTCCCCCTGGCTCTTCATTTTTATTTTGACCTCACACTCCATGGTGAGCCCATCATTTCATTTGGGAAGGTTGATGTAGAAGAATAGGAGCCAACAGATCTGAAAAGCACCTTATTGAAGATACTGGTAAACTGCCAGGGTGTGCGGTGGTGATGGCATGTCTGCACGGGGAAACAAGTCTGTGTGTTTGTAACGATGATGAGTCTGAGCAAAAAGACAGAGAGAAAGAGAGAGACGGAGACGGAGAGCAAGAAGCGTCTTGATTAATCATGATTGACTCATTCAGAGCCCACTCATCTTTTCCCTCTCGCTCCCTCGCTCCGGCTCTTCCTTATGGCTTGATTACCGAGACGTAGTCTATCTCTCATTACTTCCCCTCCTCCATCTTTCACTCTATTTCTCCATCTTTTCTCCTTTTCTCTCCATCTGACAGCCCCCCCACCTCCCACCCTGCTGCTCCAGTATATTCACCCGTTCCCCCGGAAAGGAGGCTGTCAATCTCCATCTCGCGCATCTCCTCATCCATCCATCCTTCCCTACCTTCATCCATCACCATCACTCTCCTTCCTCTCTCTTTCCTCTCTCTTTCCTCTTATCCCTGTCTCATTTGCTCCTCTTTTTTCAGTCTCTCTTCACATTCATTTCCTTCCGTTCTTAATCTTCATTTTTCCCAATGATCTGCCGCTGTTGTCTTTCAGAGACGTGTCCGTCCATCTCTGCTGGCCTCAGCTGAAGCTGCTGGAGCCGTCCATGCTGACATACTGATGCACCTTGGGAAGCCATCCATCCGGCGCTTTGACACTGAAACTGACAGAGCCGAAAAATAAGAGCGTCCGAGTTTACGTGTACATGAGTAATTTTATCTTTTGTCTCAACTAGTGTGTCTTGAAAAAGTATTCACACCACTTGAACTTTTCACACCTCTTGAACTTTTTCACATCACATCATCATTTTTGAGAACTTGAAAGAGTTCTCAAAAACTCCTTCAAAAACTCCTTCATACTTTTCTTTCTTTAAAGAAAAGTATGAGTCAACATTCAAAATGCTATATGTGGAGGGAAAACTACACACTATTCAGGAAGATACATGGTAGTTTCAGCAACAAGATGTTGGAGTGCTTTTCTTCACCAGGAACAGTGCTAACCAGCCCCCAGAAGATGCTGCCCTGGCAGGTTGCCCGTGTCACCCATATGAGGAAAATCCTTGAAGAAGATTCATTAAGGGTGAAGAATGGAAGCAAACATCGAAAGTATATTCTAGATGTGCAATGCTGTACACTGTTCCACATCACTGACTCAGATTCTGATGAACATAAACGAACACCCCACTTTTTAGATTTTTGTTCATGAAGGACTTTGAAGACCTCTTCATTCCACTTCTGCTGATTTGTGCTGGTCTATTGTATAAAAATCCTGGTGAAGTGCTGAAGGGGTCTGAATACTTTTGGAAGGTGATATAGCTGATGTTTGGTGTGTGATCGCTCTGTGTCCCGCAGGGATAGACTTTAACAGATCCATATGAGATAAACCATTTCTCTTCTTTCTGACCCTCCATATATCACTCTTCTCTGTCTTCTGATAGTCCCATCTTAAAAAAAAGCAAAACACTTCTAACCTTTGTCTCCTTTCTCATTTTCCATTCCATTCATCTGCTCATCCAATTTCTTTTCTTTTCCTTCCTACTTTTTAGGTCTTTCATCTCCCATCCCCGTCTTCGTGTTTGACTCATAACCGCTCATGCCGATTCTCCATTACTCATCATCTATCTTTGTCTTCCCCTCTACTCTGCTGAACATCTTCAGTCCAACTGGTCCTTTTCTATCTCTGACAATGGTTTGATAAAAAAAAACAACAACAAAAAAAACTCCCAGCTAAGTTGTCAAAGCTCTTTCCATTCTTACAGTCGCTAGACCTTCCGGTACACCATGGAGAGACTGATGCCAGGCATGATTTTAGCTTTAGATGTGAAACTGTAGCTAAGAATCTATCAGCGTGTTTAGGTTACATCCTCTACACCTTTGCCACACCTGGTGGTAATTCTTTACAAAGCCTAATGTGGCTGGTTGGACATTAGAGAAGGATTTTTTCATCATTTCTCTTTGAACACTCTCTCTCTCTCTACGTCATTGATGTTCAAAGTGTAGCTTGTGGATAATTTACTTTAATCTGGTCTCCAAACTTAAATTAAGGATGATCTAAATTTGGCCCAGGAAGATGGCTGCCATTTTTTTTTAGTTTTAGAGTTTCAATTGTGAATTAAAATCTCAACTGAAAGTGTTGAAATATTTGGCACCACAAAAAATAGCGTCATTTATTGACCAGACGTTTTGCTTTCATTTGAATTTCATAGTGAAGATGTAAAAAAAAAAGTCATGAATTCCTAATTAAAAGTTCCTAAAACCTATGATCAAGTCTTTCTGTTTTTAAAAAAAAAGTTTAATGTTTATTTTATATTATTTTTTTGTCGAAGTCAAGAAATATAAAACCTTTACTAAATACTTTTTCAATGTTTTTTTTTTTTTTGTTTATGAAAAATTTACCTAAAGGTTAGGGAATTTTGTTAGTTTTTTTTAAGTTATGATTTCTGCAATAAGACTATATATTTTGAAGCTATGCTAAAACATAGCAGGCTGCACAATGGAGCAATTGATAACACTGTTGAATTGGAGGAAAAAGGTTCTGGGTTTCTTTAGGAAATTAGCTTTTCTCCTCATTCATGTGTGGGTTCTCTCCTGGTACTCTGCTTTCCTCCCACTTTCCAGAAACATGATTGGTAGGTAGGTCTTTCTAAATTGCCCCTGGTTCGGTGTGGACAAATAGGTAGGTATATGAATTGGGTGGAGGGACCCCATAAAGACCCTTGTCTCCCTTCAGTTATGTGAGTTGTGCAATATTGTAAATGATAGGGTTGCAATAAGATAAAAAGGGATGTAAGGGGTTTCAATACTGGAGGACAATACTTGCATACCTTTGGACATTCAGCATCGCTGTGTAGTATTTAGATGACAGAATAAAAACTACCATGGCCTTCTTCTTCTTTGATTTCTTCTGCACGTTCCCCTCCTCCCCTCTGTCTTTCTCTGCAGTGTCTCTGCCCCCACAGGTAATGTTGTTCAGTGTTGAGCCCTCCCCTATGTGGTTAGTGGGCTGTTACCCAGCTGCCTCTTGTATTTCCTGCCTGTCACTTCCAATCCCGGTGACGGTGCCCCTAAATAAAAAAAACAAAAAAACAAAAACATACACACCTCATCTTTTTTCCAACACACTGTAGTCCAGGAGATTTTAGATCATAAGTCCAGCATAATTACATCAACTGATGGTTTTAACACGCAAGCCTGAAAAAATATGCAAACAAAAACGCCCCAACATATGCTGACTGTCTTGTGTTTTTTCATGTGTGTTCAGTCAGTTATTACACGCACACACACTCAAACCCCACACATGCCCACACAAAATACTGGCACAGGAGAAGAATCAACTCCTTAATGCTAAAAGCTACATTCATTTAGCGTGAGCCTCCCCTCTCTTTTGCATCTCTCTTCATCTGCAACCTTCCATAATCTTCCTCCTCCGCCACATCCTTTTTCTCCTCCTCTTCCCTATCTCTCTTCATCCTCCTTTTCCTCCTCCTCTGAGCAGCTATAGGGGAGAAACAAGGTTTTCCTCTAGTTTGTCTGTCTCCTCTCCTCATTATTTTTCTCTATATTTAAGCCATTTTTCTTCCACGCCTTTTTCTAACATTTTACAAGAATAAACATTGTCAATAGCTGGGGCACTATAATATCTACTGCATCTAAATCCATTCATAATGCATCGTTATATGCAGTAATATTCCCTTCTGGTTGTCTAAACAGCAGAATGTCAGCTGAATCTAAAGGTCCTCTGTAGTTTGCCAGCAGCTTTATCTTTACTTTCTAACCGAACTGATTTAGCAAATTCAAATGTGATTAAGATAGTGGATTGTAATGTTTATTTGCAGTCTATTAACATATAAATAGTCCAGACTATCACAGTCGAATTCATTTTTTCTAAATCTACATTATAAAGATGCTTTTATCTGCCAATGTGTCTTGAAGTCTTACACATAACTGATTCTTTCAGCTTAAGCAGACAAAAATGAAAGTTTACAAAAAATAAATAAGTTGTTCTCATATTATTGTAACCTATACAGATTATGCAGGATTGCACTGGTCTTGTAATCATATCCAGGAAGGATGTACTCGACAAAAATGTGCTATTCTAGGCCATCTTTCAAGTAGTAAAGACAATAGTATAATAAATGTTTAAATATCGTATGTTTTAAAATGTAATAATGGATTAAAACCCATTTCAATTTCGAGAGTTACAAGGCTGAATATCTTGCAGGACCTTTAAAAGGTCTTCAGGCCCCTAGAGACTCTATTAACCAGAACACACTAAGGCGACAATGGTAAGGATTCCATCCATCCATCCATTTTCTGTTCACCCTTGTCCCTAATGGGGTCAGGAGGGTTGCTGGTGCCGATCTCCAGCTACGTTCTGGACGAGAGGCGGGTTACACCCTGGACAGGTCGCCAGTCTGTCGCAGGGAGGTAAGGATTCTGCACCACAAATATTACCATACACCTAAAACATCAGTCAATTAGAAATCATAATCTTGGGTAATTGAAGAAAGAATGGAAGCTACCTGGGATGCTTGGTGGAGAAATTTTAATCCCGGTCTGGGTTCTTTCTGCATGAAGTGTGCATGTCATGTCATGTCTACCTTTGCCAACACAGAGACAAGGAAGCATTTTCCATTATGTACAACCTCTTTCCTTATTCATTTCTTTTTTTCAAGTCCTAATTCACAGAGTAACAAATCATTTTATGCTTTTATTTTTTCTTTAAAGTTTCGCTCTTTGTTGCAGTAAGCAAATGTCACCATAGGGTACATTTAAAACTAAATGAAAAAAAACAAACAAACTACAAAACAAATAATCAAATAAATAAAATTCTCTTTGATCTTTCTGTAATATTTGTGTACAGCAAAGTTGAATAGAAAAATGCAATAAATAAAATGAATGACAACAACAATCCAGTGAAAGGGAGAAAAAAGAAAAAGAAATCTTCCCAATTAGAGAAGAGAAACCCTGAAAACATGCGATGCTCTACAGCAGGTGTCTGGATTATCTCTGGGTTGAGGATGATTTCACTGAAGTGCCTTTGCTGTGATTGAGCATTGGCGGTTCGCGGGTTCATGACCAGCCGGTCCCGACTCGTCCATCACTCCAGCCTCGCAGACCCGTCTCACTTGTCCCGCGTGGCCCTGCTCTGTCTGCTCGCCTCTGTTGTTTCTGGAAAGCACTTTCATCCTGATCCTCATCACTAATTCATCCGCTTACAACCTCCATCCATCAGCGCTAGATCAAGTATGAAAACACCTCAGGCTAACTCTCTGCAATGCTGGTCTGGTTTCCTTTTCTCCCCATGACACCTTCTTGGTTTCTGTTAGTTTTTTATTCATATATCTAAAAAAAAACAAACAAAAAAACTCCTTAAATTCGTTTGTTTGCTTTCTGTCTTTTGCTGGTTTTTGCAAATTTCGTCTTCCTCTGTGTTTTTCTGCATTGCCTACATTATCCAAGATAGTCTCAAAAAGCAAGCATTACAGGGAGTGCAAGTGACAAGATAATGGCCTCTGTGTGGTTCTCCTTTTAAACACAGTGATGCTAATGTTAGATCCCCCCTCAGCTGGTTCCTGTTGCCTCACAAATATATTCCTGGCAACACTTACTGCCAAATTCAAATTCTGATGGTTTTCTGGTTTTTATTTGTTTGCATAAATTTATACGAGCCTTCTGCCTGGATGCTGAACTGAGATCAAGGTTGTAAACAATTGCTGCTCATCCTGTGGAAGACATTCTTTCCTTTTTGACAGAATTAAATGTTGTGTTTTTCTTGTCAATCCAACATCGATCTGTTGTTGTCAATCCAAGTTTTGGACGTTTGTGAAATGGTGGTCCATTAGGGGAAAAAAGACGTTATATTTAGCATCAATAATTAGATTTCTTTGATTATTTAATTCAACTCTGTTACACTGAGAGGTGTGGAAAGGTTCAGTCTTGGCTGTACAGCAAACAAAGCTGGTTTATTGACTCAGGCAACCCAGCAGATTTCAAAATGGCAGCCCTCCCATCAGTCTCCCTGCCACATCCAGCAGTCCTCCTCTACCCATCAAACCCCGCCTTCTCAGTTTAAATCGGCCAATCACCTCAGCCTCCCAGAAAAAAGAAACAAGGTTAACGTTCACAAGTGTAATGTAAAAACTAACAATTATTTATCAGTAATAAAGTGTAAGGAAAACATCTTAAGTATGCAAATGCAGTTTTCTTCTTTTATTTACTTTAAATTTCAACCAATCAAACTCTAGTGCGTATTACTACACTTCCTATAAAACACCTGGGTTTGAGGCAGGGGCTCCTCTTTCACAGACAGAGGAGCTAACACACCCACAAGCTAACAAACACCAGGACAGAATCTTCATTTACAGACTCTGGAACTTAAAAAAGGTTAGAGAAACCTTAATGCTTCTTAACAAAACTCATCCTAAAAATTTAAGGATTAATTTTTCCAGTAATACTTGTCTTTGTTTGTTCTCTCTTTCAAATTTCTGTCTCTCTGTTGTGTTTTTCTCTCATTCCAACGCAACGCTGGAAGTGAAAATTGTTCAGTCTCTTACCAGACTTATAGGCTACAAGGATGCTTTTTCTGCACACCTCAGGCAGATACTTTGCATCCAATTATGTTGTTTATTTAAAAAAGGAATGCTTATGTTATTTGTTGGGAATAAATATTGATGTGTCCTGCTTTATTCCTCAGCAAACATAGCAAATTATTTGAAAGTTTTACTGAATATTTTCCAAGATCTTTTCTTTAGTTTTCTTTGCTTGTGACTTGATTTTTTTTATATATCAATTCAAACTGATGGATAATATCCACATGTCCAGTTTAGCTTATATAACCGTATATCTGAGATAATAGGTAATTGAGCATGCTGGACTGTTTTTTGAAAATCTTCTGTCTAAATACTGAAAGTAAAACTTGCTACTGAGCGTTTCTTTTTGTAAGTTGCATTATTAAATTTGACAGCATCGTTTTGATTTAAGTTTTCTCATCTGCACCACAGCCTTTATATAGTCACAAATGCACAAGAGACAGCGTTGCTAAAAATGTAGCTGCTGCGCCACACAACACTATTTTTAAATGTGGAAGAACTTTTATTCTTTATTTACCAGACCTTAATGCTGCTGATAAATTGGAGCTCCTTGGCTGCGGATGCATGTGGTTGTTAAAGAATACATTTTCCCCCAGTAAAACTTCTGTCAGTTGTCTGTTGCAAATATGCAGGTTTTGCACAGATGTGTGCTCAGATGGAAGAACTAAAATGTTGCCTAAATTTGGCTCTTTGTAAATGTCTCTTTTTACCCTGTTTCTGCTTTTTTCTGCCTACACCTTACTTCTCTCTGTAACCCCACCTGCCTTGCTTGCTCTCCCTCCTTTATTTATTTATTTATTTCTTCTGCTTTTCTGCTTCTCGTCTCTTCTCCGTCCTTGCAGACAGCCATATGCAGCTCTGTAAATGGCAGCGGGCTGTTTGATTGTGATGTGGTGGGACTGCGGTCTGTTTGCACTGCCACAGTGGTTCTTTCTGCTTACCAGCCTGCTACTTAACCCTGTCTGGACCCGGCTGGCTGCCTCAATGGTCCGTCAGATGGTTTGATGACTGACTGCTGCAAAATTGGGGCACTTGAACAAATTCACCAAGCCACAAGTTAAACATAAATTATTAGTCTGTCCCCGGAGACAGAAGTCAGTAATCTGTCCCACGTTGACACCAAATCTTTCCCGCATTGAGCTTAATGCTCCCTTTTGTCCAGCAATCCAACTAAATGGTGCCACAGACCATTTAGAAATTTACAGTGTCAACATCAACCAGTTCATATTCTGACTTTATGCCATGTTATGTTCTGATATCTATATTTTTAGATCAATGGTTACCATCAGGCGTAGCGCTAGCCAAGGTTTAAATGTTTCCGTGCTTCTGCACACCTGATTTAAACTAAGAGGAATCAGCCGGTTTTGGCAGAATGTGATGAAAAGCTCTCGAGATTATTCCTTCATTTCCTATGATTTCATGGTTGGCACTGAGGCCAGTGTGTAGTCGGCTCAAGCAAGGAACTGATTTACTGTTTTCCAAGCAGAAGGTCCAGAAACGAGCTACGTTCTCATGTTGCTTTGAAAGCTCGGGATGCTGTCAACCTACTTTGCTCATGTCACCATACTGGTCAACAAAATAATCCTTTCAACAGTTTATAGTGCTTGACTTCAAATGCGAAAGGGCCTTTTGTGTGGGAATAATGTTGAGTGAGACGTTGAGTGAAACAAATAAGGCCTCTTGTGACTCCACAAAGATCCTGAGAGTTGTGGACAAATAGTCCCATTGCTTAAATCATTGGACCTTTGTTGAGCAGGAGGATCCAATTGGCTGTCCACAGAGAACTAGTTTGATCCTCATCTCATGTAAAAGGGGCTGTATAATCTAAAATTGACTTTTTTGAGCTTTATGTCATGTCATAATGTTATTCCCTCATCAAAAACATACCTGGAGTGTTGCTTTGACTGTTTCATGGATGTTTGAGAAATCCTTTAGTTTCCTGTGGAAACCATTCAGCTGTGCAAAACACGTAGGTGGACCTAGCTCCACCTTTAAGAACTAACTCCTCACTTAGGTGGAGCTAAGTGTGGAGCTAGAGCTGGAGTTTTCAAGTTTTTGAACTTCTGCCTCACAGAGCCGCCCTACCCCACTCAGCTTCTTCAGACTAGCCAGCAACAATTAGCAAACAGCTCGTTGAACTGTATATCTGCAGAGCTCTTTAAACCAGTTGCTCCTCAGTGAAATGCTGTAAAAATATTGCTAAAGGGTTAATAGAGAGGCGATGTTTTGATGATTTCCTGAAGGCGGTGTTTCGGATGATACAAGAGATTTTAAAGAAACAGAGGCCCAAATTTAAGGCGCTACATTACAAAGTAAAATTTCTTTAAAGTCATATTTGATGTACATAGCATTTTTTAACAATTGAAGTTCATATAGTTACTTGATTGTGCCATAAAATTGAACTACGTACCTGGAAAACACATAATGCTGCCCTTTAAGGCGCTTATTGATGCTGTCTGCAGCCCAACAACAGAAAGAGAAGGGCTTAAAATGCCTTAGAAGTTTGGAGATGCTGCAGCATCCATCGTCCTTTTGACGATGTTTTACTCTGTGTGGGGACGACTGGATCTTCAAACAGGACAACAGACTTCTACTGGGAGAAAAACATTCTCTTGGTAGTTAGACCATATCTTGGTTGAGCCTAAATGCAATAATTTGCCCCCTTTATTTGTTTTGCTTTGTTTCCTTTTTTCCCCCCATTGTGAAGGGGGAGAAAAAGGAAGGTCGATACACAACCTGGTTCTGACCTTGTATGGTGAAATGTGAATTCTTGTGACTTTTTCCACAGTTTTGAGATTTTGATCAGGAGTGCAGATAGTGATTAAAGGGCTCACTATGATGCTATAATTTCACCAGCTTGTGAGCACCCACTTATCACTGCTGAGCAGAAAGTTGCTGCGGCAACAGGGAGTTTTTGGACTTCAGTTACACCAAGATATGACATCACATCATCAGTGTTCACGGTAGTTTGTTGTCATAAAATAAGTTTCTTGTATGCCTACCCTCATCCAACCCCCTGCTGTTGTCAGATGAGCCCTTGTTGCAGGTTGCCAGGGACGTGTAAATGTGAGATGGGTCATTTGGCCCAAATTAAAATTCGGATAAAACCATATCCAGCTGCGGGACTTGAACTTGACATGTCTGGTCTAGTGTCCTTATCCAACCCAGCAAACTGAATCACAATTTCTAGCCTAATGCTTCCTTAAAACTAGCAAAACTTCTGTCCAAATAATAAAAAACCCTACTTTGCGGTGACAGGAATAACCTCTGTTTTTTTGCGTACAACAATGAAAATTCACAGTTTCCTTTTTCACTGACTTTCTCACAGCTGGCTAAAGTAATACTTAATGGCCTTTATGATGGCATATCACATGACTTCTGGCTCCTTTATGTAGATGAAAACAGATGGTGACATGAGAAAAGGGGGGAGCTGATTATTTTTTTCCTTCAATGAAACATTGTTCCAGCTGTTTAGCGTCACACAGGGAATGATCCCAGAGCCCCCAGTTGGCCACTGATCAACGGAAATAAAAAGCAAGGAAAGTGAACAGGTGTTGGGTAACAAATGGGAAGTTTGAACAAATAAGGAACATTTCATAGAAAGGCCTCCCTGTACTTGAGGAGTCAGAGGAGAGAAACTGAGACCCCAACGACGAAGAGGAGGAAGGAGCTTAAGAGGGGAGTTTCCTGAGGGTGGATGCAGGAACAAGGGAGGAAGCTGCGCTGATTTGATTAAATTTAGTTCTGTTCTGTTTACGTTGGGCCTGGTTACTCAGCTATATTTGTGCAGTGCTGTCTGTCGAGTTTCAACAAGAGCTCTATGGAGAACAAGAGGCCTGGGATTAGGCTGCAAAACAGACTTTTACTTAAACATGCCAAGTTTAGTGAGAGATAATCCTAGTTTGTTGTTTGCATGGTTTATTTATTGCTGCTAATACTAAATTAATCCTCAAATCCTTTGTTTGGTCTGGAGCTCAATGCTCAACACGGTTTGGCATAGCAATAATAGTACACAGGGTAATATAAATAAAAACATGTTCACGTGTTTACACAGATTATTAAAATGGTTTTGGTAAAATCAAGACAAAAACAAATATTTGTCTTCAAGATATAATATCTATTGAATTGAGGTGCAACTTGAAAGCACAATTCCTTTCAAAGGGTATTTTACTCCAGAAATACCTTTTGAAACACAACGCTTTTCATTATAATTAATAAAAACTCTGAAGTTTACAATTTTGGAAATCCCAACTGACCTAATAGTTGGGATTTGATTTTGATTTGTCTGATTTAATGCCAGTCAGTAAGAGTTAAAAAAAATAAAATAAAAGTTCACACAGTTTACAAAAATATCATCTAATCTTGATTCAAGTCCCCTTAAGCATCTACATTAATACAGAAATATGAGATCATTGTTTCGGCTTGTCCACAATATATGACAATAAAATAAGCATGGGTTTCAGGAGGAATGCTGCACAGCCTTTGTTGTGAAAGAATAAGTCTCGTGTGTCAGCCAATCGATTTGCATCCACTGATATCATAACCAACATAAAACCTTCACAACCGTTTTCAGCACAATGGATGTACATCGCCTGCCTATAGATTATCTGACAAGCTCTGTGTTTGAAGTATTTTATTTTTTCACTATCTCTGACCCTTTCCATCAACTAAACTGCTTGTGATAGTTTCTCAAGCTGCCAGTTTCAAGCAAAAAGGCTTTGAAAATAGCTGTCCATTATCTCTGTTTTCATGATATCTGGAGCGGTCAGGAAGCGAGCTTGATGTAGCCAGGAAGAGGCTCCATTGCATCTTTTAAGATAAGGTTTAGACAAATTTTCCTTTTAGAGGTTAATGGACAAAGTCATCAAAGTTTAAGCCCAATAAACCTTTAAAAGAAGCCAAAATGCACTTAAACAGTGGCGCTTCCACCAACACACAGGATCTGTCTGTTGACAGAAACACATCCAAACATCTCTCCTTGGGTTAAATGTCACATCACCAAAACCAGTTTCACTTGGACCCAAGTAACTTAGTTATGCTTTGCATTTACAGTGCTGACGGTGAAATTACTGGAGTTCAACAGAAAAAAATATTTATTTTAACAAAAACATTTATGAACACACGTAATCAGTAACACTCTCCGCTTCAACATTCAACTTCAATGGTCTCTGTGCAGTATTTCAAGCTTTTCTTTGTGGTTTTGAGCTGATGGAGTGATGGAGTCAGCGTGTCCACGGTGAGTGTCTGGCGTTCTGACTCAATGTCTGTTGACAGCTAGGGAACAGTGGGCCAGCCAGCTCCAGTCCCAGAGGGGACGTTCACTCAGTCACAGGACAGACTGGCTGGATGCTCGCTCAATGTCACTTTGACATTTTCTCTCCCAGCAAACGCTGCTGTCACAGAGGAAGATGTGTCATGAAATGAAGGCAAATATTTCACAGCGCTTCTCCGGAGCATTCACTTACAGTAATGCATGAATGCGATACAGGAAGATTTTTTTTTTTTTTTTGGATAAATCTCAAATGTGAACACACAACGAAATTTAAAAACAAATGAGTGACACAGTCATTTAAATCTGTCTGTCTGAAAAGCTGTTTCTTTGGCTTTGGGACACCAGCGAACCACAATGAGAGCCAGTATGCACAAATAGAGAAACCACATAACTGTGGTGAACCTTCCTGGGAATGAACAATCAACCAAAATTACTCCAAGACTCACCAAGGAGGTCACATAAAAACAAAGAACAACACCTAAAGCATTGCAGGCCTCACACGCCTCCGTCAAGGTCAGAGTTCATTTTTTATAAAATATAAATTAACTGAAAAATGTGATGTCCATAGGAGAGCTGCAAGTCTAAAACCACTGCTGACCAAAAAGCGCACAAATACTGTTTCACAGTTTCAACAAACCAAACAAATAAAAACCCAACTTGCTAAACTAACAGCATTAATGAGAATTTTATATCACCAGTCAAACATGGCGGCCCTGTTGTGACGATCTGGAACTTCTTTGCTTCCTTATAACTTGATCAACTTAAAACCACAAATGATGTTTCTGGAGGACAAGGTCCAGTCATCAGTAGATGGGCTTGAGCTCAAACTCTCTTGGGTTATGCAACAGGTCAGTGACCCAAAGCAAACCTGCAAATTCCCCTCTGAATGGTTGAAAAGCAAAAGGTGAAGGTTTTGGAGTGACCTAGTTTCTAAACAACTGTTCATGCTGGAAAACCATCCGGTGTGTCTGAATTAAACCAATTCCAGTTGATTTGGTCAACAAAATCAGCAACAGCTGGGAGTGCTTTTTATGTTGATTCAGGTTGTACTTGTTTTATATTAAAAAATGGGAAAAATCAACATGAAGACAAAAATTGTGCATGGAAAATACTTTTTGATTTCCGTCTCTTCAACAAAGACGACAGGCATCAATGTAAATCTTTTTCAAGATTCCCACAAATCTTGGAAAACCTACACTGCAAAACTGAACTAATTGCACATTTCCAGCAAACTTCCCTCTCAGCCTCCAGCTGGAAAATGTAAATTTGGTTTATGAAGACCTGAAGGCTGAATATAAAAACCACTGTTTCCTCTCCGCTCTCTTAAACACTTGAACTCCTTAATTTCTCCCTCCCTCGTTTCCTTGCAGCATCCTGTCCCTCCCTCTCATCTCAGATAATACTCTTCTTCCGTCTTTGATTGGGTCATATCTGCCAACCTTCTGATGATGCCACTTCCTAAGTTTACGGCAAGTCACCACAAGCAGGACTACTAAGGACTGAGGGAAGAGCGAATTTACATAAGGAGATGGCAAGGTGGGCACTGAGAGGTTTACTGCAGCTCTTGTCTAAGCAGGCTACCATGACTGAGGTGACTTTAGCAGGTCAAACTGTGTGTGAGGGCATGTGAGAGTGGGCGTTTGGATCTCAGTCAAGGATAGGGTTAACTTTGTGGATTGGGGTGGAAATCCCTTGTGGAACGCTTTTAGAGGCTGAACTTAATTGGCATGACAAGGCCCAGGCTGTGTGCCAAGCTCTGTTTGAGGGTGTGCATGTGTCTGTTTGTGTGTAGATGTTTTATTATGTCTGCACATTTGCCTGCAGTGAAACAAGGAAGGAATTTATGCTTGTGCATGTGTAGCTGGGTGTGTGTGCGTGCGTGTGCGTGTGGGTGTGTGTGTGTGTGTGTGTATGGTTTTGTATTTGAAACAGTGTGAGGACCATTTTCCTAACAAATACAACATTGTGGGGACTGATGACTCTTTATGGGGCCCAAAGACTGGCCCCATAAGGAGCAGTGCTGTTTTTGAGTTAGATTTTGGGTTTAGGACTAAGGCATGAATTGAGTTTAGGTTACGTTTAGGGTTAGACATGAACTGGTAATGGTTAGGTTTAGGGTACAGGGCAGGCTTTGGCTATAGAAATGAATGGAGAATGAATAGAATTCAATGCAAAGTCCCTGACAGGACAGAAAGACATTGCAAAGAAATGCAATGCAATAATTTCTGTAGAGGAGAATCTATTTGCAAGTCATAAGTGAAGAGCATTCACATACATGCATACAAAGAAAGAAGAAGGCTTTTACCTATTTAAAATTATGCTTTTTAAATCTGGATGCAGACTATTTCATTAGAGCTATGGTACAGCTAGCTTCTACAGGAAGTGAGAAAAATCAGAGTTTAACACAGCTAGCTTTTTCCACAAAGAACTCAATAGATAGATAGATAGATAGATAAAGATTTTTTTTCCTTCATGAATCATGACTAGGAAATCACTTGTTTGCACAGACAACGATGTCCAGAAAAAAAACAAGCTTTGTACTGATTCGTCTGAGGTATAATTGAGCTATCTTGTGTGGAGCACCTCTTCCTAAGCGCACTAAGCAGTGGTGGCTGACCAAAAAAAGTGGAAATAAAGTAGAAAATGGGGCAGTAATGAGAGCTTTGGCTCATATTCAGCTCTCTGTGAGGCTGTGGGTTTGTCACGCCGGTCGCTGCCAGTTTCCATTACCTAGTGCAGAGTCCAAACCCGCTCCACTTGGGCTTGGAGTGTGCTGCTTGCTCAAATGATCTTGGCACGCTAATGTCTAGAACGCCTCACTCAACAAACACTGTGTCAGGGGAGCAGCAGCAGAGTAACGGCTGTAATGAGATTTAGGATCACTTTGTTCGTTCCCTGGCTCGCTGGTTCTGTTTCTTTATCTCACATGCACTTGATGGAAAACAACAAAATGTCATGAGAAAACAACTCAAAGTTTTTATTTGTTTAATTTTGAGATTAGATAAGTGGTGTTTTTGTCTAATCAGTTTTGCTTTGCTTGTTTCTATTTTGTTACATATTCAACAGAGAACCTTGCTGCTCTGTCACCAGAGGCCTTCCTTCTCTAATATGTTTTACACTCATGACTTGTAGATCAGAACCGACACACTGGAAGCAAAAGTTTGGTGCTTGAAAGAAGCTCCTAAAATGCAAGACACACAGAGTTTTTCTCTTTAAAGGCTGGTTGTGTGGTGTCTTTATGGGCAGTCAATATCTTAACCATTTCAGATATTTTATATATGAGCAATGCTATCTTTTTTTTTTACTATACACAGTGAGGACCATAAAAAATGGTTTATCGACTCCAGGATGCTTTGTAAAACTTCCCCATGAATATTTATTAATAGCCACATAATTGTATACATCAAGTTGCAATGTTATATTTATTGCTGCATACAAGCTGTTTGGACACTGTCACAAGATTTTCTTCCCCCTTGATTCCAGATTCCTGTCACTCAGTGCAGCAGATAAAATACTAACTAAAACGCTCTGTTAAGCTATTTTGAGTTCTGCAGGGGCAACATCAGAGACTGTACAGTTAAAATTTATAACAAAACTAAATGGAAACACCTCACTGTGTGACTATCTGCTGAGATGTAACACATCCTCTACTGTCTATTTTGTCCTCACGTCAGTAGTATCTTATACTGTGCAAAGTTTGTGATAAATTTGTTATTTGTAGGTTTTAATACAATATTTTCTTATAGCTCAAGTATGAAAATGTAGCTTTCCTTATCTGGTAATCTGATAAGACGGCCTATGGAAAGTTGATGTGGAAAGGGAGGATTGAGTGACTCTGAGTGTCCCACTGTTGCCACAGCAACCTGATTGAAGTAATGATTTTGAAAAATGGTCGGTCACACATTTCTATGCAGCAGCCATTAACATATGTTTTGAATTCGCCTAATATTTACTGAATACAGTGAAAGCTAATTTTATTCAATCCCAGCTGAACCTTTTTGAAACTTTTTTAGCTTGTCTGTGTGCGTTAGTAAGATTTCAAAAATAGTTTTCCAACTTCTAACTACCTTGATCTTGTGTCTTTTTAGCAGATACACACTCACAGGACAATGCGTGCGTTGCGTGTGTGTGTGTGTGTGTTTATTCAGGGCACGCAGACTCTGTAACCCCAGCTGAACAACAAGATACCCCCAAGGATTCTCCAAACATGGCATCATGAATTTTTCAGATCTGACATCCAGCATCTGCACCTTGGCCAACACACAAACACTCCTTACACACGCACATGCATCTGCTCTGTCTCAGACCAGCTCACCTCCTTGTGCGTTTGTGAACTCCCTGCATCTGGGGGCAGGGGGGGAGGGTGGGGGTGCCAGTGGATTTCACACTTACATAATGCATTCTACTGTCAAAATGTTTAGGATGGGAGAGAGCTGGCATGGACTGGAGGGATATATGGGAGAAGAGAGGAAGAGCAGGCTAGAACGCGCTTATATTTATGTAGTTACTGGTGAAGCATCAAACATTTTTTTCCTGCTCTGATGAAGCATGCAGAATTTCAAACAGAGCTGAGAGTTGCACAGGAACTGGGAGATAGGCAATTTAAAGAAAGATAAACAAGCGTATCAAGCAACATGGAGAATGAAAATCATAGGCTGTTGTGTTGCTCTGCAACTATTGGATGAATGATTCACTTTGATTTAGCTTTTTTCTGGTGTCAGTGGAAGTAATCAAGAATAGAAATATGCAAAATGCCAGTGAGACTCGTGCGCCTCATACCTCAAAGTAATGCTTTGCTTAAAAAACACATGCCACTGCTTGTTCTAGTCTAGTGGATGACTCCACTCATTGGGGAGACCTTTCGACACAATTCACTAAAAAAATGTTTTCACTTAATTAAAATGAGAATCTGAGTTATTTAAGGGAATTCATATTAGTTTCTTTTGTTATTATTATGGTTATTGTGAAAGCTATTTTGTGAAGTTGTATTAAATCAGTATGCTCAAGCAACTAATAGCAATTGTAGTGCTTCACAGATACAGTAAGAGGTAAATACTGAGCGTGGCTTTAAAATCTGACAGCACAGGGAGTTCCCTCAGGGCAGCTGGGGTCTGAGGTGCTCATAAAGAGCTCAAGACTCTTTTCCTGTTGGCATTCCCACCACAAAGTAGCTGAAATCATATAACAGGGATACGACAGTTTTATTGCTGTAATCAGAACCACATAGTTACCCCCTCCCTGCTTTAAGGTGTGTGAATACTTTTGTCCCTGCAAGAGTTGATAACAGCTGTCCTTTCTGGTTTGTGATGCAAAGTTTTAAAAGTCATGAATAATGTAGTGCGTTGTTATGTTTTCTCACCACCTTTAGCCAACAGTAGTTCATGTAATGTTTGCTGACTGGCCTCTTGAATCAGTCGTAAAAAAATAAATAAATAAATAATAATAATAAAAAAAAACCTTCATCTTTCTTCCTTGGACTTCAAAACAATAAAAGTACAGTTTATTAGTTCCTTTCCTGTAGAAAATGAGTTTGGTTATTTTCTGTTTATTTGATTGTTTACTTATTAATGTCAGATGCTGTGACTGACATCTCTCTGCTTCCTTAGTTACTTCCACTGGTCCACTCAAAACTTCACTCTGCACAGAAAAAAGATAACACAAATTCTCTTTTTCCCTGCACAACCACACACATTACAATCTATGAATTACCGGTAATCTATTTACCTTTTCATCTGAGCCATGCTTGAATGAATGGAGGCTGTGACTTCATATGCAGAAACGTTTGTGTCTTACAAAGAAATTCCAATGTCAAGTAGACATAAGAAACAGAAAAAATAACCTGCATGTCATAGACTTCCTCGTCTTTTTGTGACAGCTGAAGGATGAAGAAATAATTGTGCTCTGTTGGATCCTTGCTTCCCAACAATTGGATCTTCGGGTGTTGCAGCTTTTTAGCTGTACTTTTCTTTATTTGACGATGAATGTGTTTCTTCAGGCACGCAGGAGAGAACTTGAAGCCTTTTGAGAAGCCGAAATTAATCAAAACAATGAGCGGTAACTCAAGAACACATCTGAAAGGTCTGTTTGGTCTGCTGAATTTATATGAGGGAGTTACCCAGTTGTAAACCTGCAAAGCCATAAAGCAGCTCTTAAATGCCTATCTGTTGTGGTTTTATTTAAGATCTAATGTGCCTGAATGTTGAGCTAACAGTATGTCACTGACCACATGCTCACACATGTTCTTTCCTGCAGCCAGCAGCAGGAAACACGCTAGATGAAGCTAATTATGGTACCAAGCGTTGCTGCACACAACCAGTGAGGAAGTCAAAGTGATCTCACAAAAATATAAACAGTCACGCCCAGACACGAACATAAGGCGCACGAGCCTCCACACAAAGAATAGCCAAATGTTTACGCTACGAGCTCAGGAGACCACATGCGTTTGCAGGCACTTAGGAACCTTCAACACACCACAGATACACCCTTGGCAGTTTTATACATTCCATGTGTAGGCGTGTGTGTGTGTGTGTGAGGCTTTCTTCACCATGTATTGGAGCGTGAATAAGCATTCGTTTATCTAGCACCAACCAGGCAGGAGTTTATCCAGACTCCAGCATCACAGGCGTCGTGTTTCTCCCAGTGCGGCATCCCGCTTCTAGGTGGATTTGTCAGTATGGATCTGTAGATCATCTCACTGACTGACACCTCAGTTTGTCGGCGTGTCCGTGCGTGTGCGTGAGAGACCGAGAGAGAGATTACGTAAGGGAGAGAAAGAGAGAGATCACTTGGAGATAGATATCTGCTCAGTTCTTTAAAGTCATATCTTTAAAAAAGAAACAGAGAGCAAGGGATCATGTGAGAGTTTCTGTGGTGAACTTTAAGTCTCCACATGCTGTGATCGCTGCTTTCAAGCTACTCCTCGGCGTCTTCGTCTGTCATGATATCCACTCACCTCTGGAAAAACACTTCTTCTCTGCACTGGATGGAACACTGGAACCCCAAACTTAAGATAAAGGGTCAGAAAAGCAACAACAATAAATTAAGCTCCAAGCTAGAAACAACAACAACAACAACAACAAAAACTTTAAGTAAAAAGGAAGATAAAAATGAACACGATGGGTGATCCGTCCGTCCGTCCGCCTGTCAATCAATCAACCCAAGAGGCTCATGTAACCAGTGGGAAAGGAGAAGGTGATACTACAACAAAAACTTGCTTTTGGCTGATGCTGTAGCACTCCGACCATTTTATACCTTCAGCAACCTTGACATAATGTTTAAGGTCCCTCCTCAACATTGCAAATATTTTTGGGGGTACAGGTAAAATCAGACAGCAAGACTAAAGGCTAAAAGTTATAGAATAAACTCAATCCTTTAACCAGACTTCTGTTTAAAATAATAATAAAAAACTAAAGCAACAAATATGTTCCAACTACAACAGCAGAAAAAAAATGTTCACTTTGTCTTTGATTTCCAGAAGTTATGATTATGTGGCTTATGAACACGGTGCCTCAGTCTGATGATCTAACAAAGGGAAATTTTGCATTGACAGCCCAAAACGTACCAAATTGAACATTTCAAACAACGCAGCACAGAGACTTTGATGTCATGCAGCTACAAAGACGTTGACACAGTATACACCTCAGTCCCAATAAGCCAGAACAACAATAATAAATGTCAAATGTAGTCAACCAGCCAACTTCCAAAGAACTTAACTTGATTCAGTTGAGAAAATGGGGCTTTTTTTTTGTATTTCAGTCTACCATGCAATTGTTGCAGCACCATAGGCCCTTTTTGTTGCTGTGTATCAGAAAAGCATATCTGCAACTAACAATAGATAATCTGGCTGTTTGACAGCAGGCATCTTTACTTCAGTAAGTCTTTTTTTTTTTTTTTTTTTTACTATTCATGCATACTGCATTCCATCGCCATACATTTAGAAGTGTGACAGCACCTCTTTGAGAGGGAAAACGCATGTACCCTCTCCTTAAAGCTTCATGTCAGCCTTCCACACGAGTAAAGACAGACACGGTGAGTAAAATGGGAGTCAGCAGCTTTTTTATTTTTGCTCTGCGGCAACAGAGGTATAAAACGTGGTCTGTAAGTGGATTCAGGCTGTGAAGACTTTTTCTTTTAGAGACATGCCACATATGACAGCATCAACCCTTAAATGAGGAGCATACAACAAGCAAAGAGCTCAGAGGAGAATCATGAGTTTATATACATAGATATAGGTTACATGACAGAGGAAGCACGTCTGCTGCTGCTTATATATTCGGAAATTAGATCAGTTTTGCTTAAGATATTATCAGATTAATGAAATATCTTATATTGAATCGAAAAGATTGTGTGTAAGCTGACCTCCCTGTAGGTTCTGCCATTTGCTGTTCCAGGTGTGCTATTTTCATTTTGGCATGTACAAGGTACCCATTTACTTCTTTTGATTCGTCCCTGTTTGAAGTGAAATAAAGGAAATTAGTTGGGGAAAAAAAATCCTCCCTTTTCTCAGAAGAGAACTGTTTACCCACTGTGTCCCCCTCTGTGCGTGTGTGTGCGTGTGTAGTAGAAATAGCAGGACTGAAATTAACGGCAGAATTTACTGAGCATTTATGTAGCGTGACTGACGGTGTACGAGCGCGCGCTTGCGTGCGCGGACTGAATAATTGGAACTTCAATCCCCACAATCCCCCACAGACTCCCCAGCTCTCCTCCGCCGCTCCTCGCACACACCCCTTTAACAAATCAGCTCAGTTCCCGATTGGCCTGCGTTTCAAGTGACGTCAGGACCCAACGTGGGGTTTCCTCAAGGCGATTGGCCAGGAGGGGGAAAGGCTTCCTCCAATCAGGACGCGCAGCGAGCCTCTCAGTGAGACGGGAGCGTTTAAGGTGGAACCAAAGAGTTGTTGACGTGTTTCCGTACAGTCTAAATTGAGACGTTAAATGTTCAGTTTGATTTTCTCTCTCTTTTATTGCATGTTGTGGATATTGTTAGAAAGAGCAGCACGCGTGTTGTTAGCTGCCTAACAGATTAGGAAGAAAGTTTTTCTGTTTTGGCAACCTTTTATGGTGTAACAGCAAATAAAAACATCTGCTCTTGGTTATGTTTCTTTCTTCTAATTCTTTATTTTGACCAAATATTTGTGTTTAAACCACAGTCTTGTATAATAGTTGTGATACAGTAAGTAATCTTGAACGCTTTAACTCTTTTCAGATGAAGTCTTATTGGTCCCAAATGAACCTCAACGCTTCAACACGCAACAGGTGAGTCTAATGGTTAGCTAGTTGACAAACTTTAACATAATGTACTTCTACTTCTGGGCCAGCTTTATTTTTGCTGTATTTCCATTGTATACTGAATATTATTGAAATGCTGAACTAGGCACGTCTTATAAAAATGTTGTTGTTGTTTTTTTTTTTTTTTAGATATTTGTTAAAACTGCCACCATGTTGCCATATGAGACATATAATCTTAAAAAATCAAGCTCCTCTGCCTTCTCCCTGTGGTCTTAGTGTCATCACTCCGAGTCAGAAACAGCTAATCAGAGCCAGGTGGAAGGTCTTCACAATCACACTGGTGTACACACTGCTCATACCCTTCCCTTTGTTCTCTGCTACGCTACAGCTAATAGCCTACTGGGGAGCCTGGTGTGAAGACTATGGCTAGTTACCATGTCCTCTGATAATGATGGATAATCAGTTTTTCCTGCAACAGTATTTTGTTTCTTCGCCATTAGCAACTCGGACATCTTGAGTTTGTGCGCTGCTTACACCGAACACAGTAATGAGAGGGATTGACAGCGCTAAGGCCTTTCTCCTGGCTCTGATTGGTTGTTTATGATGGGAGCAGTGTATGTAAATCAGTAGGACCACAGGCAGAACGTGATTGTTTTCATAGATCGTTCTCATGCTATGCTGTCATGAGATTGTGACAGTTTCAACAAATATGTAAAAGAAAAAAACAAACATTTTAAGGTGTTTTCAGAGTTGAGAATCCAATAAGTGAAGTAATTGTGTGAAGTAATTTTTCTGTTTTACTCTCAGTTTTATTATCTCAGTGTAAGAACAGTGGGTAAAAATACCAGAGTTTTACAGAATTCACACGGAAATTTAGAAGATTGAGTGAAAAAAACCAACCATTATCCCTACTAAAAATAACATAATATGGAATGTGTGTCATTATGTAATCTATGACATTTTCTTATTATTCAAATTTTGATTCACAGACATAATTCAATTCAGCTCAATTGTATTTGTATTACCCACTCAAAATAAATGTCACTTTACAAGACAAATAGATACATTTTCTATTCTGAAATAACTAGTCAGTTCAGTCTTGTAGACAGAGTCAATTACACGCATTGCACTTCAACCATAGCTACAAATGATGCAGTCAAATTCAGTTTATTATTCCTGGTGGTAGAAAGTTTTGATTCAGTTGCATCAAGTCTATGACTTAGCACCGAGGAGGATTTGTATTATACAGCAAAAACTTCATAACTTTTCAGTTTTTAAGAGTTTTTTCCCATTTATTGCTGTTTTGAATATTATTGAAATCCTTTTTGAGTAAAATATCAAGCAGATGCCAGCTGCCTAATTGGTCAGAAAGAGCCTCTTGTCAGCTGCTTAAAAGACATGAAGCTTAAAATTACCTTAAAATGTAATTTCATGTGAGTTTGTCTCTTGTTGTCTATTGTCTTCTGAAGATTTTGGATTTCATCCTGTGCACAATGATTGCTTTTCTGAACTCCGTTTGGGTCAGCCAACTTTGATCAAACTAGAAAAACCTCCTGCTGGTAAATATTGGTCTTTGGAGTCACCTTGTCCTTACAGTGAACTAGGATTATATTATCAAGAATGACCTTAGATCATCTTTCTGCAAAGTTGTTATAAAAGATCCCCAAGTGGCAACTGATCCCTGGTCAAAGTAAAAGGTCCAGGAATAGCTTAACTACTGTAGCATCTATGTCACTATTTCTATATAAAATTATGCTTTTTTATTAGCTCAATAGATCTGGCAGTGTTACCTTCCATCTTGTTCCTGGTTGCATGTTCATATGATCAACCATAGCTCAATGATCCAATCTACGTTGCCATGGATTCATGTTAAAGAGCGGTGCAGCATTTAGGAAATCTAAATCGTGACTTTGAACCTGGGTCTTATCACAACTGTGCTGATGGATCAGTCTGAGTTTGTATGCCTGCCCATCTGCCTCTCTGAAACCCGGTGTAAAGAGTCGGGGGAATAATTACCTGCATAATCCATTCTAGACAATTAGATAATACTGATTAGTGCAAAGAGCTACATGGGGAATGGTTGTGGTGTTTGTGGTTTTGGAGCCTCATTGAATGGCTGTCTTTATTTTAAATATGTTAGACACACTCAAAGGGAAGACAAAGGGGAAAGTATAATGAAGGGATGGCTGTCATTCATCATCGGGGAGGTAGAAATTTCCTCACTACATTTAGTGGCAATCTGCCAAGTGGTTTGTAAGGTTTCTTTTGCGTTCACTGTTGCCTCCCAGCATGACGTTTCTTGGTTTGAATGCTGGCCGGATTGTCTCTTTCTTTTTGAAGTTCAGTCTTCTGAGTCTTTTCAATGTCTGACCTCGAGCAATGCAGGAACTATAAAAGAGGATGCTTGTTTTGTGTGTGAGTAATTAGGATGGAAGGGTATTTACGCATGTAGATTTTGGAGAGAGGGTTGCTGTTTGCTGTGTAAGATTTTCGCCTTGGCTGCTTTTTCATTCTGTGTTAAATTTCCAGTGAGAACTTGTTACTGCATTTTGGAACACAATTTTTTAAATGTATTCTTGCACAGAGAATATACAACATTTGTCATAAATCTGACTCTAATAATTCAAAATTTAGACTTGGTTAAAACAAGAAGTTACACGTTACCCAAAATGCTTGTTTTTGCTTGTATCAAAATGAGACGGGGTGTAAAGCTTAACAATATTCTAGACAGAGATAGAAGTTTATTTTGATTTGAAATATCTTGATATGTTAGCATGTTAACATTAAAGCAAAATTATGTTTCACTGTTTTTGACAATTAATGACTCAGTTACTTTGTTCAGATGCTCCAAATTGGTTTTGGAGGGGAGCAACTACTGCTGCATCTTCTGACTTGCAAACAGCAAGAGGAGATGCCTATAACGATCAGAAGGGACTCCTTGGTCAGCAGTGTGTCCCCCTATAGCCTGTGATGAATGACAGCGAAGGTGTTTGCTCGAATGTGTGGGTGTTTTTGTTTCTTGGCATTCTAATTTAATAGTCAGGCATAAAGTTTCGTTGTAAAATGGTAGTAGACACAGAATATCTTTATCGGCTGGTAATCTTCTCCCATCATGCAGCAGACAACAAATGTTAAGATGCACAACCTTGATTTGTCGTAGCAAAGTGACATTTAGAGTCAGACATTTCAAACTGAGCAGCTTTGGGAAGTGGATTCTTAAGATTCTTAAGATTCTTGAGACCACGTTCTGCGTTGCTAGTTTCAACCTGTGAGCTTCCTGCTGAATCTATAATAAGCTGTTATGCCTTTAGTGACCCGTAATAACAGCTTCAAATGGATTTTAGGTGTGTTGATGCTTGATAATCACTTTTCATTTGTTTCAGTGCTGATTGCCCCCCTAAAGCCTGAATTTATTTTGTTTTGGCTGTTGAGCAGATGCTGAATTAGGTAGAATATTTAAATTTAAATAAAGCTCATACAAAAGCTTTACAATCAATTTAGGTGTGATTATAAATGAAAGACATTTGGACAAAATTGAACATATTGTCCAGTCAGGAGTGGATTCTTTTATTGGTGCTGATGTTCTTAAATAAAGCCTTCACCACAATATTTTGGATACAATTTCAGATACAGTTTATTTCCGTATAATCAGAGACACGTGTCATTCACACTTTGACCACTAGAGAGCACCAAAGTATTTCCATTACAATCCTTGGCACGTGTCATACATCCATGAACAGACTTTTTCGCTACATTAAGTCTGGAAGCAGTTGGAAGTAATTTTGTGACAATTGTCCGAAAGAAGTTAAATGAAACTAGAGTTCATCTAAATTTTGGTTTGTTAAGAAGGTGAGAAATAACTTTCTCCACACAAAACATGGCCAAGAGACATTATTAATGTCAGCCGTTTAAAACATTTCTCTGAATGCCTTCCCAGTATTTTCTACATATCACAGCCTTCTTTGTTTCCATTTCCAAATATGTTTCTTGTTTTACAAGAGTTTTCTTTCTGAAAGTTAAGTTTCTAATTATTTCAAACCTGCATAAAGAAATAGCACGGGATCCAATTTCAGTAAAGAACCCCCCAAAAACAGGCATTTCTGTTTTTTACTTCAAAAAGATAAAGTAATAGTTATCAAAACATGCCCTCAAACTACCCAAAAGCCCCCCAAAAACACCACACAAACAAGCTGCTTTTAAAGTATGATTTTGAATATCAAAGCAATGTATTTCAATAATTACCATCTTACTCAAAATATGTGCAGAACACAAACACTTTTACACACAAAAGCCTAATATCAGAATTTAACAGAGCAAACTTGACAGTGACTTTCAGGGGGGATTTGGATGAAAAAAGGCATTACGCTCTCCCAAAAGGAGCTGTTGTGTTGGGTATAATAGGATGTCTGTATGTGTCCCTAATTGAGGCTTTGGACCTGTCCTTTGCCTCACCCTCTAGTTATCAAATGCAGTTTCTGTCTTAGTGGAAATCCTCCACGGATGCCAGGACCGACTGTGCCTGAGTCTACGGTGTCGGATTAATGGCTGTCTGATCAAGTTCAAAGGCAGAGCTGCCCTGGATAAACTGATTATGGCCAGTGCCAAAAGATGTCTGGGACAGCCCGGCGTTGTGTACGAGGAAAGTCTTTAAATATCAGGTCTTGGTAGGTTCAGGTCCATTCTGGGAGCTCCTGTAAATAACATTTGCTTCAGATCCAGCACTCAGAAGTAGGCAGGCAGACATTTTTATCCTGCTGTGGCGGAGATATTTCTGGAGTGTTACAGCAGTAATCCTTGAAATACTCGACCTACTGATTCTGATTACATCCCTGGCAGTAAACAGGCATTCCTCCATTGCAGCACTTACAGCGATGACAAATATCCCCTCACAATGCTTGGACCTAAAAGTCATATCTGTATCCACATTTTTTATATCCTTTTTTTTAAAGTGTCTGTTGGTGGCACATTCCCGTGATAGGCGTTAAAATTAGTTTGACAGCTTCCATTTTTTGAAAATAATATTAATAAAAAAAAAAAAAAAAACAGCTTGAAAAGGTATTTTTTTCAGTGAATTCATTCCAGTTTGGAAGGTTTTGTTTAACTGAAAATGAACTTTTTTATTTTTGCTTGACAAGAAAAACCATGGCTGTGCTGGAAGTATTTACAAAGTAGATCTGAAACCATTGATATTTGGAACATGGATTGTATTTCAATACAATCCATGTATGTTTCTTTGTGTTGCTTGATTTGGCTACTGAGTGTTGAACCAAGCTGTGCACATGATGCATGCTTAATCATGAGGTGACCTCAATATCATAAAAACTATAGGAGGAAATGATGGTATTCATGCTGAAACAATACAATTGAGTTCTTTCTGGCTGCCACCAGGTTTAGTATCAGAGCGATAAAAATGAACAAATTGATAAAGACATTGTCTTGGATCTGGTTGTTTTGGATAATTTCTCAATACAAGTCTAAGGATTAAATGCCAGCTGTCATAAAAACAGATTAAAATTGGCAATTCTTTTTGTTTGAGTTGTTGCTGTCAGTTTGAGGCTTGGACAAATCTTGGTTGGTGAACAATATTACCTTTTCCCACTTCCACTGGTATGAATACTGGTGCCCTCATCTTCTCTGTTTCTATTAATAGAGGGTGGGAGCCAGAAGAAATAAATTAAATAACTGATTACCTGCATGTTAATCCTGAAGAAAGTAATGCCCATCATGATGCTGCCTCTGTTTCCTCAGAGGGTTGGTATTTCAAGGAGCTATGTTTCTGCCACATACGTAGTTTTGACCACAAGCCAGAAAAATTCATTTTACGCTAAATGATGATTGGAATTTCATCTACACGATTGCTGTGTCTCCTGTATGATTAATTGTACAGGTGGATCACTGGTTGTTGTGCCAGCAGATTATCTGACCTCTGTATATCTGCTGCTCCTCCGGTGCTCACTTTGGCTTCTTCTCTGGTTTATTATGCTCTCCTTGTCTGGCTTGTAAGCTTAATATTTTAATGTTTAATAAATAGGTAACTTGGGGGCTGGGCACAAGTACACACCTCAGGATTCATATTCTTATTCATGAACAAAACACTAAAAGCCATTTTTTATTTTTCTAAAACTTGCTGGTTCTGTGGCTGTCTTTGTTGGTTTACTTCATAAAATCCCAGTTAAAGTACACTGAAATTTGTGGTTCTGATGTGACTGAATGTGAAAAAGTTTAAAAGATCTGTGTAATCCGATGGAGATCAGATTTCCCCAGCAGTCTTTGGTGCAACCTGAATGGGTTTTGGCTGGATTACCGCGCAATTAAGCATGACTGGATTATTATCCGATCATCTCGCACAAATGTTCTTGCAAGGTGTGAACTGACTAATAAACTTATCACTCTGCCTGACTGTTGTATGCATGTGTGTGTGTGTGTGTGTGTGTGTGCTTCCTTAGCTGTCATGAATTTGCATATGCACATCTGAGCATTTGTGTGTTTGTATCTCGATCCATATCTGTTTGAGCCCGAGTCTTTGTGCTTGACTGATTGCTTTGTGTATCTGACCACAATTGAAAATGAATCCATCTCTCGCCTCCTCTCTCTCTCCGTCCTCTCGTTCTCTCTGTATGTGTGTGTGACTGTGTGTCTCTATCTACTCAGTTCCACCTTAAGAGAAGCTTTAGCAGCCTGTCCTGTTTGTGTTGAAGCCAACAGGCACAATATATTACAGTCTAGGGCTTGCTGCTGAAAAGCCCGCTGGATCCTCCACTGACCTGCTGTTCTTTCCTGCTTTCCTCTTGCGTTTTTTTTTTTTTTCCACATTTAGATTAAAAACAAAGCTCTCACTCTCTCCTCCCTATCTCAAACCTCCTCCTCCTCCTTCTTCCTCTCCTTATTTCTGCTGCAGCAGTCAAGGCTTTAGTGTGTCAGAGAGACAGGGTGAAGAGGAGGAAAAATAAGAGAAGGGGGCTATTTGGTTCAGCTGAGTGTTTATGTTTGTATGTTTTGCCATTGGACTGCTGGGTGAAAGGGCGCAAGGACAAGCCACAAGAAGAGTGGGAAGAGGAGGAGAAGTATAAGAGAGGAGCTTGCATGGACTGAATTCTCTCTCTCTCTTATGTCAGTACGTGTGGACCTGGACTGATCACAAGCTGAGAAAAAAAGGGGGACAGACACTGTAAGGCAGACTAGGAGGAGAGAAAGAGGAGGAGAAACTGTGACTTGGGTTTCACTAGGGAAAGGCGAAGGAGGAAGAAGAAGGAGGCAAAGTCTGGCGCTCCGTTTTTATCATGACCCTGTTGGATGAACGAGCTGACGGAGCGAGGGTTCTTCTGCTGAGTGTCAGTGGGAATTTGCGTTAGAAGATAAGGACAGAGAGCAACAAGGACGAGAGAACCCAGCTAAGGAGCAGAGACAGTTCTCCCTGAGTGTTTGAGAGTCTGGGTTTGTGTGTGACTGTGTGTGGTTTGGTGTAACCAGGTGGAGGGCAGAGGACTGGAGGGCCAGGGGAGTAACCTGGCCATCAAACGGACTGGAAGCCTCTCCTCTCCTGGGATCATGTACCCTCAGGGCAGGCATCCGGTAAGTTCACCCGCATGTCTCTATTTCCTGTCTGCTCCACTTTTTGTGAGTGTCTTTCTCAGCTCCAATCTGTCTGTGGCTTTTAATTTGTCACATTTGCTTTATCACCATTGTGCCTCTTGGATTTTCATGCTTTCATACTAAAATCACCTTCTACTTTAAACTTCCTTGCTGGGTTTTCCTCCTGCTTTTGGATTATTAACCTCACCATGTCTGCATCTCACAGTCCTTCTGTTTGTTTCAGTCTGACTCGCTTGTGTAGTTAAATTGCCTGCACTGTAACATGAGGAGAGAGACATCGGGTGTTTGGGCTGAGAGTTTCCCCGATATGCACACACACTCACGCTCGCACACGCCCACGCTCTCATGACACCTCCCTCTCTGTCAGCTACAGCCAGGTCTCTCTGGGATCCTGTTGTTGATTGGCTGCATAGGTGGTATACAACTAAACCTGCTCTTCTCGGGTTGCGTGTTTTTATCCATGCGCTAATTATTGTTTATTCATCTCTGCGTGTGTTTCAGCTTGGAAGTCTGTGTGTGTGTGTGCGCGTGGGTGAAGATGTGTGTCACAGCACATCTAGCTGCAGTAATGCATATGTGCATGTGTGTAGGAACCGACCAGCAGTGTTTCATCAGTTGATTTCCATTGTCTTCTGAGTTGCAAAACATTTCTGATCTGCAGTCATCCTAATAGTAAAGCGTGCAATACCACAATTGGTTATACTATTTGGATATTTGGGAGGCTATTACTTTTCCAGTGACATGCATGAATGCTCCACGAGCCAATGTTATATTTGTTCCATTGGATGGACTTTCACTGCCCTTGACGCGCAAACCCTGATATAGTTTTCAGTCGCCAAATTGGTTAATCTCATGGAAAATAGTGGAGAAAGGGTGAGTATGAGGGGAAACATTATTAAACTGAGGGCAGTTTTATTTCCTTTGAATTGATATCATTATCCCAATAGTGCTATTGTATATTTTCCTAAAATTGTACAGACCTAGTTACCTTTAGATGATTTTGAAAATACAGGATTTGCAAAAGTGCTGTTCCCTCTTGAACTTCTAGCATTTAATTATGTAGTGGAATGTAAATGATTTATGGTTTTAAATTTTTTCGCTAATAAAAATCAGAAAAATCTTGCATGCATTTGTATTCAGCTCTATGGGTTAGCAGGACCACCTTTCTCTGCAATTAAAACCAAAAGTCTCTTGGGGTATGTCTGTACTTCACATCTACAGGCTGGAATTGCTCAAAATCAAACCCAGTTAAATCGGCAGGGCAAATCTGAGTAGCAGTTTTTATGTCTTGCCACATATTCTGTTGATTTTAGGTATAAACCGGGACTGGGCTGCTCTAATGCTTGACTATGATTTGATCTGAACCATTCCACTGCAGCTCTGGCTGTAAGTTTGGGATTATGATCTTGCTGGAAGGTGAACCTCCACCTCTGTCTTGGGTCTTTTGCAGTCTCCATTAGGACTGCCCCTTAGGAGGAGCGTTCCTGCACTTCTATTGTGTTTTACTGTAGATACCTGCTGCGTTCCTGATGCTGTTTGTTGCACTGGACTCTATTTATTGGTGTCAGAGGAAGGGGGCAGCACATTTTCCCTCAAACATAAAGACCTTAATGCTATGGAAAAATATAGATTAGAATGTCAAAAAGTCACAGAAGACGAGCTACGGCTTAGAATGAGTCTAGCATAGGCCAGTTGTTTCACAAAGGCCTTGGTCTTGCTGCTATAATCAGATTTGGTTGTCAGTCTCTTTGTATCTGCTACAAATGGGTCACTGGCCACTTTGCCTCACAGCCAGCCACCCAAACAGCAAACCAATAAGCCAGCCAGCCAGCGATCACATAGAATTATGAATGACATTTTCACAAGAGGACAGCATGAGGAATCAATTATATGTACAGAGAGAATGCTAATAAGCCAGCTGCTGGAAAAGTTGCAGGGGAAACTAGGAGAGGTGGAAAGCAAAGCGAGAAAGCAAAATGTGTAAGAGCCAAGAAAAGAGCTAAAAAAATAAAATAAAATAAAAGATGGAAAGAGTTTCTTCAGAAAGCACTGCTGGAGGTGGAAAGTGAAATGAAAATGAATGAAGAAACGTGTGTGAACATTCCTCTGTTCTCCCCTTTAGAGGGGTATCAGAGAGCTTCCTGCTGAGATGCTCTGCGTTTGTGATAAAGTTCAGTCTCAGACTGAGCCAACTCCAACAGATCGATAGACCCCCATCTCTCTCTTTTCTGTCCCTATTTTGTATTTCTTCATTTTCTCCAGTTGCCCTTGACCAGTATACTTTTTTTTTTCTTGTGTTTCCATGAAATATAACCTGCAGATGTAAAGAAGCACAGAACATATTTGTGTTAGTTCAGTTTTTCATACAAATTGCCATACGCAAGTATAAATGCCGTAAATTATCAATTTAAGTCACTTTAAAATTATGGTACTGATGTTTTTCTTGCCTTCTAATTTTCTGAGCTCCCTGTTATTTTGCTCTGTCTCTTTCCAATTATGGTCTTAGACAATTAGATGGTTACATGCAAACATTGAACTTGACCTCCCAGGATCCCATTAACAAGCACATTTTATAACTCTTTGTGTTTTTACAGTTTGCCTCTAATGGTGTTTTTCATTCCTTAAGTCAACCAAAAACCAACAGAGCAATTCTATAACTCACTAAAATGATTTAAATCCTCGTACTACCACTGTGTTCACGTATTGACACAATAGAGCTCACAGTGACTTTAAGGACACTCATAAAGTTAAAACTTATCGTTAGTTGTAGACACATTTAAAATCAGTTTTGGCTAAATTGATTTTTTAACATAAAATCTGAGAAAAACAACAAGCTTTATAAAATATTAGCTTCATATTCAAACTCTTTCAATTGCTCAAATAGTATTGTGCATCAACATAAGATTTATGTGAATGCAGTATTTAATGGTATTTATTAGCTTAGGAGACTTTCTGGTATGTGAAATAAGTTTGCATCATGGAGTAAACAGCTTCTATAAAATAACATTGTTCTTGGACAAATCTAAGCTCTAATGTTAGATTATTCCTACTTGTCAACAGCCTGTGGTTCTGTACAATTATTACTAGCTTGTGGCTTTTCTAAATAACTTATCGTGGCTAAATAAGTTATTATTTAGAGCCAACAATATGGTGGTTAGTGATTTAATCACACCTGGATGCTATGTTTGAGCAGGTGGGTGCCCAGCTTGAGTTGTGTTTTCTACAAGATCTAAACACAGTTTAAAATGTATTATGTCTTTAGCTGTAAAAAAAAACAACAAAAAAACAAAGGTTTCTTAATTTTCTGAAAAATAATAAAAAATCGTTTCTATTCTTTTAGCCCCTTGTTGTGGTTCTTCTCATCTTGTAAGCTGAATGCATCTTTACAAGCCTCATTCTGTGAGGAAACTATTAAAACGGAAAGCTTATGCTGAGATGTGTCTGCATGATTAGTTCTATATGCACCCCACATGGGAGCACTGAGTCCAGATCATCACATGTTGGCAGCGGAGTAGGCAAAGGGCACAGCTGCACAATATATTCAGTGAAAACCTTTCTAACTCTAACAGTGTTTGACTGCTTTGATACAGTATTCGGTTGGCTATCATATTTCAAGTGTGATGCATTCACACTCTGCATGCCAGGAATGTGTTTGACCAGTTTGATGGTCTGTATTTGCCCTTGATAAACAACATATGTACATTTATAGTGGCTGAGACTGTAAAGCTCATAGATATGGTGGGAAAGTTTTAATGATGAAAGAGTCAGGAAAATTCAAGTTAGTCTTAACTGTTATTGTCATGGTGATATTCAACAATAACATTGCAATTACTGGATCATGCAGCCCTTGTAATGTGTCGTGATACAATGTGAATCTTCTATTTCTTTATCTATCTTAAATATAACTGAACTGACAAGCTGCCAAAATCTGAAGCTGCTCTGGTTCTGGTAGGTCCAGATGTTTTCAGGACGTCGCCAGTGAGCTTTCAGAACTGCAGACGTTGCTCAGAATCAGTGACTTGAGCATCCAAAGGTTGAGTTTTATTTAAAAGAGAAGCTAGTCCGTCTTCACTCTCTGGTGGCATAGAGTGAAAACTGAGAGCTGGGCTGTGAGGAGCGTGGAGCTGTAATTGGTTCCCCTGGATTTTTTGTGGAGAGCACTATCAGAACATTGAGTGTGTGTGTGTTTGAGGGAGGATTTGTGCGAGGTGTGTTCTTGTTTAATTTTTCTGTGATTTTTCTTTTATGTCTCTGTTCCCTTAGTGCTTTGTGAGCACATAAATATTTGAATTAGCTTAGATGTGGGTAAATATTCACTGCAAAGTTCACTTGGGTTTTATGTGTGCACATTCTCTGTGAAGTGTAAAGTGCTGCAGTCAGTGTGTGACTATGCAGCTGTCATTATGTTATCATAAGTGTGCAGCATCTTTCATTACTGGAAATACTGCTTTAAAAAAGTCTTTAATAAATTGATTCATCCTTGTGCAAATGGCTAAAAACAGGAATAGAAAACAATATTTGGCGGACCTTGCTGTGGTTGAAACAGTAGTGGCATCTTACTTGCATACAGTATTAGACTCTCTAATTGTTCTAAGAGGACTTTTAAGGCTCCTAGTTCTTTTGGACCAGCATCTGTTGCATGACTGTCATTTATTGCAGGTCTTTATTATTGAGCAAACTTTTTAGTACGCACATATATTTCTCTAGAGTAGCGTGTGTGTGCATGCAGCCGTTAAAGTTTGTGTGCGTGTAATCGAGAGTGGAAGGTGAACGGAAATCAGCAGTGATTTGTGTGGGTATGTGCTCTGTGTGCCAACAACAACAATAAATAATGTCCTGCTTTGACCACAGCTGTTTGTGCGAATGTACAAGCCTCGGTTGTCCGCCACGCCCTGCGAGAGCCGCGTGTGTATCGATGAGTGTGTTGTGGACGAATCAGATCACACCCACAGGCCTGTTGACAGTGTATGTTTATGAATCAATGAATTATTCACACCTTTAAAAGTAAGGAATATACTTTTGAATGAAAGGTTTCTTTCAGTTTTTGATATCATCACCTTCCTAAAACAATGACCTAATTCATTTTTTTTTTGCCAAAAGTGATATTTTATTTATTTATTTTTTTTGGCTAAAATAACTTTTGGAAAGAAAATATTTTTGAACTAGACTTTATTTGACAAGTCCAAGACATTTGGTTGTAGGTCTGCTGCAGGCTTTTATCTGTTCAGAAAAGTTTGTCATGTGAAGATGAAATTCAGAACTCTAGTTTGTCTGGAACTGCATTTCAGTTTAGTGTTTCCACATTTTGCCACATTACAAATTGTCATTGGGATGTTATGTCAGTATATGGTTTTCTTATTCTTCTCCAAATAACACTGTGGGAATTGAAACTGAAACATTTTACTGTTCTTCTTCTGTGTAAAAAAAACAAAAAAAAAAAAAAAAACAGATTAGATGTAGATCACACATCAACAACAACTTTCAAGTGTAGCTGCAGATTTTCAATTGGATTTTGATCTGGGCTTTGATTTGGCCGTTCCAACAGAAGAATATGATTTGATCTAAACCATTCTGAGGATTACCTCACTTTATATTTATCATCAATCTGATGAAAGGTGAATCTACACATTACTCTCAAGTGATTTTGCAACTTCCAATAGTTTTTCTTTCAGGATTGCCCAGTAGGTAGCTTTGTGCACCTTGCAATCAAAACTGATCAGCATTCCTTTATCTTATCAAAAAAAGTAAGCCCGCAGTATGATGCTTCCGTCATCTTGTTTTATCAGGGGAGTCCTGTCTTTTGATACGTAGTGTTAAATTTATAAGAAACAGCGCCTCAAAGATCCATGTAGGTCCTTTCTGAGAGCACCTTCTTCCACAATTCTCCATCTCCTACATGACCTGAAGCAAACGGCAAGCAGTTCTTTCTTTTGGCAATGGCTTTCTTCTTGCCTCTTGTTCCTAAATGCTCTTATGAAGCACTGTAGTGAAATACCGACTTCCCCTTGCCTTTCAAATGATGAGCATGGTAATTGCTTATGCTTTGCACCAGAAAATAGAAAAATAAAATGCTTGCTTTCCCAAATGTACTTTGATTTTCACGTTTGATTGCTTTGATCTAAAGAAAGCGAAATAATTTGATGTAACAAGGAAAAAAGTCAAAGATGATCACCACGTATTGGTTAAGATTTACAAAAAGGTTGGAAAACATTTTGTATTGTAGCAAAGCATCATAAGCAGATATGAAAGTTTGACTTTGACATGTCTATTGTTCCAAACGTATTTAACCATTTCTTACTGAGTTAGTAAAGTTACATTTGAACTACAAAAGTGTTGCGTCTCTGAGACAAATCAATTAAAAGGTCCTTTTTTCCACACACACCTTACTTGTCTCCTTCTTTCTTAAGCTGTGTCAAGCAGTTTCTTTTTCCACCAACATTTAAGATCGTAATGAAAGCCATGTGCGGTAAAGAGCACTGCGCCTTGCTGTCACCTCCCAGAGATGACGTTGTCCTTGTCTTGTTTACATTTAATTTCATGGTGCATTTCAAAGGCAGCCCTTTTAGAGAGGCAAAAAGCCAAGGAACAACAATGCAGCCGCTGTGAGAGAGCCCACAGAACGGGCCAGAAGTCGCACAAACAACCAAGAAGTTCTGATCAGATATCAGTGGCTGCTTGGTGTAAGCCCTCTCTCTGATTAAAAACAGGCCCTTTTTTTTCATCCTCAAATCCTGTTTGCTGTCGTCCTTTCTTTGTCGTGAAAAGAAATGATCAGAGCAGGGCTTGGATGCAGTCCAGACTCTCATTCCCTAATATGTTCGCTGCCTTCTGCTTGTACCCTGAGCTGCAATGTAACTGGCACTCTGACTGACTGGTAACTAACTAGGTAACTTGTAGATTGACTACATTAACTAATGGCTGCCTTGTTGCACTTTTGGATTACTGAGGAGTTGTTAGCATGTTGGATGACTGAGTGTTGGTGTGTAATTACCCATTGAAAGCACAATGTGAGAGCCACAAACTGTAAGTAGGGTTTGCATTCTTAAATTGTGATAAAACCCAATTTTTTTTTTGTATCCAGCCCATTGAATAGTTTGTGAAATTGTAGGGAAAGCTTGCTCACAGTATTTTGGCTTCAAAAAAAAAAAATGTTGGCTGATAACTTGGAATCCCATTCGCCTCTTCTGCCTTTCTTCTGTCTGTCAGAGTCTAAATCAATGAGCTGTTGCTTATATTCGTTGCTGCACACATCAGCAGACACGCACATATACACACACATACACACGCACACACACCCACACACACATACACTTAGAGACATGTGCTCAAGGGGTACTGACACTCTTCTTCTTCACTTGGCATTTTTTCATGTCTTTTTTCCCCCCTAAATATTTCACCACGCAATTATTATTTAATACACAGAATCCAAATGCGTCTTGGCTTGTTTCAGAGCGATACAAGGAGAGGAAAGAGAGTAAGAGGGAGAAGTGCGAAAGGAAAAGAAAACAAGGTAGAGCTGCAACAGAAAGGGCATGAGAAAAGGGGGGGGGGGAAATTTGTGGGTGTTTTTGCTTGAGTGAATACATCCCTGCTCAGACATGTCATCTTATACCGTGTGAATGCTGATGTGTTGGTAGAAAGCGTGCCAGGGGCTAACCAGATTGACAGAGATGACAAACCGACAGATAGAATCGTGTCTTTTCCAATAACTCCCAGATGTGCATCTGTTTCACAGTTGCAGCCTCATTTCTGAAGCCACCGTCAGTCGTGGAAAAACTGTCTTCAGCTAAAGGAGAAGTACTTCCATTTAAATGCAAGACACAAGTATAGATAGGAACAAAAGCCTGAAGCATGACTGGAGATAATTGAGGCAATCAGCAAAGACTGCTGCCACACTGGACTAAAGCGGAGCAATCTGTTTTTTAAATGTAATTTTCTTTCACTGTTTTTTATTATTTACTTTTGGCGATGGTGGCCAAGTCTTTGAGGTCAGAAGACTTTCATGCCATCACCCTAATCTTTAGCTTCTTCCACTGTTTATCCTAGGAGATTCAAACCAGACCTCCACTTGGAGCACTCCTCTACAATAATATAATGCCAGAAAGAAGAAATTTGATGGTAAATTCAAAAGAATACCATAGAGCTATGAATAATTTTGTCTTCTGTGGTATATGTTGCAGACTATGCAAGTGAAGGGCACAATCAAATACTTTAGACCTGCATTCATGAGTAACCTGTCCCTGTATTTGTCCTCCACATCTAGAACGATGTACTGAATGTCCATTATCCAACTCTATTTATTCCTTTACCCATTATCAAACAGCGCTGCTCTCATTACGTTATGACAGCTGTTGAATGGGGCTTGACGGTATGCATTCACCTGCTCCTGGAAATCTGACGTTTACTGATTTTCTCAAATTTTATGACACATCTTGCTCTGTAATTTTAACATAAAAAGTCACTCTTTTTTTTGTGTTTGAGTTATGGAATTCCACTGCCTACAACCAGTTGCTGGAAATCCTGGTTCAAGCACAGAAATACGTTTCTTCATATCGACTGGCTACGTGAACAGTGAGGCAGCCAGCAACACAGCAGCAACTCATTTTGTTTATGGATCAAGACAAAGTGAAGACAACTTCCTGAATTTAAAACCGATCATCAGAATGGGGGATAAAAGTGAATTTTAAGTGGACTGAAGGTCGGATAGTTGCTGATGCTAGATTAAAATACTCAGACAGGGTAAATATTTTAGAAACTGCTGATCTGCTGGGATTTTCACACACAACCATGTCTTGGCTTTACTTGGAATGAACTAAAAAAGAAAAAATGTATGGCTGGCGGTATTTATGCAGATATAAATCCTTGGTGATGTCAAAGAAGAATGGGTGGCTTGGTTCAAGAAGATAGAACAATAACAGTAGTTCAATTCACCAAACATTAAAATGAAAGATTACTAAATATCATCACAGAAACACCACTTGTCAAACCTTGAAGACAACACCAGAACAACTGAGGGTGTAATTCACACAAGGTTAACAGAGTTGGACAATAGCAGACTGGAAAAATGTCGTGATTTCTGTGCTGATATTTAGATGGTAGGGTTAAAAAGTTGAGTAAACAAGATGATCCATCCTGCCGTTCTTGCTGTGTTCATGCTGGCGGTGGTAGTGTGATGGTAAGATGGCTTATTTTCTTGGAACACATTTGTCCTTCTAGTACTAATTCCCCATTGTTTACATTCAACGTCTGAAACACTCGGCAGAAGAGTGATCTTCCTTGGACCCTTGTGACATCTTTACTGCTGCCTTGACTGATTCTCACAAAACAGGAGAGATGAAACGCAATCAAACAGCAAATGTTTATTATAATGTACAAATGGCATTACTTACTAATACCTCAATCTTTGTAAACACTGCACATCTGCATATCTACGCACACATAGCTCATGTATCTCATAGATTGGTTTTCAATACATGAGAAGGTGCCCTTCATTATTTAAAATGGCCTAATTTAATACCAGCTCTGGATACAACTCTTTTATCCTGGAAGATGAACCTCAGAGTGAATGGGAAATGCATTTTTTTCTGCCTGAGAGCTCTCCAAGTTTTTTTTTTTTATTTTTTATGGGATTTTTCATTTCCTTTTTGCACTCCCAGAGCCTTATTGCCTCGGGGTCAATAAAACTCATTCAGAAAGGTAAAACTTGCAAATTGAAAGTGATACATTTTTTGAGGTTTTTTTGTGTCCAGCGGATGAAAAGAATTAAAATCTCTCTCGTCAGAGCACCATGCAATCTGCCGTGTTGACACCAATGGTTGCAAATGACAAATCTCTTGTATAATCATGATCTGTGACTATGGGCTTTGTTATACGACTTCGTGCTGCTGATGTAACCCGCCAGCAGCGCTCTGTTCGTGTGCATTCGCGTGGTTGCTGTTGGTTAGTGCGTGGCGGCAGATGGTGGGAGCGGTATTACCACAGGCCGATGGACAGTGCACAGGGTGAGCAGGCTGTGTTGACTACAGCAAAGACACTCTCTGTCTGTTTCTCTCCCGCTCTCTCCATCCCCTCGCCCTCTTCCTTCTGTGTCAGCTGAATGAATGGCTGGCTATCTTTCTCAGTCAGCAGCCACACTACTCTTTCATCATCTGTCTTTCTGCTTGTGCATTCATTCCTCTGAAAGAATGTCAGACTGGTCCATCACTCCCTACATCCATCCGTCCATCTGTCAGATGGGTATCCATCTCTTCTCTGACTTTTCCTCCCTTTCAATCCGTCCGTGTACCCCCACCCCTCTGAGGTTTTGTGTGTTTTCCATGTGCTTAAAGTGTGAATGTGCATGTGCAGTGGTGCATGTTTGTTTGTTGATGTGTTTTTCAATGTTCTTATGGCCGTGTGTGTGTTTATGTGTGCTAGATCAGTATCTATCCCCTCATCCCTCCCTCCACCCTTTCTTGCTTGAATGGGTGTGTGTGGTGTAAATCAAGGTCAGTGGGGATCTACTGGCAGACGCTAACCCTCCACCCCACCCTATCCTACCCCTCCTTCCCATACTCACACAGACAGAGGGTTTGTGTGCATGGTGTCCATCTAGCCATCTAGACGTCCCTGCTTTGCCTGCCTCGGCTCAGTTTAGCTCGGGCTCAGCTCGGCTCCGTGGATTAATTACTCGGGAACCCATGGCGTCTCTGACCTCCGCCATTGGACTAATTGAAATCTAATTGAATTGTGCTTGTCTCAACTAATGAAACCCCACCACTGGAAGCGCCAGTCTTTTAGCCTTAGCTGCGAACCGATAACCACCCAGCTGGGGCGTAATGACGGCATTGTCCCGGTTAGCTAATATATGAAATCATATTGGAAGTTAACTGTATTCGGGTTTATCAGTAAATGAGACCTCACTAGCTGGGCTTAATTTCTTCAGTTTTGTTAGCTCAGTGGATGTATTTATAAGCTGATGGAAATGAAATGGTGTTTGGGTCACTTTCCTATCTTAATGCTGCATTATCAGAAAACCTTTCCTTGTCTTATGTGGCATCATGGTAACTCTGTGGGTAGCTTTAAATGTTATCCACCAGATAACTCTGCTGACTTAAAGCTGCAGTATGTAACCTTTCTAAAAAATATTTTTGTTTTTTTTTCATATTGTTTAAAAACTGTCACTATGGCCTAACATTATGTTACGAGACCGATAATCTACGAAGAAAGTGAACTCCTCCTCCTCCTCCCTGTGGTCCTATTGCTATCTGCAGAAATACAACTCAGAAACAGCCAATCAGAGCCAGGAGGAGGATCTTGGCGCTGTCAATCATCCTCACATTCCCAGGACTGTCTGATACGCTACAGCTGGTTACCTACAGCAGGGGTGTGATAGACTTGATAGCATAGCCATTGACGTTGGCAGATAACAATCTTTCTTTAACGGTAACTTGATTCTCCACCATTCGCATATTGAGCAGTGTATAAATGAGGGTGACTGACAGCTCTAAGATTGTCCTCCTGTATGTTGAGTTTGATGACATTAATTATTAATTGAGCTGCAAAAGAGAAAAGCACTTCTCTAAGAAAGCCCATTTATCTGTGACTTCAGTAAATAAAGGCTAACAATAAGTAGCTGCAGCAAAATATTATGAAATGGGGCTGGTGCTCTCTGTGACCTTTAGTATTTATGACAATTTCTTCTTCATCATATGTGACCATCGAGTGCCGGTAGTCTCTATCAGCTGAAATATCTCATTGGAATGCAAGTGCAAGAATAGGGTTCTTAACAGGCTTTTATGGATGATTACACTGAAACTTTACCGCAACCCTGACTGATGAGTTTGTGTATTATTAACTCAACATTGTGTGTCAGTCTTTAGGACCCATTTAGGATAAACTGATACACCGTGCTAATGCATCTTCTAAACAGGAAGGTAAAACAAAAACAAAACAAAAAAAAACACCACTACCAACAATGACAAGAACACTTGTTAATAATAAAATGGGCATATTCAAACTTGCCTTCTAATTAAACTCCTTACTGCACTCTGTTTCAGTATTAAAAATAAATATTACATAAATATATGTGAATATTTTACATAAAATAAACATTAATTAGAGTAGCTGGTAAAGTAGGACAATTGGGCATGAGTTGGCTTAACTTTGTCCTGTAGGTGGCAGCAAACTGCCTCCAACATATTGCTTTGTCTGTCTTGAATATTGCTCAGCTGGCCTTGGTAATTTACATAATCCACCTTGGTTTTGTGGTGTTTTATATTATTAATTATGAGCAGAGGTACTCTTCATAATTAATTAGTTTTATGTTTTGAGATCGAGAAAATGTATTTCTACTACCTCCTATGGAAGATGAGGAACTGATAACGTGAATAACGACCAGGTCTTCTCCATTTAATGAATAAAAGGAATATTCGGTCACTATGGTGTTATTATTTATATTACTATGGTCAGCTCGAAATAAAATAGTTGTTGGATCCTTTCAAAAAGACACATCCAACCAGCCTTGAAAAGGTATGACAGCGATGCAGACTGCATGCACAAAATTTGTAGAGACAACATGAAAGTTAATATAATAAATCTCACGAGGCAGCAAAATTAACCGAACTGAAAAGAAACGAAGAGAAAAAACCCCCGACAACATAGGAACACGTCCTCTGAGAACAACCTATTCTGCATGCTCCAGCTCCAAAGAAAACAACTGCAGCATCAAAAGCATCAACAGTGCCAGTGTTTCTCCAACGTCATGGAGACTATGGAGGAGGCGGGCTGCTGTCAGCAGCGCTTTAGACAGACACGGATGGCGGGTGGTGCTGGACCTCCTGGGAGTTGCTTGTTTTGTTGGGCCTTCTTTAGCTTTTAGCAGGTGAGAGATGGTGCCGTGATTGTCTTGAGTTATTCATTTGATGTTTCTTCCCTTCTCAGCTCCTTGTTGGCTTGAATACATTAGCAGCATGGGAGAGTAGAGGGGATGCTAATGTAGAAGTGAGAGAGGGAAGAGGAGAGAAAGAAGAAAGGATGGAGGGAAGGAGTCAGTCATTAGGGGAAGAGGAGGAGAGAGAGGCAGAGGACAAGGCTTTATGATGTGTGGGAAGAGGAAGTGACCTTCCCTCTCACTTTCATCTTGGCTCTTTTCTCTTCTTGCCACACAGATGCACAAGCACTCACACACACTCACAGCTTTCCTCACCAACACAGCATGAAGTGGGTGTTACAGTCTCCTTACGAACAGCCTATCACACACACACAAAAAGAGAGATGTGTATGTGTTCGTCATCCATTCTTTTTTTTTTTTTTTGTCTTTCACCCGTGCAGGTCCCCTTGCAGCCTGGCCAGTCTTTCAAGTTCACAGTCCTGGAAACTCTGGACAGAATCAAGGAGGAATTCCAGTTCCTCCAGGCTCAGTATCACAGGTACAGCTACACATGCAACACACATGCAAACATGCATAGAAATAGACGTAGGGAGGTAATTGGGTGAAAGGAAGGGCATATCCTGGATATGTCGCTACTCCATTATAGGGCAAAGCAGAAACATACGGGACAAACAACCATTTACAGAAAGACAGATGAGAAGAACTTGTTCTTCTTACTTCAATTTATTGTCAACATGCAGTGAATTTGAAACATTTGAACGTAAAGCAGGTAGTTTTTCTGGACCCAATGGGGTGGGTTACATAGCAGCCCATTGGGGTACACATCATCACACACGGACCTCTGATGAGGATTTCATCTATGAAGTTGATTTAATCCCCACAAGACTAACTTCGGTACCCAGAAGTCATTATTTGATAATTTAAAAAGAAAACGTTAAATAGGAGAGACTCCTGTAATATCTTCTGTGGAATTTTATAAGATGGAAATAAAAAATGCTATTTTGTTGTTGTATGTGCAGCCTGAAACTGGAATGTGAGAAGCTGGCCAGTGAGAAGACGGAGATGCAGAGGCACTACATCATGGTGAGTCCTGCCTCACTTCTGGTGGAGTTGTTTAGGATGTTTGTTTAAGAAAAAGCTCAAGACCTCTGACAGAAATACAGACTAATTTCTAATTACCAATGTTTTGTCAAACTAGGGGATGAAACTTTAGATTACTGCAGATCCAGGAAACATAAAAGTCAAGAACTAGATTGAGTGGACACTGGTGGATATTGGAAAATTTGAAATTTTTTTAATGCTTCTACTATCTCCTTTTTTCAAATGTGGGTTTTTTAATTTATTTAATAACGCAATTTGCTTGGTGCAAAAAGCAAAACGACACGTCTTAAAGCAAGGCAAATCAACTTGATGTGGCCGTAAAAAAGTGAAGAAGATCAGAAAATCAGGTCGAAACAATAACAATAATAAAAAATTACAAAGCGGGAGAAAGTTTCACTAAACTGTAGCAATTTTTATCAATGTTATTTTTTAGTAGAAAATAATTTAATTGAGCAAAGTTGAGCAAAGTTGCTCAATTAAATTATTTATGTTTCGTTTCTGACACAAAACATACATTTATTTGTGATTGTAAATGTTTTGTTTAAACAATGCGTCCGCCAAAAGTTGTAGAAATGAAAGTTTTCATTTCCTCTACTCTACTAGTTTCATTTTCATTTCTCGTCGCACTCATTTCTCCTTCAAACCTTCTACACACATATTTCAGTCGGTATCTAAGGCTCTTGTTCTCTTCTCCTGAACTAACAACCTGAGCTCTCCGAGTCAGATCGTCTAAGCGACTAAGGGCTCACTTCCGTCATAAGCCTTCGTCTGTGGTACAAAACCCACACCGAGCCAACCAGAATACGATATGCACCATCTGCTAAGCTGCTCGCATTTCATAAACCTGGGAGAGCAGGCAGGATCAGGGCTGTAAGCTAGATAGACACACAGATGGATAGACAGAACGAGGGAAATGCAGACAGGCACCTAGATAGAAGGAGAGTGTGTGGAAGAAAGGAAGCGGGCAAGAGAGAAGGCAGTCAAACAGTGTGACTTCTGGCCCTGCTGAGAAGCAGGAGATCAAACGACAAATTACTCACATTCCTGGAAAATCACAGCATACTCATTTGTATACATCTAAATAGACCATTGTTTTAATCCATATAAGGTCTTTAATAATGGGAAATTTGACATAAAGGAGTAAATAAATGAATGTTATTTCTCTATTAGGTCAAACATGAAACATAAGTTACCTTATTTTCAACAAATTGGCTTCTGCTATGTTGCTACTTAACGCTGTCAGCATATTGTTGAATTTAATCAGCACTCTGCTGTTTGCTACTTTACATATTTTAAAAACCAGTTTTTGGATATGTTCATTCTCTTTCAGGATGAACAGTTTTTTAGACTGAATTCAGACTAAACAAGTGTTACTATGCCAACACACTTCAGGTCTCTGTATTATATCCTGTATACGGGATATAATTAATAATTTTGATACTCTTTTCTTATTTGTTTTCCCAGACAAATACATACTTTTACCCTGTCTCCCCTGTGTGACGTCCTGGTGGTGGAGCATCAGCTATGCTCTGCAAAACCTGATTACATGAACAGATTTTGTTTATAATCTGTTGCAATTGTGCCAAAATCCTTTGAGTGATGTAAACATATTACAATAGCACAATGATTACAATCAGTGCTAACTGAGCACTCAAACAAAAAACTCTACAAGATTGCAAAAAACAAAACATTTGGTGTTCTTTGTGGTCCAGTGATTTATATTAAATTTGTTGGTGTAGCTTTACATGTTCAGCCAGGAAAGTGAGATGCAAAGAAAGCATCTGTGCATCCTGCGCATGATCAAATGATCATTTTTTAGGAGTTTCTGAGGTAAAGATGTTGCACAACCAGAACTAAATTTGTATTTCGAGACACACGGGGAGGAGTACTCCCTGAGCGATTTTTGTAGGATTGAGTTTGGAAAAGGCCTGGACTTATCATCAGAAAAAGATGTCACATTTTCAGCTTTTTGATTTTTTTTTAAGTTTATGCTAATCCTTGATAAAATCAGGTCAGACTGCTTCCATTGCAATCAACTAATTTAGTGCCTGCATGAATAGTTAATCCACTTTATATGTTACCTTATTGTATCTGATTGTCTCTTTAATTATGAATACGATTTTAGACGTTGACCAGCATTGCAAATTATTGTTCAGCAATTATACGAAGTGTGTTTTTACAGGAAGAATGTTTTTCCCATTTATTAAAGAGGATAAGAATGTTTATAAATAAAAAAACTAATTAATTGTGTTAGAAAATAAATACTTCTTCTACATTATTATCTTTTCAGAAATGCTGGTCTCATTTCTAAAGAACTAAACTTATAGGTTGAATGACAATTTTACACTGAGATATACACACTTTTTGGTCTAACTACACTCCAAGTTTATTTATTTAATTGTTACACTAGTGAAATCGGTTGAAATAATTAAAATCGAATACATTTAAATTAAATTCAGTGCCCATCTGCTTAAGCGTCAACTTCTCAATACATTCCCATCTAATTTATTTTTTATTATTTCCTGTTGTCAGTTAAAAACTGATTTTCTGAAGCGCAGGAAGACATCCCCGTGTCTCCGGTACTCTCTGTTTTAGCTGAGGGTTTTGCCGAATTACTATGTGGAGAAAGTGGTCTAGACAAACATTCACCTGCTGCACTATAAATCTTCTGCATCTGTAATTATGCAATGAAGAAAAATCACATTTCTCTGTTTTTACATTGTAATGGTTGCCTGCTGTCATCAGGTCAAACTGTGACCAGTGCTCTGCTGGCAAACGCTGCATCTTTAGGTTCATTGGAGGGCTGTAATAGTTCCCCATGGCAAGAGGTCATGAAGCTGCAGATGCTGATGACATATTCATGTAGGTTAGCATGGCAGACGTTTAGAACCCCAGGCTGTGTTACTTGAACAAGGGCTCACTGTGGTGCACTGGATGGTTAACACACTGCTCTGCTACTTCATAGGCATGGCTTCAAAATGAGAGGGAGGGAAAGAAAATGAGAGAGAAGAGAGGAGCTCAAAGGGAAAGATAGCTGCAGAGAAAAAAAAAAAAACAACTGAGAGAGCATCAGACAGAAAAAGAGGGAGCTTCTGAGGGACAGAGAGAAGGGTACACAGAAAAGAAGAGATAAAAAGGAATAGAGGAGACTGAGATGACTAAGATATACGCAAGAAAGGAGTGAGAGTGAAAAATGCAGAGAAAGAATGAGGGAGAGGAAGTAAAAAAACAGATACCAGGGGACTGAGAGAGAGGATGGAGGGAGGAATAAAAGATTCTGCAGATGGATGAAATGGAGAGAATGCAACACAGAGAGCAAGAGAAAGAGATAGCTGTGTGTGAGTGTGGGGGTGCGTGAACTAAAAGAGCGATAGAGAGATGGTGCATGCACAGACACGTAAATAATGTGAAGCAACAACGGACTCGCTGCGCCCACAGAGGAGATAACCCAGAAGGCTATATTTAGCTCGTTAGGCCTGTCATCCACTGAGGCCTGTTTCCACAGGCTGGGGGTCTGCTCACCACGCTGCACTGCTCCTGCTTTTACTATTCATCACTGCTAAGCTCCTAAATATACGGTACTGGAACGTGGAGACATGATTTCATATGGTTATGTGCAGCTGATGCATATGAATGTTTTTATGTAAGCCTAACCAGCTAGCTCCCAGGATGATATCAGCAATAATAGAAACACATTTTGCATGTGAAGTGGTTGACTGTAATGAGGTGTTTGTATACAGAAGAGTTTGAAGATCTGGATGATTTCTTTTCCCCTACCTGCAGTTAGTGTCGTTTACTTTCTGCTCTAATCATGATTGTTTCCGGTTGAAAAGATCGGTTCATGTTTGCATATTTTCACCTGATATCCAACAAAGCCTCTTCCTTTCCTCTGGAAATTTTAAAATAACTGTACTCATCACAAACAAAACAGTGTTTTGAACTAGTTTAAACCCCAAACATGTTCACAAGATGTCCCTTCAAGGAATCAAATGTGTGCCGGCGTGACCGCAGCACCCTCTTGCTTTAGCAAACCAGCGATGGAGCTGTGCTCTGTTCAAATTTGGTTCTGTTAGGGAAAGTTTAATTACCATTTTGGTTTTCCAAAGAGTAACATTGATAGCACATAATTGGAACACAAAAACATCTCTTTCCATAAATGTTTGACATTCCCAGAGTTTCCTGACTTCCTGTAGATGACTGCAGTGCTTGGAGAAATTTTGTCAGCATTAATCTTCTAGTTGGTTTCATTATTCCTGAAAATTGTTGTCTTTATATCATCAGTCTAGTATATAAGCTTTACAATGTTGGTATATTCTACCAGAATAACATTTCTGACTCCGGATCAACGATTGTAAACAACAGGAGTTGCATATTTCAAGCTGAATTTATAAACACCTGTTGGGGACAGTCCTGTTGGTGCTTTTAGATGAATCTGTCGGCATTTATAAATCCAGCTCAAATCAGCTGATGTGAGTGATGTGTTGACCTACATTCACTGTGTGACAGCCAATGAAAATGTGAACAAAAATGAGACGATAACAATCTTCTGTTATTAGGTTTGTGATACTTATTTTGATATTGCTGGAAGCTTACTGCGTCTATTGTTCTTTTTGAGGATTTTTTAAAACAACTTAAAGCATCCAGTTGGTCGGTGTTCTCCATGAGATAGTCTAAAGCCGATGAAAAAATTTTTTTTATTACCTCTAAGCTGGGGCTTCTGCATATTTTTACTTATACCACGGGTGATGCTTTTGCAATAATAACAGGAAAATGTTATAAGTAAACCTTTCCTCTGGTTTAGTGCTGCTATTGTTTTTTTTGTTTTGTTTTGTTTTTTAAAACACCTCACACAATAATAACAACCTGGTTATTGTATGGCATGTGACTGGTTATTTGTTTGTGAGGTGCATTTTTGCAATTTGTAGAGAAATGTTTAAGGAATACAGAGAATTATTTTATCACATTTTATCACAATATTGTGTTATTTGATTGCAGACAGAATACAGTATAACACAAATGTGTGGACTGGCAATCTACTTGTGTGCAGTTTTAAATATTTGTATAATATTTAGATATTGTTAGATATCTGTATGTGAGATGTATTTTAAGTGTTTGGGATGTTTATTTTCCAAACATCTTCTGCTATGCTTCTTTTTATTTTATACCTTTCACACTTAATATGACATTGCTCAGATTGTTTCTATGTGCTTTGTAGCAGTGCTACACTCCAGCCAGGTTTACATGTTTTGTATGTTTGGATTCATAGACCTTCCCTGTGCTTTGTTTAGAAGAGTAGAAATGTTTTATATAGTTTCAGTCACTGGCGAATCACATATGGGAGGCGGTTGGAACAAACAAACACATACATCAAGTCATGCACATTGTGGATGTCTGCTTTTCCACTCTGGCTGTTGTATTTATAATTCATGGCTCTCAGATTTCACTGCTCTCCTGGAATCCCACTGTGTATTTTTAAATAAGGCTGCATTATAGCCTCGGCTAATGAGGGGGCCTAGATGTGTCGGTCACATGCCTACACAAAGTGCAAAGCATTCGCCTGGAGAGCTATGAGAGGTTGATTTTTAGAAAGAACAAATAAGGAAGCAGGTGAGCTTATTCTTAGTATTTTGCTAGTTTAACCACTGCTTTTTTTTCTTCTTCAACCTATTAAAAAGTGTTATTTGGTCTCTAAAATCTACCAGTTCTTCGTTATGATCTTAAGGATTTCTGAACTCTTGTGCAGCTCTCCTCTCACACCGACCGTCAAACACACGACTAAACTCTGAGGACAGTGAAGACTGGCTGGCCCTTTTATTACAGACCATAAAAAAGACATATCCACTGGAGGGTGACAGCTCACAGTGGGGCGTCACATTAGGTGGCCTTTCCATCACTGTGTTGGGGTGTGTGTGTGTGTGTGGGCGTGTGCGTTTAAGTGCACTGCAGGGAAGCTACAGGGGTCCAAGTGTTAATGAAAGACCAAGTTGCTGGCATGAGGCATAATATTGTTGCATCTAATTTTACAATGAAAAAGGAGAGTGAGACATGGTCTATTAGAGTATTTACCTTAGAACTGCGTCTTTCTGCCTTAGAAACACAATTTAATGGGGTTTGATAAAACAAAAGGTTGACAGTATTATTCATAGTTTTTGTTTTTTCATTGTGACTCCTTTATTTGGTTATAATGTCACAAAAATGTCGCAGAACCTTTTTTTTTTTTTTTGCTGAACTTTAGGCTAAAGTTACACTTTTTGCAATTTCTAATTTGTGTATCTCTTCAGCTTCCAGCTCTTGGTGAAACTGATTCTGAAAAGCTAACAAAACCAAAGCCAGCATTAGTTTTGTCACCGTTTTGCGTGTTCTGGTCTATTTGCAGTGAATAGTCAAATACAAACTCATAGCAATCAATTGAGAGAAGTTGGAGATTTTTATCAGGCATTTTAGGGAGGAATTTGTGTTGTTATTATTATTATTATTATTATTATTATTATTATTATTATTATTATTATTATTATTATTATTATTATTATTATTATTATCATTGTTAGCGGTGTTATTTGCACACATGTAAGTCTCTTTGCATAATTTTGAACATGTCAAAAATGAATTCAAACTTGTCCACCCAGTTCTTTACTTTGATTTTTTTTTTTTTTTAAACATTTTTACACAATTATCCCATTATGGAAAAATAACAGTTCAAATGCAGCATTAAAATAATGACATCCATATTCATAATGTAGGCATGTAAACATCTGACTTGCAAATAAGTGGTTTATCAAGAGTAATTTCCAAAAATTGATCACATTTTTAAAGATTTTAAAGATAAAAGCCACATAATTAAAATCTGTTCTTGGTAAGCCACAATAAGATTGACTAAATCTTTTAATAGCAGGACAATTACAACTACTTCTCTTCTATTTTTCAGTAAAATGTTGGTGTTTTTTTATTGAATTTTCTGACCATTTTTTTTCTAAATAAAGTAAGACCGTATAGTTTCACAGATTGTGTGTATCAGGATTTTACCACTGACTCACACTGGTCATTTATTGAAACAGTGGGACCTTGTGCGTGTTTATGCTTTCTCTATGTCCAGCCCCTCAGGCAGGAGGAAGGGTGAGTTGGCGTGTGTGTGTGTGTCTCTGTGCCTATGTGTGTAGATTAATGCAGCGCTCTCAGCCTCTTACTCCTCTCCCAGCTCATCTGTCTGATTCAAGCTGACACACTGTGTTCTCCTCTGCAACATTACAGTCACAGACTGCTTAGGAAGGGGGAGCATAAGACGGGGTGCAGCTGGGAGGGGTGGTGGTTGGAGAGAAGACAAAAAAAAACCAAAAAAAAACTGATGAAAGACATATGAGAAAAGGGGACACAATGGCACTGACGCAGACGGGAGAAAAATTATGAGAAAAAAAAAAGAGGACATTTACGAAGAGAGGGAGAAAAGGAAAACACGACAGAAAAGACAAAAAGGGCACATTTTTTGTTCCAGTACAAATAAAGCCTGAGAGATAGAGGAAGAAGTCAAAGTGATGTAAGAGAGCTGGAAGGAAGAGGTCAGAAACTAAACAAGGATTGCTTTTGCTGAGGTAAATGTTGCTCTGCCGTCCACCAGTGGTCCGGGGGATTAAAGTATGGCCAGATGTAGGGGAGGGTTGAGCTGGTTTTAAGAGTCTTAAACCTGTCTGAACTGTCTGCGGGAAGAAAAACAAAGTATTCGTAAAGACTCCTGTAGGGTCTCCTGATGGGAACGCACTATGAATGCAGCCATTCTCAGACTCAGATTGGGCACTTACGATCGCAGTAAAGGGTCTGAGAGGAGAACTGCAAACACTAAATGTCAGTGGATTTAGTCATCACCCTCTGAAGAAGTTAGTCTGCTAGTGTAGACTACAAAGTTGGCTACAAACCCATTATTGCTTTTTTAATGACCCATTTCTTCTGTTTGTTTTGTTTATGTTATGTATTGTTATGATCAATGATGTCTTTGTCAAAACATTATCATATTTTTGAAATAGTAATGAAAAGTTTAATTTCAATGAGCCTATAGTGCTTCGGATGCTTTTATGTGATAATTGGTTCAAGATGCAGTTCTTCCAACATACTGTTGACTTGTTCAGTGTGTGTGGAGATTTTACCAAAACGCTTAAAAGGACAATGTGATTTTCCCTATTCATTAAGATGTAAAGAACATAAAATAATGCTTACATTTTTTATCTAATCTCTAATAATTACAATGTTATTACCCAAGTAATTATAAATAACAATTTTTGCTAATTTCAAATCTATTTGCATTTATTATTGTAAACGTTTGACAGAATATCTACTCTAAGTAACTCTTGGTTTGAAAAGTAGTCTAATTTGTTGGGAGTTTCACACAGTCTGTAATGTAAAAATAATTCACAGCAGCCCCTCCAGCTGATTCAATACAGGAATTAGAATATGGAGCCAGAAATGAACATAATACACCCCATTTAACATTGGTGGTACAGTATGTGTCTGAGTGTGTGTGGGTGGGCAGATGAAAGAGACAACTTCACCCAAGAGACATCTATGAACAATGCTTTTGTTAAGGCTTGAACACACATCCACACCCACCCACAGACTCCCACCCACATGCCTGTGTACACACAAACACACACTGTATCAATACAAACACCCGTGTAGGTACACACACGTCCCATTTAGATAAATCACCTTGGATTAGTCCAGCTTCCTAAAGCTCATTTTAAAGTCTTTGCAGAACTCACAGAAGGGGCGGGAAAAGAAGACCGTTAAGAGGGAGGAAAAAAAAGTCTGGCACCAGTGTGTTACCCTCTCTCAACACCATGAAGGTGGAGCTGGGAGGGAAGACAGAAGGAGCAAATACTCCCTGAAGTACGCAAGAGTGGAAAGTAGGAGGGAAACATAAGAATGAAGGTAGAAACAAGAAGAGGGAAGAGAGAAAGGAGAGTTTTAGGAATTCTCTTCATTGTGCCCTGATGATGACAGTGTGGCAGGAATGTTTTTAGGGTTATGAGTGGAAGAGTTAGACTTTCTAAGAATTTGAAGACAATTTATGAAACACAACTAGAAGGCCTAAAAACAAACTCATACTTATATAAACTAAGCATTATTCTGAAAACTTTTTTAAAATCTTAGATAGTGTTGGTAAACATCTGGCATCAACTGTATTGTCAGTGATGATGTCATCCAGTCTCATGCTACGCTATGCAGACATTCGTCTGCACTGATGATGAGTTGCTCAATTTACCATGCCAAATGTTTCTTGCTTTTCTTCTTTTAACTTCTTTCTTTATCAAGCCTCCTATGGAGATGTTTTCAAAGGAGCATGCTTGCTATATTACTATGTGTTTGCTATGCATTTACGCCAATGTTTTTGCATTTTCCATATTAAAAAAGTACATGTGGCAACATAAGAGTTTCTAAACTGCTGTTATAATATTAGTCTAAGATGAAAGTTGTCCTGTGTCCTTCAACAATTTAGAAATCAATTTTTATTTGAATGCACTTAGGTGGACCTATAATTTAAATGTTTATTAGTGTCGGTAGGCAGTACACTAATATTGCTCACTGTCCTTGGTTAATGACATCAGCCATTTGGCTCAATATCCGTCTGTCTGGCCTCACACACACACACCACACACACACAGGGTTTCTGCAGCACATTTAAAAAACGTGTCAAATACAGCATAGATTTTCCACCGAATCCTGAATGAGATCACTGTGACACAACAGAGAGATTATATAAGAGGAGCAAAACACAGGCCTTGGAGGTATAATTAAACATTGGGGAAGCAAGAGAGTATGAATGCATTAAAAGGTGAAAAAGACTAAACACACTGTAGTGCTGCGGTTTTTAGCTGTGCAGACAGAGCTGTTATTAGTCATAGCGCAAAGTCCTGCAGCTGTTAATGCATGATGATATAATTTATGTCGTGCACCTGTTACTACTCGAACAATATCCTACTGTGAAGTGATATATTTCCTTCTGGGTTATGTAGGGTATGTGACAATACATTTGAAGGCAAAACGATTTGTGTTAGTCTGCTCTGCACAGCACAGTGTTGAAATGCGAATTATTTTATAAAATGGTGTTTCAACTGTGTGCGTTGTAACAGCTTACCACAGTGTGTTGCTGCTGCGTTGCTGTAAAGACGGAGCACAATACTACAATAGTCAGCGTAGTGGAGTCTGGCACACACCCACAGGACAACTGTTACTACATTTCACCTCCCACTGCCCATTCAAAGGAATTCCTCTTTTTCTAGACAGAAAACAAGATTGTAATGTTGTTACAGCTGTTTATAAAGACCAAGAAAGTCTCTCCTATGAGGCATGCATAACGTTGCAAAAAAACTGTATTTCAAATCTTAAAAAGGTCAAGTGTTAGAAATATAGATACATGTTTATATTCAGTGAAAAATACTTGTATGTTGGAAAAAAAATGCTCTAAGCTTAGTAGAGCTTGAAAGTGTTTACCAAAACCATTCCTCATTGCTCTTAAATCAGTTAATTCAGGTATAGCAAACCTTTAAACATAAATCTGGCTTCCTCTCTAAGATGTTTTCATTGACCTTCTGACTGTGGCCCATTATGCGTCTGATGTCTGGTGGAATAAAACTCCCAGTGTTGACTGGTTTAAACATAGCATACTGATATAGATTTGAGTGAAGAGTTTGTTCATGGCCAAATAAAATTTGAAAGGACAGGGCCTTTCAATACGGGGGGTCACTTGATTCAACTGTTTCCTAAAATGAGCCTGTAATTTCATCCATACTCATGGTAATCACTCCGACTTCATTAGCTCCACTGCTTATTCCTTTTGCTACTTTTTGCTTTGTTGAAACTAGTCACAAAGGAACAACTTTGAAGTGCCTTGGTATGAGAAACTATCCCAAAAAAAGAAAGGAAAAAAAAAACACATATAAAGAAAATGAGGATAATGAGTCAGTTAATTTTGTCCTGATACTTCACCAATAAGAAGTGATTTATTGCATAGTTTAGTTTAAGAGACGTTGGAGTGGCCATTAATGTGAAGCTGCAGCTAACACGAGTACATAGCTGTTAGTCATTAATAACCCAAAGCGCCCCCCATTGCCAACATCAAACATTTTCTCAGAGGAGAATAAAGTTGGAGCTGGAGGTTGTGACTTATTTCCAACCCTGATTTCATCTGATTGCATGAAATAAGAACTGCTAACTAGGCTTGAGTCAGAGTCGCGCATCAAATATGGGTGTGTGCACCTGTGATTAAATTCCAGTTTCAAACTCAGGTATTTTTCCCTCATAAGAACTCGCTCAGTTGTAAATGTCCTGGAAGAATTCAATAGGAAAACAGGAAACACAAATGGGGTTTTGTGCATTTCTGTGTCCAAAAGTCAAAGCAGAGAACATACAGTTTTAATCAAGCTTTGACAGCTGAGAAAAACACCTGTGCCACAAAGGGATCGAATGCATTTTATATTTGTTCATTTGCAGTGTCATGGCACCAGAGATTTGGTGTTTGATGGAAGTAGTTTTAAAACAATCAAAAGCTAAGAAAGAAAACTTTACAGTGTTATCCTTGTACTCTCATATCTAGAATAACACACTGACTCTCAAATCCAACCAAATTAGGCAGTTTATGGAGCAATTTCAATTAATTTCATGACATAAATCTGCACTCTCTGGTCTTTGGATGTACAGTCTAAGCACCTAATAATATTTAATTTGTTGTTTGTTGTAAACATAAATGCAGCATATGTTTATTTTTTTCATTCTGGTAGCAGTGACACCCTCCTTTGAAAAGGAGGGAATAGAGAGCAGTAATGAAAAAAGAATTAAAGTAAAGCATGTTTAACTTGTGTTCTGCCTGTTGGGTGAAGATATTTTCATCTTTTTTTTCCATTAGAGGGACATAAATAAAAATAACTGGAACATATAATGATATAAGGTATTTTAATCAGTCAGTTTTCAATCTTCAAAAGAAAACAACTCTTTTCATCAAAATGCACAGAGGTGTTAAGACTCCTGAGCTGCGACTCTCTGACTTTGTCTCCGAGGTTGTAGAGAAGATTTTCATACTTCTGCTACATTCTGTTTCATAATGTTGTTGCTGCTTGAGTGCAACTTAAATGGTTGCCTTGGCAAAGTTATTTTTTTTAATTGGATTCTTCTTAGGTAAAAATACTCATGACTCTGGGAGACCACTCAAAAGCTGCAGCTTGTGATTCTTGAAGTGGTTTATTGATTTTTGAGGAATATTTTGCTTCGTTGGAATCATGATTGCTACAATGAGCTGCTGAACATTTCTTCATTCTGTTTGGGCTTTGTTTTTCTGCACCTCCAGATGCCTCAAAGTAGAAAATCTGAAGCACTCAGCAAGTTATCTACTTTTTCCCACGACTATGTCTCCATAAAACTTTGTTCGTGAATGAATCTGACTTATCCCGATTACATGTGTTACTGCTTACCCTAAATGATACAACACAGTTCCTCTGTTGACAAAAACTTCTTGCTGCTTCTGGTTCTCCTTAAAGGAATGGTTTAAACTTTTTGTTGTGTGAACATCTGTGAAGGTATTAGTCATAGTTCCCTGAGCTGGAATAGAAAGATGCCAGTCCATCACAGTGAAACACAAAGACAAAGAACAAACAGCCATGTACTCACACTTAAGGCCAATTTAGAGAGTCATGTCTTTAACTATGGGAGGAAGTGTGTTATCCCATGCATGCATGAGACACTGTGCAGGCTCCATGCAGAAAGACTCCAGGCCAGGATTTGAACCCAGGACCTTCTTGTTGCTGCAGCATGTGGCCCTCACATGGATTTAGCAATTTAAAGCGATTTAAAGAGTTTGTCTTCATGAAATACAACAGCACATCAGTGTATATTTAAAGCGTGCAAAACTGTGGAATTTAGCACTGTTTTTACAGTGAAATTGTTTCCACATTAATGCTCATTGCTTAAAACTGCTGCCTGTCGAACTGCCCCATCTACTGCAACTCATCAGTCCACCTCTTATCCTTCAAGAGTGGAGTTTTGTGAAAGCAGGTCACTTATGCAACAGCTCCGTAGACTGTATGTTGTTTGGAAATTATTCTCAGCCTCTCCCAGTTTAATTTCAAATGGTAACAAGGACCTTGTTTGTCTTGGAAAAACTGAGAAATTTAACATAGTGCTCTTGTGAAAATGCAGATAGTTGATATTTGCAAATATATAGCAAGTAAAACATCTTGCTAATACAGGTAAAGGAACTATTACTCTTTCTAACTTCAAAAATCCAAAATGTCCCTTGAACTACTTAATTATTGCTGCACATCCTTACTGTTGCATTAAAGAGGTCAGCTGCTCAACCTAGCAGTGCATGGTTGTATTCCAATACCGGTGCTAAATTTTTTTGCACATAGTCCCACTGTTTTAATGAAAGAGTAAGTCTTCCTGAAAGATGAATAAGGTTCATTTGCAGTTTCTGGTGGCAGAAACTGTAAAGAATTAATAAGCAGAGAGACAGAAATGAATCTAAAAATGAGAGGAAGAGCAGAAAAGTATAGTGATGGAGAGATGAGAAGTCAGTGAGGGATGGCTTCTCAGGCATGTATACTCTAGTTTGCTTTATGTGTGCTTTCGATTGTATGTAAAGCATGAGTTAATGTTTCAAGGGAAGATATTTCTCTAATGTCTGTCAGCATGAACACATTTTTTCCAGTCTTACTCAGGAGAACTGGAAAGAAAGGAGAGCACGAGGATAAGGTGCTGAAGAAGGTTGAAAATGTTTAATGGGACTGGGTAGAAAACTGGAGTAGAGGACAAAACGGCTAAAAGAGAACTTAAAGTAATAAACGATTGATGGAAATGACTATTACAGTGAAAGAGACAAGAGTGATGCAGCAATGAGAAAAAACTAAAAGGTGACTAATCAGACATGGAATCAAGAGAAGGGACAGAAAACATTGAAAATTTGAGAATTGGCCGGAAAAATAAAGAATCTGTGGATGAGAATGGAATGGAAAATGTGACGGCATGCTCGGAACGATACACATTTGGTCACGATAAAGCATGAAGACAACATGGTGAAGGTCAGGATCGCAGATTAAAAGAACCTGTGATCTGGTTTTCCTTCCCGGTCAGAAGCAGTTTTCAGTCCAGACCGTCTCTTTTCTAATTGATCCAGTCACACAGCTGTGTTCTCTTTGCTGGTTAAAGATGCACAGCGTAAACAACGATGCTCCGTTACATCTTTCCTATTTGATATGTTAACTAATGAAATCTGATTTCCAAACTTCCAACAATTCTATAGCATCTGTATCAAATACAATTTATTTTTTTAATTGCATAAACTGTCAACTCTCTCTAAGTTGGTGGGTTAATTGTTTAAAAATTTATTTCTGAGTGATTTTTTTTCTGTTCCTTAAATAGTTTGACATTCAAAGTCTTCAGATTTGCTGTGGCCTCATATATAATCAGTTACAATCATAAAAAAATCTATTCATCTCTCCCATGTCTTACTATGGAAATAAGTGAATCCATTCAATACTTTTTGTTAATGCTGTTTGATAAAACCTATGTATTCAATGTATTCTCAGTCAGATTAAAATGTGGATTGACTAATGGTCAATTTAAATATGAATGTGAGCTCCAGTTCTTCCTGATCCACTATTTATTTTTTCTTTTAGAAAATCCTGACATTATCATTTTGGACTCACCAAAACAAAACAATCACAAATTATTCTTCAACTATAAAATTGTTTTGCCACTCAAAAAATAGTCATTTCTAAAAAAGAGGGTTAGTGAATAGTTCAATGTATTTTACGATTATTTATTAGTATCAAGACTTTGCATCCAATGGGCATATTTCCAACGTCCCAAAAGGCAAATGAAAGATACTTGAAGAAAAAATTGGAATTCGAACTAAATGTTGGTAAAGTTTAGGAAGGTCTCTGCGTAAACAGACACAAAGGAATTAAAAGCCATTTTTGGAAGGAATGCATTTGTGAATTAACGATGCAATAAATAAATATCCCTTCGGTAAATAATCAAACAGCAGCTTTATCCAAAAATTGATCTGTGTGATTGTGTATTTAGGAGTACAATAGGTTGTGCAGTTTAATTTGTTGTGGTATTAGGTGACTGGAACTGTTATTAAAAATCCCTTGTTTATTAATTTTGCTTCTACTATACTTCCAAGGACATATTCAATGTTTTGGAGAACTATGGATAAAAGCACATAGAGAAGTAAAAAAAAAAACAAAATAAATATATGATTACAGTTGGACTTAAGACAGTTGTCAACTACATTTCTTCTGCAGACGAGATGTTTTACCACTATTCTTCCTGGTTTTAATAATGTGGTGATAACATCTAAACCTAATTTCCTTCATCAGTGTTACGCCCCCAAGGTCTAGGGGTCCAGGGGCGGTAACATAAAAATGTCCAGAGAAAAGGAATTAAATAAAAGAGGTGATTTATTACAAAAAAAGGGTTTCACAGAACCAAAACACAGTACAACATAACCCAATTGAAACAAAAGAAACTGACTAACAAATGTAAGAATGTGCAGTAAAAATTAAATTACTAAAGTTCAAACAAGTCAGTCTAACAGGTAACTCAAAACAATCCAAATCAAAAGACAAAAGGGAGCACCAAACCTCCCTAGCACAAGCTTGTAGCAGCAAACACAATCAAACTGCTTTAGCAGTAGCAAACAAAAGTTCCAAGAGTTCTACAAAGCAGTAGCAAACAAGAGGTAGGGGAACAGCTTTACAGAACCTCTTCCTACTAGCTGTCCCCCTGAAGGACTGTTTCAGGAGCCTTTTAAAGGTACAGGTGAGGCTCATCAGCATCTGATTGTCTTGCCATGGTCTGCTGATCCAATGGTGTGCGACTCCTGCAGCTTCCAGGCAGCCAATCAGAAGAGGTGTTATCACAGCTGGTCCTGCATAACAAAAGAAAAGGAGCATGCACAGCCTCAAGAGGCCAGGGGTCGTAACAATCAGTTTATTTGTTTAATATTCACTGATAATTTGACCACCTGAAGCAAAAAAAAAAAAAAAAAAAAAAAAACTGAACTGGTCTACATTAACTGCATCAGTCAGAGTTGTCTAAATCGGTGCCAGCTGAACCAATTCAATCAAATCAATGTTTTCTAATGAACTTAATTAAGTCCAGGCGTTGCTCTCTGTATTTAACTTTTTATTTTTATTTTTTGTCTTTTACAGTTAGCAGTAAAATACCAGGCATTCCACACACTCCCTTACTCAATTTTAATATATACTTGAGGGAAAACTGACTTTGGCAGTGAAGCAGTAAAATATGTTGGAGCATGTCACAGCCTGAGGAGAAAACCGGAGATGCAACACATGAAAATGTATTGAGTATCTTCAAAATCTGCCCCGGATTCTGACCTGTATTCATCCTCTTCTGTACTTTATACATAGATTAATTGTAGAATGTGTTGTGTGCAGAAGCAGTTGATTGTATTTAATATAGATTTTATACAGTATATAGTCTGAATGTGTTGTCCCTGGCTGTACTTATGAAGTAGATGAGATGCAGAAGGATCACAAGTAAGTAAAATCAGACAGAAACAAAGCTATCCTGAACCTGGGAGTGAAAGACAAACCTGATGGCTAAAACGAAGAAGGAATGGGAAAAAAAAAACAAAGGGGAGAAATGGGGACAGGCGGCTTGTCAGCCCCTGAAAGATAAAGATTGGAGTGTGAGGGAAGGACTGAATCAGGCGAGGAATAAATGGAGAGAAGAGAGGGCTCGAGTGAAAATGAGCAGGAGAATACAGAGAGGGAGGAAGTGCCCTGTCTCACTCTCATCAGTCAGAGCGTTGGCCATCCTGTGGCAGAGGATGCCGTTGTCACCACGACGGATTCTCGCTGTCTGTATTCTGCTTACCTCCAAGAATATTACTGGCGTACACAAAGAAACACACGCAGTGGAGAGAGAGACACATATTCAGGAAAGGCAAATGTGTCTTTTCTGAAGGGACAAGCACACAACTGTACTGGTGTCAAGAAGCACACAGACAGATATTCTGATGTGAGAATTCATTTTTTTTTTGTTACAGACCTTAGAATGTCATAAGATCTGGGTTTAATCTCGGTTTTCAGATTGGTTCTAGAATATTTCAGTTTTAAAGTTTGCAGCTTTATTTATTTCTCAGTCAGTTTATCAAAAAAAAAAACTGATTTAAAAAACAAACAAAACAAGAAAAATAGAAAAATAGGCGGCAGATTTCTCAAGAAAATATTTCTTTTCAAGCATGTGGACTCTGTGGACTTCACTGCAGCTTAATTATAGTATAAGCTTTCTGTTGTTCTTTGACCAACATAATATCATTCCATTCAGATTGTCTTTTGGATGCATTTTCTTTTTGCAGTGCCAGGCACATCTACGCTCTGACTGTTGCTGCTGTGAAATAAGTTTTGGTGTTTTATACACACATAGATACAGGGACATCATACTGCTGCAAGCATCCACAAAGTCTCATTATTCTGACACCGTGCATCATTATTCATTGGCACACCTACATCCATGCAAGCAGCAGGAAAAGGAGCATATAGCAAATATACACACAGTTATGCTCATTTGGCAGTTGTGCATAGACCCAGTGAAATGATAAAATTACCCGACATAAACACACACGCAGAGACAGTGATGCTGCATTACTTATCCTAGACGTAAATGCCTCATTACTGTGTCACACACACTTGTTGTTCTCAACACACACTCTGTCTGTGCAACGGAAACCTTTTTCATTTGATTATTCTGGCTTGCATGGAAACCACAGAGATAAATAGCAACATATGTGGCTATGTTGAGCAACAGATGCTCAACTGGAGACATTTTGCAGAACTGAATGTCAAAATGTGTCATGAACTAAATCCTCTGTCTGTCTTTCTTTTTTTTTTTTTTAATCTCTGCAGTACTACGAAATGTCCTACGGTCTCAACATTGAGATGCACAAACAGGTAGGAAAAATTGTGCTTACCACGTTTTGATACGTTTGTGTTGAAAGGTTTTTGCTGGAATATTTGCAGGGTATGTGTCTAGGGGTTGTTAGTACAACTCTGGCTTTTTGTAGATGCAGCTTTCATTGAACAAGAGAAGAGGTACAATACCGCAGCCATTGCTCACGAGAGACATTTGTGCATGTGAGCTTTCATGCGTTAATATTTGTGTTAAAAAAGTGAATCTGAATTGTAAGCCCCACTATAAGTCCGAACATGAAATGCTCATTGTATTGGCTAGACATGGGATAATGTGAGGCTCTGATAGTAGCAAAGCAATAATTACATGATAATGTAGTAATATTTTGATTATTTTCCTCCTGGATTACTTCACAATGGCAGATATATACAAAGGCGTGATAAACATCAACTAAATTTAAAGGCACTTCTAAATGTAATGGGATTAATTGGGAAATATGTGAGAATAAATATATTTGAGTGTCATCTGTGTGGTCGTTATTTTAGAACATCAATGGCTGACAGTCCATGAATGTCCCAGGCTAATTGATGCCTTTCTATCACACTTGATATTCAGAAACACTAAAGATAACCCATTTGCACAGTTGGTCATGTTTAGAACATGCACTGCTGTTTCGATACATGCAGGGGTCTCAAACTCCAGTCCTCGAGGGCCCGTGTCCGGCAGCTTGTAGATGTGCCTCTGTTGCATCACACCTGAATAGAATAATTAGTTCATTAGCAAGACTCTGGAGAACTGATTTACACAAGGAGGAGGTAATTAAGCCATTTCATTCCAGTGTTTTGTACTTGTGGCACATATAAGAACTGCAGGACAGCGACCCTCGAGGACTGGAGTTTGACACCAGTGCATTACAGTGACTTGGAATTCAACGTACAATTTGCCAAAATGGTTCACACTTTTGAGCTTAATTTCATTTAAGTTTAAATTGACTCTTGTTTCTTCAGAGTGACTCTGAGTTAGCTCTGAAATCTTTGTAACTTCAGTCTAAGACTCTCATTACTCCCAGTTGGACTTCCGACTTCAGACAGACTTCTTGTTTAGGTTTTGCTATTTTATCCCTCAAAATTCCAACTCATGAAAACAAATGAAATATACCATTAAAACAAAAATCAAATCCAATAAAGTCGCCATTTCTTAAAGAATATTTTAAGATGCTTGTTTCCCCAGTGGTATTTGGAAAACTTGAAGGTGTTTACTGAGTTGGTATTTAATCTAAAATGTTTAAGAACCTCTGATCTACAGGATAATGTAGTTAATAATACTCCTAGATTCATGCAAAGACTAGATGTGCAGCTGAAGCCTGCAAGGGAAGGTCATTGTGAATTGTGTAACGCTTCCACTTGTCCTTGCTGAGATCTGGTAGTCTTGAATGAAGACATTTGTCTCATGAGCAGTGTGTGCTCTCAGGTGCCTGCAGCTGCTTGTCAATCCCCATACTAATTGCTGTCTGGGTCACGCTACAGGAGAAGTAGACAGTCAAATTGCATACAGAGAGCGACAGGCAGACAGTCAGATAAATGTCGACGTAGAAGGACAAAAAGGCAGACGCGAAACCTGTTCTCGTTGATAGACCTTCCTGCAGATAGACAGAATCATTATCCAGTTGAATGGCATTTCCTTTAAGGTGACTGCCTGTGTCTTCCTCCCTCCCTCTCTATATCTATCTATCTGTCATGCTAACTGGCTCTCTGTGGCGGAGCCAGGCACTGTCACGGAGGACAAGACAAGAAGGGGTTTATTTTTCACTTTTACAATGAGCTCTTGGCGTGCACCTTCAGAAAGCAGCTCATTGTTTGAAACCGCCTCTCAGACGCCTTCCAATAAATGGCTCTGTGCTCTGCACTTTCACCTCATAATTATCACGTCATTTCGCTATCGAGGTAATTATAGCAAAGAGATATCAAACATCGGATTTACAAACACAGAGTTCAAGCTGGGTGCATGGAGTTTTGTGTTGCTCTGCTGGTTTAAGTTGCCTTGTGCTTTGAGTTTAAGGTGAGGCATCTGTCAAAAACTAATCAATCACTGTCAATGACTCCTACATACGTAGTAAATTTGCCATTATAGCTTGTTTTCTAAGTTTTGCTTGGTAAACCTTTGAATAAGGTGTGCTGAAAAGATTGAAAGATGTATCTCCAGGTTTTGTTCAAATTCATTATTTCTAGGGCAGATGATGGGGAAAACATCTAAAGCAAAACTTATCTGGTGGGAACATAATCAGTTCAGAATGCATTTTTAACAATAACTCCATGCTTATGCTTTGAAAGAGTGATAAACACTTGAGATGCAAGCCGTGTAGCACGTTGTGGTTGACAATGAGCTGCAATATTTGCAGAGGACTTTCTGTATTAAGTTTGCTATTTGTAGGGTACCTATAGACCATGCTTTTCTGTGTGGCTCTAAAATGCATACAAGTCTTGACTTGGTGTCCTTGCCTAGCGACGCCCTCTTGCGACATCTGCAAGACGGGCCATTACACCACATTTATTACTAAAACTATTTCTTCATTTGTTTTGAGAGCATGTTTACTGGTTGGGTTACTTCTTAGGACCCTTTCTGTTTGAAAATTTAGAATTCAGGTGTTGGTTTAAATTTGCAGACAGGAAATAAAAAATTGTAATGAAATACACATACTTAATAGACATGACAGGACTTGATATTCCACAAAATATAATTATTTTCATATTTAGACCTATGTCATGGGTTACTATACCAACATACATTCTGAAATAGGAAACAGCAGGACAGTGCTCCCTGCTGATGGTGAGGAATCCTTATTTATCCATCAGCATCGTCTGCAACGAGTAACACATCAGCAGCACAAACTCTGAGAAGACTGATTATGTCCTTTTCACTTTTAGCAAAGGAAATGTGTTATTCTAGTTAAATGTCTGTATGATTATCAAAAAATAACAGAGAACACATGAAAACATATTTTCAGCCAGTGATAAAGAGGAATAATGCATCTTCTTTGAAGAAAATACTATATTGCATATTTACTGTGATTTAAAAACTGAAATATAATCAAATGTTTCTTCTTTAGAATATAAAATTCAGCCCCAAATTCAAGGATGGACTGTGTGAAGCCTCGACTTCATGTTTGAATGGCTGCTTTGTTGCCAAACATAATGTCAGGGTTGTACTTTAGTCAGAGGAGAAACTGACTCTGCAGGAAGGGAAGGGATTAAAAGACACAGAGGGAGGAAGTTGGATGGTTGGCAAAACAGCCAGGGAGAGCTGGCCTGTCAGCTCCTGTCGCTAAAAAAAGGAAACGTACCGCGGTGCTGGCTTTACCTCTTACAGAGGGAGAGTGGGGGGGATGACAGAGGCAAGAAGGCCAAGTAAGGGTGAGTGTGGAAAATGGAGGGAATAGAAGGAGGAAAAATGAAGATAGTGGAAATGACAGCAGACCGAAGAGTTGTATTCAGGCAAATGAGAGTTCAAAAGAGAGAGAGAGAAGTAATCTCCAGAGTACATTGATGTCAGTGGTTAGTGAGGAAGGATAGAAGAAGAGTCACCAGGGGAAATATGAGATCGAAAGGAAAGGTAGACGAGTTATGTCAGAATCTAGTGGAGTATCCTGAGAGAAGCTTCCTGTCGTCAAGAAAGGTTTAGAATTTAACTTAAATATTTTCTAGGTTGGATATGGATACCATAGAAGATAGTAATAATTGGCATTTTTGTATTTCTAGGCTTTATTTCATATTCCTTCCTTTCTTCCTTGCTTTCGTTTTTTCTTCCTTTGTCCTTTCCTCCATTCTTTTATTTCCTCTCCTTGCATATTATATGTCATGAGTTCACTGTCTCATGCAATCCTGCTGTCCTAAAGGCAATCCCTGTGAGCAGGATATTTTACTAGAAGTATAAATTTGTTATTATTGCAGGGATCTCAAACTCAGTTTCATTTTGGGTCACATCAAAAATCTGAATGTTCTTAAAAGGCTTGTTGTGCCAGAATGTATTGATAAAACCCATTAAATGGTTAAAATATTAATAAATAGTTGTGTTTGGATTTTGTGAATTATGTGTTTTTTTGTGATCAAATCACTGATTTTGTGGAACTAATTTAGAAATATTTGTAAGGAAGTTTTAGAATATTTGTGCTAATATATGATGATAAATGTGACTTTTTACTACTCGACATATTAGTCACAGACTATAATACAAGTTAGTGTTGCACTTAATGAAAAGGCATTAAATACCTTAAAGGTCACATTTATGCTTTATGTATAACACTGGCAGACACAGTTTGTTAAATAACTTTGTATTTCAAGTACTGAATCCACTGTGTATTTGTGATTTTGTGTATCTGTCCGTCAGTTTCACATTATAAATCCTCTGGTTCGACTGGGTGTCCTGGATTTATTGTGTGGAGGTGTTTAACTTGCTGGATAGCTGAGTGGAGTTTTCTGCGAGGCCAGTACAATAGGTGTACAAAAGAAGGTTAGTGTGATTTTTAAAAAGACTCTGATAAGAGGAAGAGGGGGAAGAAAGAGCATGGTAGAGAAAAATACAGTTAACCGTGGAAGAGGAACTGATAAAAGACAGCAGGGATGAGAAGGGAAATAGGAGAAAGAGATTAATTGAACGGATGAAAGAGGAGAGGGTAAACAGGAAGGATGGAGCTTTAGAAGTGACAGAAAAAGACCTTATGGAACAGATGAAGCGGGGAAAAAAGAGCTGGAGATGAAAATGAGAGCCAAGAAAAAAAAGTAATAGAGAGGAAAAAAGAAAAAATGGGGGGAAAGAAGCTGAAAGATAGGAAGACGTACAGAGAAAGACATCAAGGGAGGGAGGGGAGCTATGAGCTGCTGCAAGAAATAATGAATCATGAATAGATTTAACAGTATCTGCTCTTATTTCCTCTCCACCTCCTTTGCTTCCCCCCCTCCAACTTACTCCCAACATCCTGTTGAGATCACTGCCGGTAGCCTCCCCCTGCCCTCTCCCTCCTTTTCTCCAACACGTGCTCTGTCATTATCAGTGGCAGGGCCATCTCATGTCTCGGCATTAATTGAGCTGTAACGGTCGTCTCTCGCCTTCCTACCCTTCCTTTGAGCTGCTCTTGATTATTTTCTCTCTCCGACTCTCTCTCTCTCTCTCTCCGTCTCCATTTCGCTCTTTAAATTTCCACCTATGCTCTTTATCTGCAGCCCTCCTTTCTCTATTTCACTTTTCGCTTCTCTTTGTCCCTGTCTGTTTGTGATGATTGTATCCAAACAGCACAAAGCCTCAAGAAAGATAGCATCTCCTCCATTCTTTTCTAAGCTTTATGGATACAGTGACCTGCAGACACACATCACATTATCTCACTTGGTTCACTTTCATTATCATATCATAAATTCATATATCCTTGCTGAGTCCCTCCAAGCAGCGAGGGAGACTGTATGGACTTTTCACTGCTTTCTGTCATTGTTCTATATTCATTGATATAGCACTTCTGGGGCTGTGGTGGTTTTTCACTGCATCCCCAGTGATGTGCATTTGCACCACATGTACTTTCATTGACTTTATAATTCAGCCATGCACTGTGGCGCGCAGCTGCTGGAGCAGGAGAGTTTACAGATGTGATAACGGGTTGTTGCTGTGAGGTGTGTGCTGATTAGATTGAAGCTTTTGTGTTGCCAGATAATTAATGCAGCCGGATGATAGGATGATGGCAGGAGGGGAGGCACGTGTCCTCTGACAGCTATCAACAAATGAATGCGGTCTGGGAAAACCTGAATACAGAGAGGATAGGAAGGGTAAAACTCCACCAGTTAAAAGAATATAAACCCCTGATTGGGGCAGCATAACCCTTTCTATTCATTATGTATGTTTATTTTCTTTCCTTCCTTAGAGTCCTTCTATTTTTTTTTTCACATTGTCATGCCGACATTTCTGTGTGAAAACAGTATTAATCTTCTGATAACAAAGTCCTTTTAGTGAAAGATGCAGATTACATTAGCCCATACTTGTTATATTACCATTTTCTAGCTATCCTACATGCACCTTCAACTTGTTTAAATGCATTTTATCTTCTGAAATGGTTTGATTCTTTGTGTCATTAATTCTCCAAAGGGTTGTAAACATTTTTCAGTGAGTATTAATGCTATAGCATCATGCAGTTGCTGCACCACAGCTCTCTCACACCATTTGCACCCCAACTTCATCATGGCAAAGTAACGTATTCGGTCATAACACGGCAGGGCACTGTAAATTCGAAAGCCATTGATCAAATTACTTTTTTCCCAGTGGGACTGCATCAAACATGACACATAATTCAGAGACACAACAGGATCCAGTATTTCACAAAATATCTTCTCATTTAAAGTCATGCGTTAGGTGCTCTTCAAAACCTAATGTTCATAGGTAATGATGTGGTAATTGGACTAACGAGTCGAGAGTGTGCCAATGAAATATCCCCCACACCTTTAAACCACCAGCACAAAGCTGAACTGCTGAAGCAAGGCTGGATGGCTGATTTTAAGTAGATCATTAGGTACAGTTTTGATCCAACCATCAGAATGCTGCAGGTGTATTGTGGACTTGTTGGACTGAGGGACATTTTTAAAATCTGTTATTTTCAAATTTAGGTGAGCCTGTGTTAATTGTAGCTTTGGTTTCTCGCTCCCAGCTGACAGGAGTGGCACAGTGGGCTCTTCATCTGCCTAACCCGACTGCTATAAGGATATCGTATTCCACATACCATGTTCTGTGATAAGTGGCCATTTGAGCTGCTGTTGCCTTTTCTGTCATCTCAAATCTTCTTCTCGAACAACTAAAATCAACAAGGGATTTTCTTTTTTCTGCAAAAGACAGATTTTTGTTTTAAACAATATGCAGATCCAGGTTCTCAACTCTCCCAACTCTAAGCCTCCATCGTCTCAAGCTCTCTTCCTTCAGAATATTGGATATGCTGACAAAAACATGTCTGTTCTGGTGCAAGACTTCACTGCAAATAGACAGAATTTAGTTTGACAAATTACAAATGCAGTTTACGGGAAGGGGTTGGAGTCAGGTGACTAGGCTAAGGTTAGGTTCAATGTCAGGGAGCAAATAATTGAAACATTTCAGAAACTACACAAATGGCTGGAGAATGGTGAAGCCTAAAAAGAACAACTGGCCCTGGGACCCAAATCTAAGGTTGAGAGGTGTTTTTGAATCACTGGCAAGTTTGTAACTTTTGCCGAAGTGAGAGACGGAACTGCATTTACACTTTGTTGATACAAAATAGCTAATTTTGGGCAAATTTTGCATTGCATAGCTTTTCTTTCACTTATCAGTCCATCATTTCCTTGATAAACCCAACCAACGTTTTGTCCTGTACTTCATCATGTGGGCTTTGTATTACCAAGTCATAATAATTACTATGTTATGTGTGTTCAGATGTATACGTGACTTGTTTTGAAATCAACATCTCAAACTTAAAAGTGGTAATTAAGCTTACATGATTGACTTTTTGACACATGCTTTGAATGTGGTGTAGTACTGAGCTTTGACAGTAATTTCAGTTTTGTGGGTGGAATTTTTTAAGTTGGAATATAAAGCTGGGTTGTTGTGGTTAAAAGCTGGGTTCATGTAAGTTGACAAATTTAAAAGAATAGGGCATTTTTTTTATTTGCTATTGTTTTGCCTGTCAGTTAAACACGTTAAAATGAAATGTGAGGTAGAAAACAAGAACAAACATCTGATTTTTAGGATGTGTTTTTTTTCCAGTTAGATGACTGAAGATGCAAACTTAAAGATCTTTGATTAATTAGAAACATTGAAAATGACAAAAACATTGTTGCTTAATTAGCAGGTAGGATATGAGAAAGAACAAATATGCTAAAAACCCAAATTATATGGGTCTTTGGTAAGTACATAAAAAATAAAACGAATGTTCTACACTTCACAAATCACAATACTTGGTAAGATTAAAAAGTTAACTTTTTAAGCATCTTTCTTCACCAAGGATGTGTGTCCTGCTTGTTTCAGATGTGTAAAGTAGCTCACAAGATTTAAATCCATGAATCAATAGTGGTGTTCCCTGTGGTGGTGTTCCCATTGTCACAAATGTTTGTGATAATGATTCAAATCAGTGTAGCCTACCATTATAACACGTATTCACAACAAATCTTGTCTCGAGACGCTTTACACAAACGTTTTTTCAAGTCAATTGCATGTGCATTTTAATGTATTCTAGTAATCAATCAGTGCAGCAGGAACTGTTTATTAATCAACTCTCAATGCCCAGCAGATTCACTGCTCCTGGATGAGCATGTACAAAACAATAACCATAATTTTATTGGTTTCCTTTGGTAAAAATACACCAATTTAACTCAACAGTCGGTCTTCAGACCCTGCTGTCCTGCATGCTTTAAATGCATCTCTGCTGCTGCATACGGGATTCAATTGACTGAAATAAGAGCTCTCAAACTATTTAAATTGAACTGAAGTGGCTTACAGTTTGCATCATTCACCTGAACACTGCGGTTAAATTGTGGGAGGGATTTTCCTTTTATCTGACTGTGCTGTGACTCTGTCTTCATGTTGGCTGTCTAAATGCATTCAATGATTTCAACACAAGAAACAAAGTTCTGCATCACATCAATGTATCTCTCAGCTCAGTCCTGTTTCTGCACCGAAGACTGCACTGGGTGTATTTGCTTGATATATTATCATTACATCTCACTGCCTTTGCAAGCCTGTATTATACCCAGCAGTTAACACTTTCCTTTTTATGTAAGCATAAGCCAATTTTGCGACAGATGTAGTAAATTAGCTTAGCCTGTAAATGTAATGTTCATAATTTGTTGATTACGTCACTTGTCTCTATAAAGCGGTCAAATGTGCTTGTGAGGTCAGATATGTCTTTTAAGTTCCCTGGGCAGAATTTTGCAAACATGCTAAACAGTGAGAATGCTGTGAAAGAGTGTGTCCCATTAATAAAATGAGTCAGTTTGCCCTTGGGTTGAGTTGATTTCTACTAATTTGAAACCATTTAGATAAAAGCCTTGGCATACTACTTAGTTTAAGAAATGTTGTAGACAAGATATTATTTCCATTTATCTAAATTTACATAAAATCTTGGATATGTGCAGAAATGTATATGTTTAAATATATTTGGTGCAGTTCATGGAGTATATAGGCAAGATATTAAAGGAGGCTGTGTTTGACAGTCAGGATGCTCTGCAGCCAGATTGTTTCCCCTGTGGACTCCTGAGGACAGATGAAGCAGCTGGCTGTCCTTCCTTCCTGTTCCCTCCTTTCATTTCACCAACCACACATATGAGGATGAGGACACATATATGTGTGTGTGCGTGTGTGTGTGTGTGTGTGTGTGTTTTGCGTGTGCATGCATGTGTGCTTCTGTTGGGCAGGGAAAACACTGTGATTAGCACTTTGAATTTAAAGAATATAAGAGAGATAGTAAACGGAGAATTGAACAGATAGTTATAAAACAAAAAGAAGGGACTGGCCACAATAAAGGGAGACTACAAACAGACGAAGATGATCGCATGAGGAATTGTTTATCTAGTTGCATTGCAGAAAAAAAAAGCAAAAGAAAAAAACCTTGCGTGTGCAGGTGCTTATCCAACTGCCTGTCTAATTAGCCAGAGCTGTCTGGCCTTTTTATGCATGTGTTTTTGTACACAGGTGTGAGTGTGCTTGGAAGCATGGGCATGTTTGGGTGAAGTTGTGACCTGAATCCCTGGCACATGCAAGTAACATGCCTTCAACTCACTGCTTTGCTTCATAAAGGGATTTGGCTCCTCTCTCTCTGCCTCTCTCTCTTTCTCTTTCCATGTTTTCCATGTCTTCCACCAGATTTTTTTTTTCTCACAAGCCACTCTGTCCATAATCCTGTGGTTTTGATTGGATGTTTTATTTTAACTAATTTTATTTAAAGGGACGGATTAAGAGCATAGTGCACATGTGGGTCAACTAGAGCAAGCTTTGGAGAGGTCACAGCACGTTAAATATGTTTGCTTGTGTGTGTTTGCACTCTCTCTGATCAGTGGTGTATGCAGTCTCTCGCTGCACATGTTGTAGCATCTGTGCTGGGTCTGCGTGTGTATGTGTGTGTGGCTTTGATGTCTCTCCCCCTGTTCAAACTCTTTGGAGCTCAGTTGTGAATAATGGGCCATATAGAGATAGAGAGAGTATGAACAGAGTTGGATAAAATCTCAGAATTTTAGGAAATAAGTTCAGAAATATAAACCAGGGAAGAAGAAAGGCAAAGATGAGATGAGAAAGGAAAAAATAATTAAATTCCCAGGGAATGTTTTAATTTAATAGCTTTAACTGTGACAGAGGAGCTTCAGACTGCATTTATTGTTTTATCTGTTTTGCACATGTGTGCGTGTTTGTATGCTTAATGTGTTTGGAAAAATTTACTATTTTATTTGCAGAATACCATCCATCCATTTTCTATTCACCCTTGTCCCTAATGGGGTCGGGAGGGTTGCTGGTGCCAATCCCCAGCTAACGTTCCGGGCGAGAGGCGGGGTTCACCCTGGACAGGTCGCGAGTCTGTCGCAGGGCAACACAGAAAACATTTAGGACAAACAACCATTCACACACACTCACACCTAGGGAGAATTTAGAGAGACCAATTAACCTGACAGTCATGTTTTTGGACTGTGGGAGGAAGCCGGAGAACCCGGAGAGAACCCACGCATGCACAGGGAGAACATGCAAACTCCATGCAGAAAGACCCCGGGCCGGGAATCGAACCCAGGACCTTCTTGCTGCAAGGCAACAGCTCTACCAACTGCGCCACTGTGCAGCCCATTTGCAGAATACATTTGTTGCAGAATGAATTAATAACCATCCAATACACATTTTTGAGACTAAATCTTATTTGTTATCCACTAATTACATTTTCTCTTACTGTACTCTGATAAAGCATGAACGTTGGATTTGCCCATTGTATTGAACAGTTTAGTGTTTCTTTTTATTCTTTACAAGTTGCATATATCCTATATTTAACTTGTTTCATTTCTTCAGTTTTGTGGTAAGAATATTTTATCATAATATTATGTGATATGATCGGCAGTAAATCAGACACAATAACTATGGGGTGTTAGTGGGAGAAAGAGACCCAGACACATGACTTCTGTAAAATTACAGCTTATATGTTACTAAAGCATCCTAATATGTCTTGTCTCTGGGCATTCTTACCTTGACCAGCAAAGCTTTTTCATATCTACTTCTTACTCATGAATTACTTTTTAGATATACCTCTCTGCTATATGAATTGAGAATAAATATCGGACAAAGCCTCTACCTTTGCTACAGAGGTTAGCTATAGCAAAGCTTACCTTCGTGTTTAGTTTGTGAATCCTATCTTTCTTTGGCTTTTTTATTATCCTGCTAAATGACTTGAAGCATTCAATCTACTAAAAAATGTTCTACAAAACAATCTGCCTGCAGCAACAGTGAATGATAGTAGCTCTAGAGGACTCATCTTGGGCGTCCCTGGCCTGCAGCATTAAAGCAGCAATAATTAATGGTGCTGGAATGCCCCATATTGTGCGCAAACATCACTTTACCTTCAGCTCTGTTGGCGCCATGAACAGCATAGTATCACATTGATTGGCACAATTTTGTATTCTTTTACATGATGTTGGAATGCTTTCATACTCAAGCACACTGTGCAGCCACTTCCACAAGCTTGCTACTCATTATCTGTTTAGATTTGTAGAACAATGAGTTTGGGGATGAAAAGGATTGGTCAATACAGGCTGAGGAGCTGGGAAATGGAAATCTAAGTGATGCTTTAGTTTATTATTTTTTTATTTTTATAAAATTATCATAGAAGTAGAGCTACAAGCGGAAAAACCAATGAAACTGGAGCACAAAGTTAGCCACAGGTTTAGTAACATATATTAACATCTTTAGACATTGGTGTCTGAATGCATTTAATATGTACCTGTGTGGTACGGACACATATGTGTGGATCATGCATCTGAGTCCTTGAACCCGCATATGTGTCTTTGTAAATGCACAAATGAGTTTATATTTCGAAACTAGAAGTGAGCTGTATTTTATCTCTGTTGTGTTGCTTATGCACTGGAGGAGGTTGAATCGGCGTCTTTGTGTTTTCATGTGTCAGAGGAAGTGTTCATGCGGCCGTCGGTTTCATGCTGGGAGGGTGCTTGCGCTGTGTGTGTTGTCATCTCTTCTCTGTTTGGGGTGGATTTTTCTGTGTGCCCTTTCGCCAAGAGTACACAACTGTGCACAACTGTTTGTGGTCGCTTCCATGTGCACAGAGAAGAGCATTTGGTTAGCACAATGCTGGGTATGTATGGATGTGTGACTTTGTGTGCTTCTGTATACGTCTTTGTGCTTTGTAGCTCTTTTTTCATCTCTCTTTCTTTTCCTCTCTTTCCCTTCCTCTCCTTCCCGAATAGAGGGGCCATCAATCAGAGGCAAGGGGGATAGAGGAAGGGAGGGTGGTGGGAGGAGGAGGCGTGGAATGGGAGTGGAGGAGGGAAGTTGGTTCAACGCCAGGGAAGAGCTGGCACGCTGCCCAGAAAGTAGAGAGAGAGCGAGGGAGCTGAGAAGAAAAAAAAAAGCAAGAGCGAGCAAAAGAAGAAAAAAAGAGGTAGAGGGAGACTATTAGGGAGAGGCAGGGCAGATAGATGCAGTACGAAGCAGAGAGAAATGAGAGAGAATAAGAAGGAGGGCAGAGAGAAAGAGCAAGAGCAAAAGAGCAAGGCCAAGTGCACCAAGGGAAAACAGAGCGAGAGGACACAGAGTAAGGAAGACAGAGATACTGTGGAGGAGGAAAATGAGCCAACAGAATGGAAAAAGCAGGAGGGCTGATGGTGTGGAGAAAAAAGAGGAAGTTGGGGGCCTGGGGGAGAATGTGGTGAGGTCCTGAAAGAGAGGAAACAGGGAGGGTTATTCCCATTGAACAGCTCTGTGTCTGCAACCCAAATCAGAGGATGATTAGTACATCACTGGGTACAAATATTTACCTGAGACTGTTCACAAAAGGGGACAGCGCTCTAATTAGCACTGAAGTGGCTAATGTGAAGGGTGCACAAGGAATAAAGACCATGATGCATTGCAAAATCAAGAATGGCAATGACCAAAATCTATTGTAAGCAGTGAATTCAAAAAATATCAAAAGTGTATATATATATATATATATATTTTTCCAATAAAGATGTATTTATTTTGGAGTTTATAAGCTACTTATACCAAAGAAGAATTTAAAAGATTTGCAAATAAAGAACACCCTTAACGATGTTTTTCAAAAATCTTTAATTAAATGGCTTTTTTTTCATGTAACAACAAAGACGCACAGAGAAAACATCCAAAACAATAGCAACAACAAAAAAATATATATTTTGTGTTTTATGGATGTTACTTTTGATAATTGAAGCATAACTGTATTCTTACAATAGCTTTTTATGTGCAAATATGATTTAAAGACCATGTGGGAACATCAACTTTTACTCTTTAAACAAAACAATATATTCATAACAATCCCTTCATTTTCAAAAATTGAAAGATCTGAAAAATGGTTTCTGGATATGTAAATAACCATTCTTAGGTGCTTTTACTCCATTGCTACAGAGAAGTAAAAACTCTGAGGACGGTCAATAAAAATTTGTTACATTGTCTTGAAGGACATTGGGCAATATTATAATGCCATTCATACTAGGGATTAGCTTCCAGTGCCATTGTGTCTGGACGTCCAGTATTCAGTTTCATTCTGTGTGTGTTCAGCTGAAGCGATGAGCTAAGCTTCATTTATAGATTCAGACGCAAACAGCTCAACAAGGACCAGAGCTTCATGTTCACAATTGTTTGAATCTTGACAAACAGAAACAGACAAAAATGAAGAAAATGTGTTAAATCGGCCACCAAAACACACCTATAGCTTCTGCTATATTAGTGTAAGTTGCAGAAGCCATCAGTCCTGTAGTAACACAGCTAGAAAAAGACTTGATAGGAAATGCTTTTTTACCGGTACTTTTCTGAACTGGAATAATTGCCCCCTTCTGGTCAACAGGAATAATACCATTTTAAGGCTTTTTAGCATTGACTTCCTCTTTTGGGAAATAAGGCAAAATAAGTGTGAGAGGGTGCAAAATCATAAAATGCCATGTGTAGACAGAATTAATAAAAAAAATACTAAGAGGCAAATAAAAAAATAATCTAATCATGTTATACAAGTTCTTACTGATTTCCTTGAATGACATTTGTACTGAATGCCATTCTCATGTGCCTTATTAGACTTATGTGCTTACTATTATCAAGCAGATTGACACAGCTGCTGACTTTTTCTATGGCTGTAGCTAAAAGGGAAAAAAAAGGTATCCGAGGATTCTCCAGTAGTTTATTTTGAAGCGTTCTGAGTTTGAAATATGCCTTGAATAGTCTAACTATTTAAAGGTTGTGATCTAATTCATACTAGTTCATATTTTTTCATGTTCAAATAACTAACTCCCTTTCTTAAATCACGCATCGCTGAAGAGCTCCTCATCACTTTCTGTCTGAAATGCACCGTTTTATTTTCTGTTGCTTTTTGCCCCCCGTCCTCTTTTTGAAAAGCCCTAATTTGCTCTTATTGTTAGAATAAAAAGCGGATTTCAAGCAGCTGGTCATTCTTTGTTTGAGGTGTAACAAATCTGCAACTAAGAAATCTTATTTAAATGTGAGGTAGAAAATGAAAATAAGGCAAAACAAGACAATTTATGGAGTACGCCTTGCTTCTATTAAAAAAAATAGCACAATGAAAAAGACAGGAGGAAAACTAAATGCATTCACCAATTACTGACAAGTCATGTAAAGTAGCTGCTAAGGTTACAGTCAGCCCCGTTATTACAACAAAATTTATTTTGCATAGTGATGCCAAGGTAAAATTGATTGTGTTTGAAATGCTTTCCTTTTTTTTTTAAAGTCATTTTCTGATTTTGAAACGTTTTCCTCTGGGTTTCTCCATTGCAGCTAGGTTTTTCTGCATTTGCACATTAAAATTGTTTTCCGCAGCCATTGTTCAGTCTTACTGCCAGCTTCCACACAAGGATCCAGACCAGCAACTTCAAACGATAGGTGCTGGGAATACGGCCTTAATGTGAGCTAAAAGTGGTGGCAGAGATTTCCGTTGCAAACAAAACAGTGTGAGTAGACGGGTATCTCTGACATCCACGTACACAGATAAAGCTGGCTCCCTCGGCTATAATGGGACTCTGAGGCTAGCACAGCTGGCAGTGCCTGAGCACACTGGGCACCATCTTCCTCCTGCCGTGCCAATCTCGGCCCACGCTCATCACATTTAGATTTGCCGAGCTACATTGGCAGGATGAACGCGGCCACTGTTGCTCGTCGTCACACTCTGGTACCAAGTACAATGCTGCACTTTAGCAGAGGAGAGGCTTTCCTGCCGTTCAAAATGGAGCTCACTTTAATATCGGGAGTGAAAAACGTACTCCTGTGATGTGTTTGTATCTTTATGATCCCCTTGCCCCTATGACATTGTTGGGTATCTGCTTTGTTTTTGTGCTGCAGGAAGCAGCTGTAAGGAGATACTTTTCTTGGCTATGAAGTTGACACGGCAGCATACACAGGTTGATCTGCAGCCAGACTAACATTCATTTTGTAGACTTATTAACAAATTCAACGCCACGAGCATCACAACTCTGAGAAGCCATAGATGTACCAAGTACTATTCATTGGTAGCATTAATTGATCTCATGCCATGCTCTGCAGATGTTCTGTCTACAGTGAAAAAGATTTACTTATATCACTGCTGGCCAGGCAGAAGCATGACCCAGTTTCTGCCTAATAATTATTTAATAATTTAGGACTTTCATAGTATTAAACTTGGCATATGTTGATCCTTAAATCTAAAAAAAGTAACACTAACCAGATACTTAGATTTCAACAAATTAAAAATTAGCTTATCATGTCCAGCTCAACACGATGAATATTAAAAATACAATGCAGCTATTCAAACATCCTGTACATTTATTCAAATGGTGGCTAAAGCCGACTGCATCCAGCCGGCTTTTTGTGTCAGCTGCTTATAGATCACTTTGTGGTTGAATTGATTTGTCGTGTTGCCAAGTCGTAACAAATCTTCCACCTCTTTTGATCAGTCTCTGTGACACACAACGGAAATGATATGGCTTACTTTTATTTTATTTTTTTTCTCACTAAACACTTCTGCTGGTATTAGATTGTTAATTTGGTCCCTCCAAATTATAAAAAAATAAATAATTTGGTGTTAACTTGGCTACATTTGTGCTGCAATTTTTTTTGTTTGTGGTGCTTTTTTTTAAATATATATTCATGAAAGCTATAGAGAGTTTTGGTTGTTTTACATCTGACTTCTTTCAGGTACAAAATGATACAGTCTACATCAGGATTTCAGGTTTCATAAAGATGCCATTTGAAGTTAGCCTGGCTCCCGTCTCAACACCTCAAGGTCTCTTTACCTTTACCTTGCTTATGTAACCGTTTGGAGCTGAAGTCATTATTGAAATATAGATTTGATCCCTTATCCTCTTTAAAGCAAGACAATTGTGGTAGACTTCCTTCAGACAGCTGACCTTCAGTGTGTAGCAACAGGTTGTGGTACGTTGATCAATTACACCTGGGGAAATTTAAACTGTGGGGACTATATGAAGCAAACATTTTGCCTAGTTTTATATTAAACATGACTGTTTAAAAGTTGTGTTCAACATACTGATAGAACGTCTTACTTTATCATCTGCTGGGTGTCTGACCAGTCCTGTTTAAAAATTAAAATTTTAAAAAATCATAAGCAGAATAGTGGTTTATTTCACTTTAGTTTGCTAGATTGTAGTTAGAGTGGCTCTTAACTATATTGGAAAACTCAGTAAATTAGGTTTTGGGTTACACTTGCAGGTAAGATTTAAAATGAGTCCATGTCTTATTCCTTGAATGTATGAAAGAGTAAAACCTTTGCTGAGGTTATTATTTCTCCTTTCCAAATATTAAGCCAAGGAGTGATTTTCTTTTTCTTGACATCACTGAACTTTAGTTTTAATGTCTGAATTAATTTTCTTTGTCAGAGCTAGCAGTCATACTAAGCAACTACAAAAGAAAAAAGGCATTGCTGCTCATAAAAGCACATACTGCCATGTGATTAGGGAAAAGTGATTTACTCCATCTTGTTCTCTGCGAGTCATAATCTCCTGTATTTGTTTTAATATTACTCAGTGTTCTCACATCCAGTGAATCCTGTATGTGGGAACACAAACAGCATGCTCACACAGGAACGATCCAACCCTAAACACAAACATACACTCCGCACGTTCATGCACGAACGTCTCCTGTGGACACGTTGTTTCATGTCGCCTGTCAGCATCAACTCGTGGGGGAGCCTTTGAGGAGGTAATGTAGAGTCAGTGGGAATGGAATTAAAAAGTTATGAAAGATGAAGTGTGCTCAGTTTTAATCAGTATGAATCTTCTGGTGGTAGATTTGATGTGTCTGGTGAGGAGGACAGAAAGCACGCCGCGTCTGCTTCTTCTGGTGTTTGGTTCAAATAAAGCTAATTTCTGTGAGGTTTTCAGACATGACTTTAAGAATGAAGTTGCCATTCTTTGAAAACACAATTTAATCCTTGTGTTGCACAGTTTACGCCATACATTCACCATTTTATCTGCTTAATTGTTGAGATTGCAACTTTTTTCCCCCTTATTTCAGAGTTTGTATGATTATTTTTCTATCTTAAATGTAGTTTAAAAGTATCTCCTATTCCTGCAACATCCTCTTCAGGCTTGCCTGAGCCAATAATGGCAAAAGACACAACAGACTCCAGGAGGAGCGCCAGGAGTCTGAACTGTGAAACGAAACCAGAGCTTCTGAAGAAGAAGCACGAATCACCTCATTAATCCTGAGAACACAATTGCTGAAAGTGGTTTAGGTATTTAATCTGTTTATGTCTGGTTGCATTATTATGCAGCAACAAGGCTGTGTGATCACTTTAATGTTTTCTTCCCTTCTGATTATCATCCTGTCAGGGATCTGATGAGATGGCAAGCCTAAGCATGCTGACACTGTCTTATACGGAGCCTCTTTGTCGAGGTTATTAAGGCCAAATATTCACCACAGAACCTAGAAAAGGCTCTAATTTCATTTCTTAGCTTTCTCTTTCTCATTTTTGCTTTTCCCCTTTCACCTCTCTTCCCGTTTATTTGTCTGAATTCTCAAAAATCTTTCCAATCTTTCCTTCTAGTTGAAAAGCTTTCTCTCTCTGTGTGTCTCTCTCACTTATATTTGATCTGTTTCATGTTGGGCCTCTCTCTCATTCTGTCACTATCTGTTTCCAGGCCAGCTGGCAGCATATCTCTGCCCTCAGGTGTTTTATTGACGAGTTTCTCTCTCCTGCTTTGTATCTACCCATTCAGGCATCCCTCCGTCCGGCCAATCTCTGCCAGTGCTCCCTGGTGGCAGTGCTTTGGCCGGCTGTAGAATGAGACTGTGATGTGTTGTTTCTGACACCTGCTTCATTTCAGACTGACTCACCCCGGCACAGAATAGTTTCTTTTTTTTTTTTTTTTTTTTTTGGTTATTTTTGGCTGTTTTATACTTTTAGTTTGCAGCAATAGTAAAACTGAACGAGCAGGGAAATAACAGACCATATTTGCCTTCCTCTGAAATAATTTCATTTTGATTCTATGAAGATAAAAACATTAAACAATAGAATTAAATAGGATATATTTTTTATTGTTGGATAAAATGTGACGATCTGTTTTTATAAACAATTGTAAACTTTTGTTTTCATCCAAGTTGTTTATTTTATTTATTTAATCTTAATTTAATATGGTATAACCCCTGGAAAACAACTTGAACAAACATATTAGGGAAGGGGATTCTTAAACTGGATTTTAAGGAACCTTCTTGCTTAGTAGAAATAGTAACTCATGTAAATGTTTTATAACATTTACATTAATAAGGGGAATGTGTTGCTTCTTTTGCTTCTACACCATGATTACCAATATCTGCTACAACAAAAAATATGAAAGAACATTTCTACAGTTTTGAAAGAAAAGGAGAATACTGGGAAAAACAAATGGGAATGCAAAGTGGGAGTTGCTTGGTGTTTAGTTGTGCTTTAGTGACTCCTCTCACAGCGAAGCATCACCGAGGAAGTGAGGAATATAGCCGATCATTTGGAGCATTTCAAATTTCTGCAGTTTGTAGCTTGTTTCCATTCAGCTAACTTTACTAGAATAGCTTTCAAAGTCAAAACCAGTGATGTAAATGGATCCAGCTACCAGCTGGTAGCTGGATCCATTTACATCACTGTGCAAATTTGCACACACTGTCCAGCATTAGTCCTGCCCTGAGCTTTTTTCTGTTTTTTCCTGGTCACAGCTGACTGATGTCATTAGAGGAAGCCGTTTGTGGGCCAAGGACAGCTTGTTGTTTAGTAGGAGAAAATCTTGTGCATTTAAAAAGAGAAGACCATATGGTGATAGATTTTAAGAACTAAACGAAGCAGGAATCGAGTCAATATGAGCAACGAAGGTTTTCCACCGGAACTTTCCTCACCTGTTGCACACTTCTGGTCAGCTGGCTAAAAGAAGGCTACCACACTTTTTCTCTTAGCCACAGATAAAAAAAACAAAAAACAGACTGGGTTGTTTTCAGATCATTTTATTCATGAAAACTGCAGTTAGTCGTAGTGAAATAAAAAGAGTGCCGGACATCATTCCTAATGAAATAATGATCTTTTGAAAGTGCAGCTACAGGCAACATGTTTGTTAACTAGCCGTAACTAACCTTAATCAGCTAATAACCACTTCTTTCTCTCCTACTGTTACTTTATAATGAGTAGAAGTGCAAAGGTTATACTATTCACCTCAATACATTGTGGAGAGCACTGACTGTGTTCAAATGTGGGATGGCAGATCCACAGGGGGGCAGCCTCCATCTTCAAGGAGTCCGCTAGCTACAAGTAAAAAGTAAATCCACTTCCACCCAGAGGGGCAGCAGAGTGAAATACAAGACTATGCAAGACTATAAAGAATGCTTTATTCTTACTGCCATCAGTCCCTAAGCAGAGACAGCAGGTCAAAATCACAGTTCCTCATGTAACTGGGCTTCATGTTACACATGTGTAGCTGCACACTTACTGTGGACTGTTGCTTCCAAAAGCCGCTGATGCATAAAAATCACTACTCTGTGGTATTTTTAAATGCTTTCTTTTGAAATTTAATTTTAGGTCATTTCATCCTTAACTGAAATAAATATAAATAAATATCTGGAAAGAATTAAGAAACCACTTAAAATGACCAGTTTCCCTGATTTTACTTTTAATCGTTGTGTGTTTGAGTAAACTATTGACAACATGTCTCTGAAATTCCAAGCAAAAATGTAGTGTTTATTTGCAGAAAATGAGAAATAGTCAAAGTAGCAAAAAAGATGCACTGCTTTCAGATCTCAAATAATGGAAAAAAAAAAAAAAAAAAATAAGTTTTTGCTCAGAAAGAGTTCAGAAATCAATATCTGGTGGAAAAACCATGAGGTTTACAATGGGGTTCAGTGCAGTGGGCTCTTATTTTTTTTTCCCCAGAGCTCCAGAATATATTTATTTATTTATTTTTATTTTTTCAAAAGCAAAATACGCATGTAATAAAATGTATGCATGTAATAATCAATATGCTATTATATTTTAGTGGTACTAGTGATAATTGTTGGTTTTCCGTTTTAATTAAAGGAAATGTTTGTTTTCGTATACATTTCTCTGAGGATGCTGTGAAGCCCTAGGTTTTCCAGGACAATACGACGAGAATCTCACACCCATGCCTGTTGTCTACTTGTTTTATTTGCTGCTGCAGGCTTATAAGAGAGACTGGAGTAAAGCAGGATACAGCATTGTCAAGCAGCTAGCACTTGAATGCATGAAGGTGATTGCTTTGGCTTAAGAGTAGTGCAGATCTCCCACATCGGCAGCGGCCACAGTAATCTAGTCCATGTTGTAAAATGTAATTCATTGTCTGCGAGGTTCGTCTTTCTCACTTTCACTTCCATCTTTGTGGTCAGACGTGCTTCATGCTTGCTGTTTGAACAAATACGCAGGAGGGCTGAGGGACAGTCCCCTACCTCCACGTGCATACGGTGACACATGTCAGATGTGATGGAACAGAGTTGTGTTTCTGGTGACGGCTCCTTTCTGATGTCGCGATCAGAGGAGCCGCCACTGACAGGTTGGCTGATTGTCTGTGTGCTTCAGTCTTTTTGCGACCCTGTCACTCTTTCGGTTCCACTCAGATGCTTCCTTTACTGCTTTCTGTATCCAACATCCTCGAGTAGTTGGGAGATAGTGGAGGAAAGAGGACAGAGGAGAGAAAAAGCAGCATGGGTAGTTGGAGGAAAAGTGTGACAGCGATGTAACGGGGACAAAAAAAATAAAATTATAAGAGCAACTGATGATGTGGAGGAAGAGAAAGGGCAAGTGACGAAAAGGATGGAAAAATCAAACTGTAGGAGCAGAAAATGATAGAGAAAAGTAAAAAGACGGGAGAATAGAAGACGAAGGTTGCAAGTGGTGGGGCAAGAGAGAGAGAGAAATGGGGGAGAGGGATGGGAGGAAGAGGATGAATAGGGTAATAATGGCTCAGTGTGAGAGCTGCTGTGGAGAAAGAGAGAACGGCTGAGTGAAGAAGAGAACAAAATGAGGCTGAGGGCACTCAGACAGATAGAATTAGACACACCGCAGAGGTTCAGTGTGTGTGTGAGACACAACCGGGGAGAGTGTGTTTGTATTTGTGTTACTGTGTGCTGTAATAAAATGAGTGTAGGCAGCAGGATTTGTAGGAGTGCAGTGCTTTTACCATGTGTGTGAATAGATGGGTGGAAGGACATGGAAATATGACAAAATGATTTATTATTATTATCATTATTAGTATTAGTAACAGTGTTGAACACGTGATGCATTTTTAAAGTTGGAGAGCGAACCTATACTTTGATCATCCACTTTTTAACCATTCAGACACATTTATAAGTTATTTATTGATTCTCATTAGACTTCTTAATTATCAAATTTAAAAAATCAATATTCTAAATAACTGATTAAAATTGCTTCTCACTCACTCAAATACAACACAATGGAAATCTTTGCACTGCATTGCATTATTCAAGTGGAGGATGTGGACTTTGCACAGCTACCATTTATTGATCTTGGTCACTTATTTATGATTTTGCTGTCAGTCATTCTAAATTAACCAAGATGGTTCATGGAAATATACTATATAACATAAATATTAAAAATGAAAATTACGAACATGACAAAAGCCTCCAAAGGGACTGAATTAGCAAATGCCTGGAAGGACAAAAACTAACTTTTCACCTGGGGTCAAACTTGGACCATGCACTAATGTTGGAGCATCATTTTTGCTTTTTAGATGTTTGCATACAGGATGCACAAACACATAAAATGAATGTAATTTTTTTGGTTTTGATGTACTGAAAGACAACATTTTCTCCTCCATTTTGTGAGGTGTGTCTAACTGTGTATCATAGACTAATAGACTAACAAAAAATATTTATTTTGCATTTGTAAAGTACAAAATACATCTACATCTAACACGTGGTGCTTTTTGTTGGTTGAAACATTCCAGCTTCACTTCCCTCTGTTTCCATCTGCAGTGAAGTGAAGCTGCATTTGATCGACAATCAAACCTTGAGTTTTTTAATGCAGGTTAATTCATTATGGCCATGTAGCTAATTTCTTTTTAATTTCCAAACTTTTGCCATAGCCAGGATACATATTGGCTTCATGAAGCTTATACATTAGCTTTCTGAAGCTAAAGTATAAAAAGGAAAATAAAGAAAACATTACCTTATCTCTGCTTTTGTAAAACTTTATAATCTTTCACAATCAAATATGTTTATTTTAGCCTCACCTACCTAAAAGAAAAAGGGCTAAAACAATTCTTCAATATTTTCCAACCAAGACAGAACAGCACTTTGAAAAGGAACTTGGCTAATAAAACACAGTAAATGCTACATTTCTTTTTTGAACCATGTGCAGAGAGGGAAGTGGTAAAAGGAATGAGAGACGGAGGAAAGCTGAAGTAGATAGGACTGCATTAGTGAGCATAATGAGAGTGTGAAGGCGCTAAAAGACCCAACGCTGACAGGTGCTTTAATGTGGTCTCTATTCTGGTTCTTCACTGCAACACCTCCTTCTGTGTCTTTCACAGAGGTTCCCAGCTCAGATACCTCATTAAGAACGTGTTTGAATGCAAACAAAAGCCGTAATGTGTTGTTGAGGTACATGGTTTGCTCAACGTTTACTGTGCGTTTTCCACCTTTACAATATGTGACACGATTTTCTCTCTCTGTCTGTCTCTCTTTCCCTCTATCACAGGCAGAAATCGTCAAGCGTCTCAGTGCCATCTGTGCTCAGATCATCCCTTTCCTCTCTCAGGAGGTAAGTGCTGCCAGACACACTTACACACAGGCACACAAAATATGCCCACCAAATAAACAACAAAAAGAAGAAAAGAAAAAACTCGGCTGTTTACACTTTAGGTTTATCAGTGGCAAAAAAAATTAAATAAGTAGTTCCTGGTAGAGCAAGTTAAAAGATGAAGTGATTGAACACAAGTTCTAATTTAGGTGTTAATTGATATACAAGGTATACTCATTAAGACATATGCAAGCATGCATATTGATAAAAACACAGCTCATTACCTTTGTCTCGTAAATTGGATCTGCAGAAGATGAATGCTGTGGATTGCACAGTCACTCCTGGTGTTTGTGATTCAAAGAAAATAAAAAGCAGTTCAGTAATTCTCAGCATTTGTTACAGTATGTGGTAAGAACAACAAATTGCCATTTTAAAATGTGCAAACTCATTAATTCTGTTGCATATTGTGCATGGGTTTGATGTTGAAAATTAGAGATAATTAACCCTACATCACTTTTTTTCTTCTTTTTTGAACTTACACAACATGATCATGTAATTTTATTTTTTTTTAAATGTTGGGTTGTCAGAAATATATGCATACTTAATACTTAAGAGAAATTGTTTCTCTGTATATTTCAGTGTGATTTTTTTATGTTAGCAGACCAGACTTTATATTCATCAATATAAAGTGGAAGGAAAATGATACGTGCTTTTATAAATATCTCAAAGAGAAAAATCACAGCATGTATTTTGTATTATGCTTCATTGAATGGATGCTTTGTAGAACCACCTTTTGCTGCAGTTACAGCTGGTAGTTTGTTAGAGCATGTCTCCACCAGGTTTGGACATCTGCAGTCAAACATTTTTACCCATTTTTCTCTGCAAATGAGCTCAGACTCTTAGATTTGATCTGTAAACATAAAATGTCTTATCTTGCCATAGATTGTTTATTACATTTAGATCTGGACTTTGATTAGGTCATTGTAATACATGGAAATACTTTGATCTCTAAATCATTCTGCAGTCAAATGGTTTAGAGATTTGGTTTTTCTTCCAATATTGGTCTGTATTTATCTTTATTGCCTTTCCAGTTTAGCTGTCACTTCATAAGAAATACATCTCTTTGGCATGTTGCTGCCACCAGTGAAACTTGGTGGTGGCAGAAGATCAGTTTTGATTTGGTCAGTTCAGAGAATCTTCTTCCTCATATCCGATCTGTTCCCTATGGCTTGTGACACATACAGAACAGACTTTAAAGTATGTGTTGCTTTCTTTAAAGTTTAACCCACCACTTTCTTCTACCAAATATTTGGTAGAAGAAAGTATTTGTGTGAATACTGCTGGAAAGCATCAAGTTTCTCTTTCCATCGTAGTTTGCTACTATGGCACTGGAGGTCTCATCCAGTGCTGTTTCATGATCAAAGGCAGCTCTTTGAGTGGAAAAACCACCATCACCGATGCTTCATATGTGGCCCACTGATTAAATGTTACATCTAAGGGAAATCCAGAGGGAGCTTTTAAAGTTTTTGTGGCAAAGACATGCTGACATTTGGATTAATGTGTTGTTTTCAGAACATTTACATATTGTAATCTGCAAACTGAATACAGTCATTTCCTAAAGACTCCTTTCACTTGTCTTATTATTCGCTCCTTCGTGTGTGTTTTGATCCCATTCATCACTCTGCGGTGCATCTATGTGCCTTGATTGTGTGAGCGCGAACATGAAACCCTGCAGGCTCCTCTGTTTGTCTCCGAATGTGAGTGAGCTCTGATGAATGTTCCACCTGGAGACAGCAAGGTCAAAGCTCTGTCAGTTTGATCAATATTAACACTGCGTGTCTTCGGGTGTGTATGTGCAAGCTTCCTCACACACACACACACACACGCACACACACACACGTATGTTTGCATTTGTGAAGTTCATTACATAGGGATGATGAATAAACAGAGGTGAGATTTTAGTTGGTGTGGATTTTGATTTTTGTGTGTAGAGATCTGCCTGCACGTGTTTATGTTGCTTTTGTGTGAATTGAATTGTTTTTGAGTAACTGTGGCTTAAATTAATGTCAAACACATTAATTTGACCAATCTGAGTAAGAAATGTCATTTGACACCAGGTTTGTTGAAAATGTAACAAAATGTTATACATTATTTATACAATGTATTTATTTGTAGGTAGTTATTTTTAAGCTGTTTATTTTAAAAACTTTATTTTAAATATCAGGGAGGGCTTAGGCCTTCTAGCCCACTTATACCAGTCGTCCCTGAATAAGGGAAGCAGTCAAGAGGTCCAAGGTAATTCTGGAGGAGCTGCAGAGCTCCACCGCTCAGGTGAAAAAAATCTGCTGACAGGAAAACCCTTTATTTGAGAATTGCAAGAATGTCAACTGGTCAACTTTAGCACGTAAAATGCTCTGTGTAGTTTTCAGATTTCCATTTGTAAACAAATGGAAGCCATGTATTATTACCCTTCAGGTCAGCAATTAAGTTCTATTACATACAATCCTAGTAAAAATTACAGTTTTGTTGTAAAATATTATGAACACTATTCCAACATACGGTAACGGCACAATATAAATTACGCCCATGCTTGGAGCATGTCTCTATGTGACAATGACTGTGTGTGTATTAATGTGTTCACATGTTCTGCTTGAGTTATGCTGTTTGTTTATATTTGTGTTTAGCACCAGCAGCAGGTGGTCCAAGCAGTGGAGAGGGCGAAGCAGGTCACCATGGCCGAACTAAACGCCATTATTGGGGTGAGTCGCATGCTTTCATCAGCGTAAACATTTACATCCTCTTCCGGTAACCAGACATGAACTATGGTGCATTTTTATAAATTGTGAAAACTATGACCACTAGATGGCAGAAAAGGGCTTGTAATATGATTCTTTGTGGGTGTTGAACATGCATGACAGGCATTAGTGGAAAACATGCAGTACCCTGAACTGGGTAGGACTGACGCAAATGATGACCTCCACAATGAAAAAGTCCTACTCTAAACTATGACTTAATACGACTATGTATGTCATCTGCAGATCCTGATGTTCAGACTTTAAAAGCTATTTACAGATTCAAACAGTTTGAAATGACTGTTTGTGATATAATATTAATATAGTTATTTCTTATTTGGGTACTCTTTTGTCTTCCTACAAGCCAATTAAGTAAAACCTGAAAGTATTTAGCCGCCTGCAAATCAAACTTGTCAGGAAGGCGATGCTGAATGTGTAAACTAAAAAGCTGGACAGCGATTATTGTACTGCTGAATTCTGCAAACCTTTGATAGCAGGCTGGTAATTAAACACTAATAGACAGTTTGCGCCTCAGTTAAATAGAAAAAAAAGTGTAATTTTTTGCTACACCAGTGAGCTAAAATGACATTAAGTCTTATAGAAAGAACGATAATCGTACTAATGGACTTTCAGTAGAGTAAGAGTAATCACAGCCTTAATAACAATTCACTTATATGTTTTTTCTTCAGTTCTGCTTCACATTTATTTAAAAAATAAAAAAAGTACTCTAGAAGAGATCCCTGGAGAAAGTCCACCATCCGGTTGCAGTGGTGCCAGCTCTGCAGGGTGTATGTTTGTTTTCACATAAATGCAGTGATGGTCCTGAGTGCTGCAGTGGATGGGGCTTTTCTGCAGCTTGTCAGAGCTCTGATCACATTACTGTCTACTTAAAGCCCCTTTGTTCCTCGCAGCTCTACAAACACTGCTGTCTCTAAGGTGTGTGTGCTCTGGTGTGTGTGTACGTCTAATGTGCTGGATTGAGAAAACAACACATGAAAACGCGTTCTAATGCCCCCCTCAGGATAATAGCCCTGCTTTATCGGTAGATGCTCTTTTGCTCTCCACTCTCTCCTCCTCTACTTTTTTCCATCTGTGTTCATTTTCTGTCTGTATTTTTCCCATCCAGCCCTCCACATAATCTTTGATCATTTTCTTCATCTTATTTTGACCGTGTCCTCCTTTCTCCTCTCCCATCTGTATTTTGTTTTTTGCTCTTTGTGCGCTGCACTTTTACTTCTTTTTTTCTGAACTCATTTAACTCTCCTCTTTGTCCATCTCCGCTCTTCACTGCCTTTATGATTTCACTCTGTTTCGCCTTGTTTGCTCTGAAACTCAAGTATTTTCCTCTCTTTCTTATCCTTTCTGTTTTCCCCTGGCTCTTTCCTGCCCTGGAAAGGGCCTCTCCTGGCTTTTCTTTTGTAATAAATCCCATTGCCTCAATATTTTACACCTCTTACCAACTCTTTCTTTTCTGTTTTTCCTTTTCTTTTATCACATTTTGGTTTTCATGTTCACTATTTTTTATTTCCTGTTGTGTCCCTGACGTTCAACTTGCTTCTTCTATTTCCTTTTTCTGTTTTTGCTTCTTGTTGTCGTAGTCCAGTCTCAATGCCTAACGTCATTCACATCCTGGCTACTATCATTCTAATTTCCTCTGATGTTGTAATTTAATCACATTCACCTTCTAATTTCTCCTGTTTCATTTGCTGCCTCCCACTACCTGCTGCCTTTGTCTTTTTAGCTCCTCTTCTCTTTTCAAATCTGACTTTTCTAACCTCCTTTTTTTGTCGTTTCCCATCCCTTTCTCTTCTTTCCCTGTGGCCACAGCAGCAGCAGCTCCAGCACCTGTCTCACCACGCCCCCGGCATCCCTCTGACACCGCACCCATCAGGCTTGTCCCTTGGTGCAGGGAGCTCTGGGCTTTTGGCTTTGACTGGAGCCCTGGGGGTCTCCGCCCACCTCGCTTCCAAAGACGAGCGAAACCATCTTGATCCAGAACACCTTAGAGGTAAAAAAAATCTGTGGATTCTTTGCCAAGCAAGACAAACTGTAAATTTTAATGATTGATAAAAAAAAAAAACAAAAAACATTATTTTCTGTAAATCTAAAACCAATTAGTTAAAATTGCTAAGACAAGAGAGGATGCCGTTCAGTTACAACAAACTCAAGCTGAAACTTCTTAAACTTATTTGGTCAGATAAAAGCAAGGTCGAGTTTTTTGGTAACTAACAAAAGAAAATTATTCACAAGTCAAATTAACACAGAACTTGCTTTCCAGACACTAAGTTAACTTTCCTCTGTGGCCATTTCAGTTCCCAGATTTATTCAATTCAATGTACTTGGGTTTTTTTAAAAAAAAAAAACGCTTTTTTTTTTTTACTTGAAATTCAGTATTTTTAGAATAGAAACTAATTGGGAAACAAAGTATTTTTTAATTGTCATTGTATGCTTTTCAATGATCTTAGAAGTCCAAATAACCCCTAAAAATATCAACTTCTCTGTTGTATAAAAACATGGCAAAGTAAAAAATAAAAAAACAACAGTTGAAATCACGCAGGGATTTCAAAACATTGCTTTTAAAACTACACCGATCGATTTTCATCTGTTCCCAAAGGCTTCCAGTGTTGTCTGAAATGATGCAACAGAGCAGCAAACATGTCCCTGTCTACAAGTCACAAGTGTGCTGTAGGAAATAAATAAGTAAATAAATAAATGAACATATACTTTTTGGACAAAAAAAGCTCAGTGTTTTGCAAATGGTTGCACACAATAACATGAATGAGTGTATTTCTGTATTTACATTGAAATTTTTGTATTGGTTAAATTACATATCCTTCATACATGAAGGGAGACATTTAGACACCCACAGCATAAAATTTACATCATTCCTATTTTTTCAGACAAGATGAAATGCAAAATAGCGCACTACATCATTTCTGACTGGCAGCATCTTTTTTTTTTTTTTTTTTGCTCACCTTTTGGACGGAGTGTAATATTTCCTGTTTAGATTTGTATCATAAACTGGACTGATGCATTCATGGAGCTTGTGTGGATGACAAAGAGATGCCTTTTCCGACTGAACTCTGATTCACCCCAGTAGAATATCTTATCTTTTTTTGCTGCGGTCTCAGGCACTGAGCCAAGAGGCTCATGAGTTAAAGGAGTCCTAGTTGGAAAAAAGCAGAAATAAATTAAAAGTAAGAATCGGAAGAAGATAAAAGTATATATATATATATATATATATATATATATATATATATATATATATATATATATATATATATATATATATATATATATATATATATAGTTCGCTTGTGTCTTTAATGTAGGGTTGAAGTCGTAGTTCATCCTAACCTTGGCGACTCTGTTGTTGTTATTATTATCTGCACTGACGTCAAACCTTCTCTCTTTTCTCTATAAATCTTATTATCTCTGCATTGCTCTCTGCGCCTTCCCTCCCTCCGCCACGACCCAGAGGGAGCCCCCAGCAGGGTGAGTACTTTTGCTTGCATGCGCGCATATTGATGCAAGTGCTTTGTACGCCCACATTTCCCTCTGTGCGTGCTTGTATGACAGTGATAAACTGAAGGAAATTGAGACACACTGTAAAGTGGCCTCGCAAAAAAAAAAAAAAAAAAGGCAGGGTTTGTCTGGAGTTGTTTCAGGAGTATCACAACCCAACAGCAGCACAATAGCAGCTCATCACCGTCAGCTTTGAGCTTCTCAAGGTTTTCTACATTAGACTAACACTGTAACACTTCACATTTCTCTGAAAGGACCTAAACTACCGAATGGATGAATAGAGAACTGATTTTTTATTTTTATTTTTTCACTGAGGCTACAAATGCTCCAACTATTAACATAGCTGTCTGTAGAACTGATCGCTTTGAGATTTAACAACTGAGTGACGGCTATTTTATTAGATGTTTCCTAACGCAACCCAGTCTGCAGTATCATTAGTTCATATTAGGAGTAGAGTTACACAGCTGTCATGCAGCAGTGAAAAGACAGCAGTGTACCAGCAAACGAAAAAATTTATTTTCTCTAAATGACTGCATTGATATTTTTCCAACTTCCATACTCGGCATTTTTGAAACTTTCCTAGTTTGAACTCGCTCTATTTGTGGATCAATGGAACAAACAAGCACAGTAAAAACATGAAATTGCCAGTGAAAATGTTTAAAACACTCATCATGAGACAGAATGATCATAAAACAACTTCAGCAAATTTGAAAACCAAGATCTAAGTGTAGATATTTCGCTTTATTGTGGAGTTCAAATTATGCCTCCAAGCTGCAGTATACAAACTTACATTTATATTTAGTTAAATGTTCTCTAACAGTTCAGGAAAAACCACACACCTTTGTGTGTTGTCTCCAGAACATTTGTTGAAAACTATGCTTCATTCAAGCTAAGCGTAGTTCTCCACAAGTGTTTTTTTTCCACACACACTCAACCTCTAACCTCAACATTTTCAATAGGGTTGAGACTGGGGGATTTCATAAACGCAATGGGAGCCTGTTTTATTAATTCCACTAACCATGATGTTGTGTTTTGGGACCTTGAATCTGTCGGATTACCCAGTTGTCTTCAAATTTTAACCACCTAATCCTAAATGCCTCCTTCAAATGAAGGAAACCTGGTTAGGGTGTTTAAAAATACCCCGAAAACCACCAGAAACTTAAAGCTGCTGCACCACAAATATCACTGTCCACGGTCAAAACAGACCTCCTCTAAAATGGACACCTTTCACATACCTGGGTGGACAGGTCAAGTGTCTTCTGCTATGCTTAGAGGTATCAAAGTTTGAGTCATTTGGCCAGAGTGATAGAATATATTTGTCACTAACGTAACTTTAACTGTCAAGCATGGTGGTGGTAATATAATGCCGAGGGCTGTTTAACTGTCAGTGGTACTGGTGAATTGTACTGAATAAATGGGAGAATGAAAATGCCTTCAAATTGTTTAACTTTACTTCAGCTCGTCAGCTTCAGAATTGGTCACTCTAATCTGAGAACATAAAAGTTTTAATCCATCCCAAAAGTAGACATTCATGCCCAAGATGAGTGTTTGTAAACCTTTTGTTAGCAACAAATCATGAAAATTGCTCAAAAGAAGAACAAAACGTTGGAAAATTAAAGCCAGCATATCCTTGCTCTGGTTTTTACTATGGAATTTTTAAAAAATATTTAAAGTACAGCTGTTTTCACTTTCTCTCTCTACAGTCCCATCACAGAACAAAACCTCCTGCATAATTTAATTTCTAAACACAATATTGATTGTAAAGCACAGGGAAAATATGATTCTCATTAGTGTGGGTTGAACTTATTCAAGCATGGCGAACGATGGGCCGGGAGGGGGAAAAAAAGCCCAAGAGAAATGCAGATCAATCAGCTTTTAAAGCTGCACTGTAGTGAAATATGCGACAATATGAAATGAATTTAAGTTTGTGAAGATTCGCTGAGATTTACTGTGTAATCTCTTTTGTCCTCCACTGCTCTGCTTTGGTCTCCGTCCTGTGGAAACCGCTAAACCCTCACTGTTCCTCTGCTCCCCACATGAGGGGCAGAGAATCACAAGTGGCCTTCACTGAACTTCTTGTCCTTTCCCACGTGCACAAACACAACACAATGCTTCGATCGAATTTCTTCAGCACTGAGCAGCAACACAGGCTGCATTGTAAATATGGCTGAACAGCTTTATTACCCGATAATGAGAGTCATATTTTACACGAGGACTGGTGTGTCGAGGGCAGAGCACTAATTAGCTTTATAGGCTGTCCTGTGTGCTGCTATGGCTACGGCTTAACCTGTGCTTGTGTCTGCATTTCTTGCTATGCGGGCATGTGTGTGTGTGGATGTGGATGCGTGTGTGTGTGTGTGTCTCCCCAAGTGTTTCTACACACCATTACCTGAATAACTGAGGCGGGTGTGTGTGTATTCACACTCGGTTTTTAAAACATGATTGATTATGTCCTTTATGCATAGTTTCATCACCTGTTTCTATTTCAACAATGGACCATAATATTTCTACCTTTCTTTGCGTCTCTGTCGGTCTTCAGAGTAAGTCGGTGTCGTCAACAGACAGCCAGCCCACCGAGGAGCGCCAAGGACCCTCAGGAGGATACGCTGCCTTGCAGGGAGGGGCTGAGGCCAAGAGGAGGCGCTGTGATGATAAAGAAGCCCTCCCTCAACACTCCTATGTATGTGTTTCTGCCAATTGGTGTAAGAGAGTTACACGTTGTATTCTTATGTCATGTATCTAAATTAAGCACAGGAAAAGCATCAAGTGTCACTAAGGATGCTCCACAAGTTGCATAGTGAATGTGTATTTGGATGAGGGGTGTAAAATTTACAATGTTCTACTGCATCCGGACTTCACTGCGGTCTCATTTTATTAATATGATATGATGACATTTCAAACCTAAAGCACGAAACAAAACAAAGTAAGTCATACTGCTAACAGGTGGAGCAACTTCAAGTATCTGGCATACTGAGGTGAGCGAATCTTCATCAGTTAGTGTGTAGTCAGTGCTACAAGATTAATGCAATTAATAATAATAATATAGACTATAGTAAACGTACTGGAAATAAACAGCATCACACATTGATCACCCATTTAAGTCCAAGTTCCTGCTTGACTGATGTCCCTCAATAATAAAAAGTAAGTTAAATATACAGAAAATTATTGAAATAAAATCAGTTTATCTTGTCTACACCAAATCATTATTTTCAGCTATTTGTTCAAAGAAAGCACTGTGTAGATACACACTCTCTAATGTGTGTGTGTGAGGGTGTGTGCGACAGATTGCCCATGACACTAGAGGCCTCCAGGGGGTCGAGAGCCCATCGTCATTTAGAGCTGTGTTTGGTTTGGATGGGTCTGCTGGGGCAGAGCGAGCAGCCAGAGGGGATGTAATGCCAGAGGAGAGACAGCCAAGGCAGATAGCTGTAATGAATTAGATGGTTGTGTGTTTGCAGACGGTGAGATTGATTGACACAAGGAGTTTGTCTAGAGAAGACTGCCTCCAGGAAAATCAGTTCGGCATCAACAACAGCAACCTAAATCTTTCCCATTAGCGTGAAAGAAGCAGGGCTAGTTTCAGCTCTCCAAACGTCTTTCCTCTCGTTCTGTCTGTCGAGACATATTTCACCACTTATTTCTCTTGGTTTGCCCGTTGGACCTCCGGATTTTTCTCTGTCTTTTTAAAACCGCTTCACTTTGGCCGTGTGTCCATCCGGCGGCTTGTTTTTGTTCTAGGAACAGGCTAAATGACTTGTCGTGTTTGGGCTCTGCATATTTAGGCACTGATGTCAATAGAAATATCAGAGAACGATCGCATCAAAGCGTTGTTGCCATGGTGACTAAGTGCCATCGTTCTCACTTCCAAAAAAAAGAAGAGAGAGAGATACAAAGAGAGAGAGATGGCCAGCCGAAAAGCTAAAGATGTGCCATGGATGGTGCAGAGCTGAAAGAGTGTGTGTCTGCAGATTGTCAGAGATTAAAAAACAGAGTTTGTATAGGGGCGATGCTTGGTGAGATCATAAGGTACAGTATCTCTGTGTTTAATGTTGCATGGAGGACAGACAGTGAGAGGAAGCAAAAAGCAGCCAGGAATATTGACTTATTGATCTGTGTATGCGCTTGGGCAACTGTGCATGTCTGTCTTTATTAAAGCTCTTTATTTATAAGTACGCTTTACTGTACCATGGGTGTCGGAAATAATAACATTCCCGTGTTGTCTTTCTATCTGCAGGACAGCGATGGAGACAAAAGCGAAGACAATCTTGTGGTGGACGTCTCCAATGAGGCAAGTTACTGCACTAAAATTGACAACCTCATGCTTACAGTAGCTCTGCTCAGCATGATCAGCTCACTCTTTTCCCATCAGCTCTTTCAAGACTTGCAAAAAAAAAAAAATCCAGCTCATTGATTTATTTTTTTCCTTTCCTCCAGCGAGAGAAAACCAATTTTTGGCTGCAGCAGATGGCTGTTTCATGTGCAAAATCTTTAATAGATTTCTTGTACTTTACCCCAAGCAACACTGCTTGCCAGATATTCAGTCAGTGAGTGAAACTGAGCATTTAGAAGCCTGTTATTCCATTGTTTCTTGCGCTAATTGAGACTGAAACAAGTAAACCATATCAGGTAAAAGGTTAAAAATATCTCAAAATGGTTTGAACATATAAAAAAAAAAGCAAAAAATAATCATAACTGAAAAAATGCATCATTCACAGGTTTTTTTTTAGCAGTTCTGAGTCAGGGCAAATATTACTAAAGATGTAGGTTATCTTTCCAACCTCTAAAAAGAAAAGTTTAAATGCCAATAACTCAAAATTTATTCGATGTTAATGTAGTCTGAATGGCCATGTGCTTACTATTTTCAGATCAGAAGTGGAAACTTTTATCTGTTTTCTTTTACACTCAGAGATCACTTGGAGTTTGACAAGCAAGATGCATTATTTTTGTCATTGCTGGTTTTTATTATCAAATAAAAAAATTCTAAATTGTCTTTTAGGTTTTAACAAAAAAGAAAAAAACAGGTAAACTTTCATAAAGGGAAGTAGGAAGTAGACAACAATATTTTTTCATTGCTTGGGGTAAACATTGAGTATAGGGTAGTCGCAGAGAAGCCAACCAGATAATTCCATCCTTTCTGCACACAGTAGTTAAAATGTGCAGTTTTTGTTTGGCCTGGTTTCCTGCTTCTTATTCTCCGTGTGCATGTCTGGGGAATGTGAAAGGAGTTAGCAGGTACGTTACTCGCTCAGCTGTCCGCTGCAGTTTCTTTGTACATAGGGAGAACTCTCGTGTAAGCTCATTATCAGCTGCCACTGTTTGTGCTCCCTGCTTGTGAAACATGTTCACGCACACACATGCCCACACACCGACACAACACATACATTCACAAATACTTTCCACATCACCTCAAATCTTTCTCCTCGGAGTGTATTTTTGTCCTCCGTCTGCACTCTCGAGGCTTCTGTTCTTTCGTCTCTCTGCTGTCTTCTTTTCCTCCATTTCTTCAGCGCTCTCCCTTTCTCCTCCTTCTCCTCCTCCTCTCATTAGATAACTACAGTCTGGTTAGTTTAATATATGCAAAGCCATTTATGCCCCTGGAAGATTGTAGTTCTTTCAATACCTCACGCTGCGTACCAAAATATTTCTCCTATAAGCCTTGTGTATCTTGATTTTGCTAACAAAAGCAGAACTGGTCTCTGGTGTGATTTAGAAACTGCTACAAAAGCCGACAGGAAAAAAAAAAGTGGTGGGGGGGACAAATGCGGGTTATGGAACCAAAAACGAAATACTTGTTTTTGTAAGGACTTCTTTGCAATGTGGAGATCCGATATGCATTTACATAAATGTGGCTGTGCGTGGGTTAAAAGTGTAGTTTGAAGTGTGCATGCATGCCAATGTGTGTGGCACAAAATGACTGCTGATCACTGTGACCCACTGTGAGAGATGTGCCTGCTCTGTTCTGGAGGAGGCGGCGCTGGCTCAACAGTGGCTCCGCTGATGAAAGCATCTGTAACATACAGCATTATCTCCAGGTCCACATCCTGCTGCAACCACGCCAGTGACAGTCTCTTCTCTCATGTAATGTTCCCTGAGCTCTCACTCCATTTAAAGGTCCAACTAGAAAGAAGAGTCAGTACAGCATAGTCAGCGTGACAACAGGCCTGCTGTTGGCTGCAGCGAGGTTGAAAAATTACCAAAGAAAGAAACAGCAGCTATGCTGCCTGTTTTAACGGTTTACATTCACCTGGATTCATCTTTAAAGTGAACCTGCTCTGTTCTGGGCAGTGATGAACTTACAATAATCTCTTGTGAATATATTTATAGTGCAAGATTTTGTTTAATTTTTTAGCTTTTACACATTTAAATTAACTTTTAGGCAACAAATTGTGGACTTTATAATGTCCTGGTTGCACAACTTTTAAATTTGACTGGTCTTGCATGGACTGGTAAAATGACTGGAACTAAGTGAATTTTTTTTACAAAGTATGTTAAACCACTTTGCGTTGCTTATGTTGTGCAGTTAAACTGCTGGGGTCAAATTGGAGAGAGTCAATTAGCTATGTGGAACCACAGCCATTTTTGCTGTCAGCAGCAAGAGCAATAGTGAAAGAAAAACCAAAATGTTTGTTCATCTTTACAGAAATCATTTTCAAATCAGCTGGTTTTGTCAACGTCGTCCAGTGCATTACTTTAAAATTCCAGGAAATCAGCATTGATTAAAAAAATAACAACACGTGAACTTTAAACACTTTAAATGGTTTTGCAACCTTACTGTATTCATTTAGGAGCCCAACTCTCCCACCGGCAGCCCGCCTCACTCCCCCCATGGGAACGGACTGGACCGGGCGCCGACTCTGAGGAAAGAGCTGCCTGGTTCCTCGAGTGCAGGAGAGGCGCCTTCCACGCCAAACCCCCGCAGCCCCACCCCAGGAAAGACCAAGGACCCTGCACAGGTAAAATATGGCCCAAAAAGTTCCTGCACGCACTGCAGCTTGTTTGTATAGATGTTGGATGCTAAAACGTTTTATCCAGGGTTTTTTTTTTTTGTTGTTTGTTTTTTTTAATACTCTAACGATGAAAGAAAACATATTCAGTTAGTCAGCATTGATTCTTTGTTATTATTTAATATATAAAATATCTGATAGAAATTTGTGTTAATAAAAGACAATTTTATTAACTACTGTTACAAAAGTGTTAGACTAAATCTAACAAAACTAAGGAGTATATTTTTAAAGTGTTGATAAGATGGCTTCCGTGCTGGACAGGGACATTTTTGGTTATTTTGTTTGTTTGATGTCTCTACAGATGGATAAGTCCCAGTCTCCACTGTCCAAGTCTGGCACTCCGTCCCCATCCCATCGTGAGGCTCTGACCCCGGGATCAACAGGAGCGCCTGGAGCTCCAGGCCCCAGCACCTCCTGCCTTCGTCTGGTCAGCAAAGCTGCAACAAGTGCAGACCCACTTGGTGAGGATTACGCAAGTTAAATAAAAAAATACAAAAAAAATCTGCCTTCATGTTGTAACTGCACACAAAACTAAGGGAAAAGAACCAAGTGTCAAGTACAAACCTAATATTTTATTCATCTCATCAGTTAGAGAGGAAACCTGGCATTTAACAATTATCTTTCAAACATATCTACCTAAACAAGTTAATAAACGTATTATAATTAACACTTAATGCAGGATTCGATTCAGCGGTTGCGACCTCGGTTAGATTTGGACCCAGTCTGTCTCTGACCCCCATTTCCCTCTTTCCCCTCAGCTTTTATTGATTATCATTATTGTTCCAGAAATGATTGTGGCGTTGCTATGCCCAGTTTTTAGTTTATGCCATTCTAACTGAATCAAACTAAAAAAAAAAAAATGTAGTTTTAATCTTTTAAACTTTTGGAAATGTTGGTCTTGTACGTGAAAGCTGAGACCTTTTCCCAGGCCAGTATGAAGAGGAAGCAATCCATTCATCTCAGCCCCTCTGTGACTCGTGTGTTTGTGTGCTGCACATAGTTCCCCCTTCCTTCAACCGCTCCCTCCTCTTTCCCTGCCTCCCCAGCTCTCCGCAGTCCCATGTCTGTGCCCCCCGGTTCATACCCGGCTCATTTTGGCGTGGTGTCCCACGCAGGGCTGAACGGGGAGCTGGCCAGCCCGGGGGGATTCGGAGGAGCTCTGACTCTCTCTCCACAGATCAGCGCCGCAGCCAGCGCCTACTCCCGCAGCCCCATGGTGAGCAACAAGGCCAAATTATTCTTCTCTGTCCAGGGTTGATTTATGATTCAGATCCAGCCCTCCCGACTGTCCCGGTACTGTTGAAATATTTGATGAATTGGCTCTGCATTGTCCGTATCAGTGCAGTGCATTCGTTATTCTCTCAGAGTTGTCATGTTTACAATGTTTAATCAAGTTTCATAGAGAGAAACGTCTGTAGGGAAGACAAAGTTTCGGGTCGGTTGCCTCTGACAGGAGGTTTTGCCTTTTCACATTCCTACATGCAACCTCTATCACGTCTGTTTGTTGCATCGTGCACCCGAACACATAGGAGTTCAAATGAATTGAATTGGACCAATTCACATTTGCTCTGTCAGTGTTGTGAAACCAATGTGTAAATCGGTTCTTTAAATCCACGTCAAGGTGCATTTTATTCTTGTATTTCTTCCAACCAGGTGGCGTATGACTCTCGGTCTCACCTAAGAGCTCCCGGCCTGTCATCCTCTCTCCCTGGCTCCTCTGGTGGAAAACCGTAAGTACATACTTACATGATTTACAAGCCTAGATGTGACGTTTCCCCCACTTTGCATGCAGCATAAACAAACTCCTCCTAGATCATAAACTCATGATTCAGCGTGTTTTAGATTTCCATTGCTGAGAGCAACTTTTATTTAACTCTTAAAAACTTGAGGACTTTCTCTCCTCTTTATTTGCTTCAGATGTTTATGTATTTAACGAGGTGACAAATTCATGGAGTGACCAGGGTTTTTATCCAGCTGCCTACAGTGCGAATGTAAAATGTTGCCACTTTCCTCCACATTTTGCTGCACACTGTCAGTCATCTGGATGAAAGAGGATTACATTCTAACATACATAAAAGGAAGTGTAAGGTTATGTTTTCATGGCTTAGAAAATAGTGAGGAATCACATCAATGTGATGCAAGGACAATTGATTACAGGAGCTGAGTGGAAATATTTACTCTAACATGGATTACAACCATGAAACTGCGAAAGTAAGATTGAATTCTCGTGTTTCTGGCTTCGTGGTATGAGCCGTGTTTTTCCGTCTTCTTTGGCTGCTGGTTCAGTGAGTTTTGCACATAGTTTGGGGATTCTTGGGTTTTGATAATCTGACATGCAGTTTGTGTAGTGTGATGGAAAACGACTATAAGTTAACATCTGCTAATTGTGTTATATTAAATGCTTGTGAACTCTCACCAAAAGAACCTGTTTGGGCTACACACACAAGGTTGGAAGTTGTTTTGCTGCAGCTGCAAGGGAACCAGACTGTCTCTCCCATGTTTTGGATTCCTTCCCTTGGTATAAAACCTATGTGTTGTCTCCGCCTCGCAGACCTTTCACCTAGAACTGCTTCATCATTGACTGACCTACAAGCTCTCTGTATTGTGCGCAATATATGATTAAACCTGATTGAGTGATTTCACCTGACAGTGCTTGGTAAAATCGTCTTTTTCTCCACGACTTGTAGACAGGAACGTGTTGGGCTGTTGTAGCTGCGTGTTTTACTTATAGCACCTATTTACACAGATTTTTCTCATTTAACTGCGTAGTGTTGAAGATGGGTGTTGTTGATGTAGAAAATATTGTTTTCATAATGTAGAAGAGCTTTTGCCTGTTATGTGGATCGTGCCTATATTGGTTAATGTGTGTGTGTTTGGATTGACCTTGTTGGCTGAAGTGTTGCTGGACCCGGCACCAGGAACAGTCAGGAAGAACGGGTTTATGAAAGTGTGTGTTGTTGTTAAACAGCTACTCAGCTTCCCATGTCATGAGAATCTCATTGCTTGAAAGGGATTAAACCCATAATTTCATTTTGATGGGTTATGATGTATAAAGGAGCTTAGATATCTATTTCTTTGTTCGTCACTGTCTTCACCCATGCTGGATGTTTCACTATTAAAACCAGCTCCGATATGTTTTCAGGTGACTGACACATCTGTAGTTCTGCGTTGGAATATATTCAACAGTTTTTAAATGTTTTATGAAAGAACTTTGTGAGATCTTCCTGATGTAAATACATGGTGAAACAAAGTTCTCCTTTGTTAGATTCAAATTTGTCCTGTGGTATGGCGAATTGCACAAAAATGAAATAAAATGAGTCAAAATTCAAGAAATCTTTAAGAAAAAAGGTAAGTGTTGCCCATAATCGTTTTGAACTGACAGTAATCGTGTTACCTAAAGTCCAGCCACTGAAAGAAAGATTTGCAGTGCTCACACTCATTTACACTTTTTATGTTGTTTGGCAGATACAGCTATTGTGATATTGTTCTTGTCTTACAGAGCAGCGATTCATTCTTGTGCTGCTAATTTGAAATCATAAAACAGGCCTGGCTTCCAGCCACTACTCTATTGATCGGCCATTAGCGGTGCCACACCGCCTCTGCCTCTAATACAATCTGCCATCATGCATTTGTGCCCACAGCTGCTCTGTGCTCAGTAATTTGCCCAAATTTGAACAAACACATTTTGCAACTTTCACACCAATGTGTGAGCTTTCTGTGGTTCTTATTGAATTTGGTGTATTTGATTGTTGCTGTGCTTTTGCTTTTGTGCTCTCATTGATTGATTTCATCTAGTTCCTTAGCACATTTTACTTTATTCTCCTTTGCATTTTAAATTCTAAAAACAAAAATATGTTTTTCAGTTTTTTTTGTTTGTTTTTTTTTATTTTCCTCCCTCCTTCCCAGCGCCTACTCGTTCCACGTGAGCGCCGACGGCCAGATGCAGCCGGTGCCGTTCCCCCCCGACGCCCTGCTGGGCCCGGGCATCCCGCGTCACGCCCGTCAGATCCACACGCTGAGCCACGGGGAGGTGGTGTGCGCCGTCACAATCAGCACCTCCACACGCCACGTCTACACCGGAGGCAAGGGCTGCGTCAAGGTGTGGGACATCAGCCAGCCGGGAAGCAAGAGCCCCATGGCCCAGCTGGACTGTCTGGTGAGACATGATGGATGAGGGGTGAAGGGGAAACCTCTTTCAGAAAACTATTCTTAAATTATCCCAACCACTTCCCCTCCCCCCCAAAAAAATAAATATTTCACATTTCAGACACTTATTGGATAAGAGACCAAAAATGATTAAATTTAGTAGAACCAGGTCAAACAAAACCCTACTTTCACGGAAAGTTTAAAATCAGGTCAAGCTCAGTTCATGATACACAGAAGCCACGGTGACCAGATTGTTTTTGTGTTTCTTTTTTAGTAGCTATGTTTCTGATAGTAACGTTACTAACGCAGCAATATTATTTGCCTCTTCAAAGGTTAATTTGACATAAGAAATCACATACTGGCAAAAAAAAAAGTGATTGTTTCTTAAAATTAAAAATCTGGGATTATTTTTCAGATTTTGCTGGATAGAAAAAAAAATCCTTGACACAAAATATTTCTTATTAACCAGCTGCAGATTTGTTATTTTGTAAAATATCTCTACAAGGGCATCTACAAGAGTTACTTAGCTATTTTCTTTTCTGTGCTCTTGGTGGTAACCACACTCCTTATCTTTTCAAATCAGAACAGAGATAACTACATCCGTTCCTGTAAAATCCTCCCCGACGGTCGGACCCTGATCGTTGGAGGCGAGGCCAGCACGCTGTCCATCTGGGATCTGGCCACGCCGACTCCCCGCATCAAGGCGGAGCTGACGTCGTCCGCCCCGGCATGCTACGCCCTGGCCATCTCCCCCGACAACAAGGTCTGCTTCTCCTGCTGCAGCGACGGCAACATCGTCGTCTGGGACCTGCACAACCAGACGCTGGTCAGGTAGGTTTGAAAATGTTCAAAAAGTATTTCAATTTGATCTACTGTGGAAATTCATGGAAGAGGGAGAAGTGTAAGAAAAGCATGGAGGAAAAGAAGCTTTAAGGAATGTAATAGGAGAAGGAAAGAGATGAAGGATAAACTTGCTACAGGGGGTATAAAGAGATTAAAACAGCCAGCTTTGGCATGACAGGAGAGAAAGAAACACAGGAAGAAGGGGGAGGGAAGGTGCTGAGGTAAGGCTCACGAGGACTGGCAGAAAAAAAAAAAAGGATCATGTGTGGGTGGGCTCAGGGCAGTAAGTGCTGCAGGGAAAGAGGGAATAAAATATATTCATTCTGACACCTCTAGCAGAAAAGAAGCAAAGACACGCACAGAAAGCAGAGTCTGCAGGATTTGTGTATTTGCAGGTGTGTGTGTCTGTGTGTTTTTCTTCTCTGAAGCTCTTGTATGTGTGCGTGTGTCCTTGGCAGGCAGTTCCAGGGCCACACAGACGGAGCGAGCTGCATCGACATCTCCAATGATGGCACCAAGCTCTGGACAGGAGGGCTGGACAACACGGTCCGCTGCTGGGACCTGAGAGAGGGCCGGCAGCTGCAGCAGCACGACTTCACCTCACAGGTAAGAAAAACCAAAGCAACTAAAACATAAACATATATTATTGCACTAGAAAGAAAAGAAAAATCTAAGTTATTTGATTGCCAGAAGTTTTCAGACGAACACCTTGAAGGTGCTGTTTATTTAATAAGTGTTGTTTAGGGACCGGTATGGCTTTTCCACCTGTGTAAATAAATGTTTTGAGTGAGAAAAGATGAAATGTTTATTTAAAACAAACCCTTTTCCAACTTTTAATGATGGAACTGAGTGGGATTTGTGCCGCAGTCTGTAGCCTACGAGAGAGAGTATTTTAAAGAAGCGGGTAGGTGGCACCCTGTTTTGTACTGCCTGGAAGAAAATACATCTGAAATGTGTGACTGATTTCAAATCTCTAGTTGTAGATTTATCATGCTCACCCTGAGGACGGCTGGGTTGTTTGTCACCAAATCCTAAACTGTCCTTTCAGTCATATATTCACAAGTAATGCTGTGAGAAATAGTTTCTTACATATGTGCTGTTCTTTGGACTTCATTTTGAAATACAGGAGGAATGTTAATGAAACTAGCATATGTTTTGCTGCTTTAAAATCATTCTTTTGCTTTGTAATCAGCTCATGTTCTATATGCCTCACAACCAGCTGAGAGTTTTTCACAAGCGGTTGAAGTCGACCCACCTCACATCTCTGATCCACTTCGAGGGGAAATCACAAACCCTAGCCACTGCAAACTTTATGAAATTTTGAAATGAGTGTGTCGTAGTGATATCATGATGAGCACAGAGAGCTTCAGAAGCAGCAGGAGTCTGTGATGCACCAAATGATCTTCCACAGTCTGTAGGATCTAATGCAGATAACAACGTGACGAGAATCGGGCAAGCCTGTGGTTGTATTTATAACTAAATAAATCAGGACTGTAACACGAAGCTCAACTCACACGTTTCACACATTGATCTGCCACATGATGCAAACTGCAGCCCAACCCCTTCTGGTTCCTTAATCTAAGCTGCATGCTCTGGAAGCACACAATCATAAAATGGTGTGTTCACTAATTAAAAATAGATGATTTATTCTATTTATTTTTTTAATTTTACTACTGGCTGATTGCTGATGGAAATCCGTCCATTATGACCACCAGTCAATATCTTGGTGAATTTCATTGAACTAAAAAAAAATTACACAGTGATTGTTTCTTTTTTTTTCTTCCTCCATCTGCATCAATGACCTTTTTATTCCTCCTCGCACACTATTCAAATAACTTTTGAACTTTTGTCTTCTCCTTCTCTAATACCTTCCACCTCCATCTCCTGTGTGTCCCAGATCTTCTCCCTGGGTTACTGTCCGACAGGCGAGTGGCTGGCTGTGGGGATGGAGAGCAGCAACGTGGAAGTGCTGCACGTCTCCAAACCCGACAAGTACCAGCTGCACCTCCACGAGAGCTGCGTCCTCTCCCTCAAGTTCGCATACTGCGGTATATGCACAAGCACAAGCGTTTTGTTTTTTTTGTTTTTTTATCCTGCATTTATGTAACCTTCAAGAGCAACTTGGAGGCCAGTCCTCCCTGGACTCCTGGTAACATGCTGCGCTGTGTGTTCCTGTTATTTCAGGAAAGTGGTTTGTCAGCACAGGAAAAGACAATCTGTTGAATGCATGGAGGACACCATATGGAGCGAGCATTTTCCAGGTGAGAGTTGTTCCTCCACACAAGTTAGATACAAAACAATACGCAGCACATCCAAATCCAAATGTTCATGTTTGGACTTTTGATTTGGGAATGGCTCATATGTTTAGATTGTTGGTGACACATTTATATTCAGCCTCCTAGCAAAAGAAAGATGGAGAAACATTTTAAATCGAAAAGAAAATTGCTGACCTAAGGTGACTTTTACAGGTTTATCAGAGGGTGCAGGATGCCAAACCTCGACACACACACACACACGCACACCCCCACACACACACAAGCACAAGCAGCACCCCTATGTCATAATTCCACCTAGTGCAGGTGTTCCATTCCAGGCTAATGGTGAATCACGCATATGCAGAGATGCAGTATTTTTAGCTGAGCCAGTACATCTGCGTGTGAATGAAATGAGAGAAGGGAGATGAAGATCCATTTAAGCCGAGTATTCTGCGTGCGTGCGTGTGCGTGGGTGTGTGTGTGTGTGTTTAGCAGTGTGGCTGTCATATTTGTGTAATCTTCTGTGGGCAGCAGGGTTGGCGGCTCCTGTCTCTCTCTATGGACCGAGAGGAGAAGGCAGGCTATCTTGCTTTGTTATCCAAATGCCAAACGTTGCTCCTGCCAAGCAGCTCCCTCCTTTCAGCATGTTACACAGAGCTGCTCTCTCCTCCCCTCCTCCTTCCTGCTTAATGCTGTCTTTTTCTGTTTCTGTCTCTTTGCGTCTCTTTAAAGCCACACTCATCTCCTGATTGCCTGTTTTTACTCTTTTTTTCCCCCTTGGATTTCTTTTTTTTAATCTTCCCCAGATTTATTTGAACCATGTCTTATTTTTTTTTCTCTGCTCTGCCTTTGTTGCAACTTTCTTTTACATATCCTGCCTTTAGTTTTTTATTAGTATAAAATTTCTTCTTTCATCCTTTTTTTCATTTCTTGCTCAGTCTTGGCAACACATTATTCACAAAGAGTACATCTTATCAATCTTCCAAATATCATGGTTGTGCTGCAAAGCTATGTGTTCTGCTTTTCTCCACAATTTAGAGATTGTAGCGGTGTTGTGTAATAAGCTGCAACAACATGTGCCTATTGACTGAGGTACTCGTCTTTGATTAGGCTCTCTTTTTGTTTGTGATGTTTTTAGCATCTATAATGTTGAATCGTTTCAGGAAAAGCTGACAAGATATGTTATAAAACCACTAAATTACTGTTTTTTTAGGATGAATTAAATGATTCACCTGCAAGAAGATTTTCCTGCTATTTTAACGAATGTGAGACAGAAAAACAAGCAGCCAGCAAACGAGATAAACCTTTTAGTTTTATCAAACCGATGACATACTGGGTGATAAAATTTAACTAATAGCGTTTTACACACAGTTTAAAAAAAAATAACATACTGCCTAACTTATGTCCTCGACTGAACATGTTGATTCAACATGCATAATAGATGGAAGCTGCCTTCTAGTTTAAAAAGTGAAATTGAGGAAATAGAAAGCTGCACTTATCATGTACGCCAGCAGGGGGAGGGGCTTCTGTTCCTACGCAGGACGTACTACAAGTTTTACAGCAAGACATTTAGTTTCAGCAACTGTGCTTTCCAAACACTGACAAATAAATGATTGCAATCAGAGTTAAAACACAACGCGGCTACAGATTCTCATTCTGCAGTAGCCTCCTCAAACACTATAAACAATTAGGTCGTTATTATCCAGAGTGACAGATTTTTACAAACGTTAAACTTGTTAGCCATGCAGGTCGCTGTCTGGTGTCAAGCTTTGTGCACAGCCACTGAATTCAGCGGCACTATGGCGATAATGCGTCGTAGCGGCAGCGTCATGTTTTTCTTCAGGTTGCAGGGACAGTTGGTTATTATTGATGGGAAGATGATTGGAGCTAAACACAGAGCAAACCTGTGAGAAAACTGGTCAGAAATATCAGCCTGCATTAGCAGGTGGTGGTTTTTATAAAGCTGAATGCATATGAGCTAAAACTTTCCTTTGGTCATCAGGTTTGTGTGATCCGCTCTTTTTTATTAATTTATTATTTTTTTTTCTTTACTTTATGAGTGTTTACTCCTCAGCTAGCCGGGACCAGAAAATACTCATTACACTTGGCATTGACTTCTGTTTCATGGGTTAGTTTGTAAGTTATTTAATTCAGTCATTTTTGCCTGTTTACTAAAATGCATTTGATTTAATGGAAAACAACTATGTTACTCTATCCTTGTTTTCTAAAAATAAATGTTCTAGCATTCTCTCTTTTTTTAGCAAGTTTTAGAAATTTTGCCAATCTAGGTTGAATGTTTATTTAATTCTCTTTCCCACTTTGTCTTTGCTTTCGTCTCCTTTAAACTGTCAGTGCATTTCTTCCTTCTGGACTTTCTTTTTTTCCCCCGCTTCCTGCTGCTCGGTCTAATGTGAGGAAACCTGTGTAAGATGGTCTCTCCCCTGTGCGCCGATGATTGACAGCCCCACTGCGCATGTAGCGGGAGAGGGCGGAGGAGTTTAGAGTCAACAGGAGCGAGAGAGAAAGAGAGAGAGAGAGAGAACTAGGAGGAGAACCTGTGATGAATAGAGGGAGAATGAATGATGATGGAGCAGTTTTAGATCATCTGAAACCAGGTGCACAGGTCTTACTTTCTGGCACAGGGGGAGAAAAAGGAAGCAGTGCGTAGAAGCCGTCGGACTTCTTTAACCCGCCCTCAGAGAGGCAGCGTTTCTCTAGAAAGGAGCAGACAAATAAGTCTGCATCCAGGATCTGCGGAGTTTTGTCTGTTAGGAGATAATTGCCGACTGTTTTGAAATGCAAATGTGTCTCGTGTGGTGGAGGATTAACCGTTGAGTCATATTTTTAATTCTTTCCTCCTTTCTCTCTCTCTTTTCTGGGTTTCTCTCTCCATCTGTCAACGTTCTTCTCAACCACTCGCAGTCCAAGGAGTCCTCATCTGTGCTGAGCTGCGACGTCTCCCCAGATGACAAGTACATAGTGACGGGCTCCGGGGACAAGAAGGCCACTGTGTACGAAGTGGTGTATTAAAGAATAAGCGGACACAGGAGACAATAGGATGGACAGAGGCTTTTCTTTCTTTCTATTTTTATTTTTTGTTCTTTGTTATGCATCAGCTCCACTTGATTCTCAACACCGCCAAACGTCGTCTTCGTCTTCTCGAATCATCGGCCCTAAAACTCCATCACTGCCCTCTTGTTTTGCTGTAATATTAGCTGCTGTAGTTGTTCCCAAATGTCCCCTCACCTTCCCCTTCCTCCACCCAGACGAAGCTCATTGAATGAGGCATGATAGCGGAGAGAGAGAGAGAGAGAAACAGAATGAGAAACGGCAAGATAAGGAAGACAAAGGGAAGAGGACGGTGGAGGGTAAAGATAAAGTTGTGAGGAGAAAGAGAGGAAAAGCGAGTAGAGAGAGCGATAGTGCAGAAGGAAGCGACATTAAATGGGGGGTCAGGGGGAGGTAGGGTAATTAGGGCTGTTTCCTGATTAAGAGCTCAGTGGAAGGGAGGCCCCCAGAGGAGGAGTGGAGCGGCACGGTGGGAGCGCCAGCCAGGAGCACTGATACCACACAATCGATTCATTAGCGAGACAGTGGAGGCCTTAATGAGGCTGACACTGCAGCTCCATCTCCCCAGCGAGAGGTGTCAGGAGCCGGGGAACGATGACGCGGCGAGATGCTTCAGATTTCCACATAAACCGACACAAAAATCCGCTCAAGACGCACAGAGCCGAGAGTACAAACACTCCGATACGCCACCACCCCACCCCACCACCACCACCACCACCACCCCACCCCACCACCACCACCCACCCACCCACACACACACAAACACCTCCCGCCGTCGATCGAGGTAAACGTGAGACGGGGGAGGAAAAACACACAACGCGCCGAGCACCCAATTAAACATTCATCCCAGCGCCCTCCCCTGTCTTTCTGCCTAATATCTATTTTATTTTGGTCTGACAAAGGCAGCAGCCTAATGAGCAGGGGAGTCGATGGGATTCTCCCAGGGCCCGGAGACACAAACAGAGAACATCAGCCGATCCGTTGCCTCTAATTCCTCCGGATTGTTCTCCTGACATCCAGCGCCGCGCTCACTCTCATTAAGAGGCGCTGTCAGCTAGATGAAGTAGCAGCACAACCAAGCTCACTGTGAGGCACACTGGAGGGCAAATTAACACCAGGCGATTACACCATCATCAGCAGCTAACTAAGCAGTGACTAATCCAATTCCTTTCAAATTTTATGCAACTAGTTGCTGTTTTCATTTCCGCACGTCTTCATCTCCATCCCTGCTTACCTGCTCTGATTAAACCTTGTTATATAAGCCATTGGTTATCATTAAATTAGAAGGTAAACATTTTAAACATGTCCATAAATCTAAATGAATGCACCACTCTTGTGTCTGTAAACTGAGTGTAAAGTTGGCTAAGTCCACTGACTGAAAACAGAGGGGTCTACGCAGCTGTATGTTATCTGCACACAGCACACTGTGTCCAGCTAAGATCACCAATTAAAACGCTGTATCTTGTTTGTTTGATCCTTGGAAATGCCACAGTGTGAAAATAAATTACCACTTTTCCATGGTCTGAAGCGGTTGCCGGGACAACAGGTGGCATTGCAGGAAGTCTGCGGCTGTGCCTGAGCAAAAACTTGGCACCAAAAGGACCTCCACGCGTGGCTTTTTAATCAAATTTGAAAGACTGCCGAGCAATGAAGCTGTGTTTGAAACTTTCTCTTGTTCGCTCATTAAGTGTTTCATATTCACTGTTTCTAAGACTAAAGCTTTTGTTCTATAGGTTCAAAGCTAATCAAATTCTGTTATATTTAATATGTGCACTATATTTACATTTATCCCCACCCCAATAGGGAAAAGGGTGTTAGAAAATGGATGAATGGATGGATATTCACATTTAAGTTTTACATAAATAGACACCCTCGCCTAAATCTGAGGTAATGGGAAGTGTGATTTTGCTGCTTTCGGTGGAAAATGCATTGTAATCAACATAGTCTGTCTTCATATCACAGACACTGAACATGAGGACAAACAGCACCCTCCATGTTTATTGGCACTCCTGATAAAAGTGTATTTTTTAAAAAAACTTTCTTTTTATCATAGTAGTATACTGAAAAATGTCGAAAAACTTTTTTTTTTAAATTCGGGGAAAAAATCTCAAAATGTACTTGCCAACCCTTACAGTATCCGTAAAATAAATGTCTCTGAAACATTTCGCATTGTATACTTTGAATTTTTATTTTTATTTTATTTGAACTAATACAACTTAAGTTATTGATACGATGGGACACACATGTCCTGTTCTCTTGAGATTTAGTACACGTGTCTCACTTTAATGTTTCCATCTTTCCTAATTTGTAGCCTGATTAAGTCATAAAATAGCTTCAAACAAATTGCTGCTAATCTCAACTTGTCAATATTTACAGTCAGAGCAATACTTAAAAAGCTTAAAACAACTGGAAGTGGGACAAAAGACCCATGATTATTTTGCCCACAGACAGTGTGGGAAATGTTAAGGGGTAAATAAATCACGGTCACTAGAGTGACCTAATTTAGTCCAGGATATATATTTTTTACTCATTTTTATAAGTGTCAATAATTATGGAGGACTTTTAATTTGTTGCGCTGTTTAGGCTCGACAACTTGGTTTTTAAAGATGCCACGCTTTCTACAAAATCTCTAAAAGCCTTTGGGTTGGACGGAGAGGGAGACGCGCCACTTCACAAGTTAACCGTGTGGAGGTTTCACTGTGCTGGACTCTTAATCGCTTCCCAACAGTTAGCAGCCTGAGCTGATGAAGCATGTTAGCATCGGCGTGCTTCATGGGCTCCGTCCATCACAGTCTATTTTGTAGCAAAGGCCTCAGATGTACGTCACTTTTACTGTACCACCAGAATGGGAGTGTAAATGAGCAGAACTGAGTGGTAAACACAGTTGTGGGACGCGACCACTCCTTCAGTAACTTTAGCAGATTTTGAATAGCTCCAGTTTTTCTTTTGATTTCATGAAGCTGCAACTAAAACCTTTGAACGTGGACGAGTTTGATCTGTTTTCAGTACGTGCTAAAAGCTAACCACAGTTAGCCTACAGACATACATGGTAATAAGGATTAAATATAATTTTTATATTTAAGAAATATATTTTCTTAGATATAAGAAAATATATTTTCTTATACTTTCCACATCACTTCACATATTCCAAAATGAGAAGAAAACCGTCTGTCAGAGCTCTCCGTTTCTGTAGAGCCTGTGTTTAGAAATAAAAGGCACATTTCAATATCTTCTATTAATTCACTGCATCATTTCATTATTTTTTTTTATGACTAGTGGTTGCTTGTCCTGTATAATATGTTTATGTACTCGGGTTGCCTGTGGCTTGTTTTGGGCTCAGAGGGGGATACGTACATATGGAGATAGATAATCAAGGGAACACAGGTGGGATGTATTGAAAACCTACCAAGAACTCCACTGTTTGTTGTTTATTCTTTATCCCCTCCTTTTCAAAAGTGGTAGTAAGTGTACTTGAGTCTGTTTCTTAGTCCTTATTATGTTGTTTTCAGCTCCTACTTCTGTTGATTCGTGCCTGTATTCAGCAGGCACTAAAGATTTGCTATGAAGGAGGCTCCACTTTCACTGCATGCTTGTTGCACTAAAGCTGAGCTGCTCAAAAGAAAGAAAAAAAAAAATCATATTTTATACAGTGGCGATCCTTAACGATCCTCTTTTCAGAAAATAATAAAGGCGGTATGCAATTTTGTTTACCTGTATCCAATGTTAGAAAAGTTTACCTGTTTTTTAGCTGCAGCGCTGAACATAAGAATCATGAGGGCCTTCAGCAGAGTCAGAGATGTTCTGTACAGCTTCCTGCTTCTCTTTTTCCTCTGTCCAAAAGCCCCAGGTAGCCATAAATGATTCTCACGTACACAAGCTTATATGATACTCAAAACGATGCTGTATAATGGCTATGCATATGGTGGTCTAGCGTCAGTATTTGGGACATTGTATTTGATACTTTGTTTGAATTAATCAACATTTCCCTGCCCCACCTGTGCTTCTGTTTCAACAGTGTAAAAACAAAATAAACAAGAAAAAAAAAAACCTTTGTTTTTCTTTTACGGCTTATATTAACTTTTCTGTTTTGGAAAGCCAAGGAACTCTTTTTTTTCTTTTCTTTTTTTTTTTTTTTGAAATGCACTGTGTCTTCCCCTCCTGATGCGTTTTTCCTTGTGCTGTACAACAAATGCTATCTGTGAAGAATAAACCAAACTTGTGCTCATTATTTCAGGCGTCAAAATCTTTCATTTTCATTGAATAATTACAATGTTTAGTTTGTTCCACGCTGAAATCTTTACATTATAAACAGGGTTAAAAGCACACTAGCAGGCTAACATGCTAGTCAATAGTTTCCTTTTTAGCAGTTTTTATAAATATTTAATTACTGCTGACAAAAAAGGATGCAAGTATTTACTGTATATATCTAGCCTCACAGCTGAGATTTGGGTTATTTTCATTTAGTGCAGAATTTGAACCAGGTTGAGCTAAACCTACAAAGTTCAGGGTAGAAAATATGAGCAAAGGTTTTTCATCTTATATACACATGAACATATTCTCTGTGCCATAATACTGCCGAGCGTGGTGTTCCTTCAGCAAATGGCATGGTTTACAGTCTATATACTCCAGTTAATGATTAATCAATTACTAAATTGGTTGACAGTTATTACAATAACCGATTCATCACGGTCAATCTGATTGTTTCAGGACCTGACGTCATCGAGAACCTTTAAAGCATCTCTGCAGAACATTCTCCATGATCACTGAAAAGCATCCTCGTAACGAGATCAGATCCCCTCCGTCTCGACAACACACACTCTAAACACAAGCCTCACCGTGAAAGTCTGAGATCTTACAGCAGCGCTACGAACGATAGTTCATGCTGCGTGTTTAAATCCCAAGACGATTCCTTCCCCCCCCACCCTCACCTCTGATCCTCCAGACAGTCGAGAAACTTGGAGATCCCTCTGAATGAGAGAGACGCAGTCATCACAGGAGAGAAGAGGCAGCGCACGTTCACCTTCAGCAGCCTTCATTTCTCATCTAAATATTTCTGAGATGCTTTCCGACACCATGCTGTGAGAACACGCTGTTCTGGCTGGTAGGGTTTGAACAAATAGGCAACAAATGCTTCCATTTTTTTTTTTCCTTCTCTATACAATTTGAAACATCCAGATGAAATCTGCCAAAAGCCTGACTTGGAAAACTCGCACTAGTGTGAAATTATTTTAATTTCTTCCATCACACACACACACAGGCAAAGGGTAAAAAAAAAACCAAACAAACAAACAAACAAAAAAAGCAGGACTGTTGGATTTTCAAATCGATGTTCTAAAAGCAACATAGAGGACAATCTCCTTTGCCTTTAGTGACCTTTATTTACATGTTCGAGGTTCATGGATCAGAATGGTAGCTATGAAAATACAGGCCAGTCCATCTGTATGTGCCCTAACAAATACAACGAAAACATGAAATACTGAATGAAAGATGCGCTTACCCTGAAACACAAGAGAACGTGTTGCTTGGACCGACTTCAAAGTCTTGTATTTGAGATTGTTTTCCCCAATTTTAAATGGATGAAAATCGTCTGATTCTCTGGACCTTTCAGAGGAAACCAACTAAGCCCTGTTCCGTCATGTATACATGAAAAAATGTTACAATCATGATGCTGGAAAAAAAAAAAAAAGGAAAAGCAAAAAGTATCTGGAACGTCAGTAGAGCACCCCCACATGTGCTGTGTGCTGATCAGAACTTCACACAGAGCTGGGATGACTCCGGCTTGGACCCCCGTCAGGACAGCTCTAATTAAACCTCCGCCATTCAAATCAGTTCAACTGTTTGCAATTAATCCAAAAGGTAAACAAAAAGAAAAAGAAATGTTTTCTTCTAATTTCTTTTACACTACAGAGGTTTTATTTTGTTGTTTTTTTTCGTTTTTAAAAAAAAGAAAGGTTCTTTGGAGGAGTCCCACATTAGTGTAGCTATAGACTAACCAGCTTTCTCAGAGCGTTAAACACCAAAGTTTATTTTCCAGAGATGTGACTTTGCGTCTCCTTTGCTTCTCTCTCGCTCATTTCTCACAAACGCGAACAAAACGACAAAGTACGAGTTGAGTGTCTCCTGCTCTTCAGACACCGCCGACACCCTGTACAGTCACCGGTGCAGGAAGGGGGCCTCGGCTTGGCCCCCGGGGATCGATAGCTTTCAGTGAGGAGCCAATCAGAGATCAGTAAATGACTTCATAGACTGTGGCCTTCTTGTCCCCAGAGCCGGTGACGATGAACTGGTCATCAGGTGAGATGTCGCAGCTGAGAACTGACGACGACTCCTTTGACTGTGCGGAGAGACAAACAGGAAGGAAGCTTTACAAACTACATGGTTTAAAGAGGAACTGAAGCTCTCAAGTTTGCTGCGTCAAATCTATTGTGTCCCGTGTGAAAATAAAACAGATTCTACCTGGAATATGCTGGATCCGTAGGGCGTCCGCCACGCGTTCAGGAGGTTATCTTTCCCTGTGCTCACGAACCATTTACCTACAGGACAAAACACACACTGCTGTCAGCAGATAAAGCCTCATGGGGAGGTTGGGCTGAGCTACGGACGGTTCCGACTGGCAGAAAAATGGGCTTTACCTCCCTGTGATTAAATAGCCTAAAGTTGTGTTATGTAGTGAATGTAGGTTTTCAGTGTGCAGTGTGTGTGCGCGTACCGCAGTATGCGAACTTGAGGGAGAGGACGCAGCTCTCGTGGAGGTGCAGCTGGTACTTGTCGGGTTTGGAGACGTGCAGCACTTCCACGTTGCTGCTCTCCATCCCCACAGCCAGCCACTCGCCTGTCGGACAGTAACCCAGGGAGAAGATCTGGGACACACAGGGAGGGTGATTATTTTTTATTTTTGTGTTATTTATGGGATGCTACCTTCAGGCATCCTGACTGAGTACCTGTGAGGTGAAGTCGTGCTGCTGCAGCTGCCGGCCCTCTCTCAGGTCCCAGCAGCGGACCGTGTTGTCCAGCCCTCCTGTCCAGAGCTTGGTGCCATCATTGGAGATGTCGATGCAGCTCGCTCCGTCCGTGTGGCCCTGGAACTGCCTGCACAAAAAAAGGACATAAAACCATCAGCCATCAGTGGGTCTTTCCACTAAAGTGGTTAAAATGCAACAGAAGGATCAGTGCTACTGAACAAAGAGGCCAGATTAAAGTAACGCATTACTCTGTAATGCATTACTGACATCACTGCTGGTGGTACAAAGTGACAGAAACAGAAAAAGGTGATATGTTTCCTAAATTTTCTATTCAAGTTACAGAGAAATGGTCAAGAATATCTGTATAAATGTGTGGAATAGGTAGCCGATTATGCCTTCCACATATGAAATCAGGTTACGTTTTGGGCTGTCAGCATTTTAGATGCATGTTAAGATAATATCAGGTCATCTTTCCTGAAGCTTGTCAGTTTATAAACTAAAGGATGGGTCCTCTGGGAGCTTGTCCTGGAGGTTTACTTTCTGTTTTATGAGCAACAGATGCTAATAGCTGCTGCAGCACTGCATGTAGATAAACTGCTGAACATGCAGTAGCAGAAATGTCTCCTGCGGATGATTTTATGGCTCGTCTTCTCTGGAAATTCGGTGATAGAAGATTTAAGACTGCAGTGCTAATGTGGGGAAAGAAAATTTACCCCCGCTCTAATGGTAAAACCATTAATAACCTGGAAGCAACTTTCCAAATTACACTTTATAGAGCGAGACACAAGCTCAGCTGAAAACTAGATATCTACCTTTTTAACAGTTGATTTTGGCAGAACTGCTGGTCCCCACTCCACCAGCACCAACTTACTAAAAACTAATCTGGGCATTTCTTTAGTTTCCATCTGCTCTCCTCATCCGACTGAAAGCATTTCAGACTGATCTGACGTTTCTGCTCCCACCTGACCAGCGTCTGGTTGTGCAGGTCCCAGACGACGATGTTGCCGTCGCTGCAGCAGGAGAAGCAGACCTTGTTGTCGGGGGAGATGGCCAGGGCGTAGCAGGCCGGTGCGGACGATGTCAGCTCCGCCTTGATGCGGGGAGTCGGCGTGGCCAGATCCCAGATGGACAGCGTGCTGGCCTCGCCTCCAACGATCAGGGTCCGACCGTCAGACAACAGCTTGCAGGAGCGGATGTAGTTATCCCGGTTCTGATTGGACACGGAGGGTGTGGAGTACATTAAGTTTATGCATGATGCAATAAAATATGCTGCTGCATTTGGCTTCCACTCTCCCATCATGTCTCACCAGACAGTCCAGCTGGGCCATGGGGCTCTTGCTTCCCGGCTGGCTGATGTCCCACACCTTGACGCAGCCCTTGCCTCCAGTGTAGACGTGGCGTGTGGAGGTGCTGATTGTGACGGCGCACACCACCTCCCCGTGGCTCAGCGTGTGGATCTGACGGGCGTGACGCGGGATGCCCGGGCCCAGCAGGGCGTCGGGGGGGAACGGCACCGGCTGCATCTGGCCGTCGGCGCTCACGTGGAACGAGTAAGCGCTGGGAAGGAGGGAGGAAAATACTCATTGGAAGATGCATTTACTGGGGCGTGCTGTGGTGGCGCAGGGGGTTAGCACACCCCACGTTTGGAGGCCTTAGTCCTCGACACGGACGTCGCGGGTTCGACTCCCAATCCCGACGACCTTTGCCGAATGCCTTCCCCCCTTTCCTCGCCCTCTTTCCTGTTTGCCTACTGTCACAAAAATACGAGCCACTAGCGCCGCAAAAACTCTTCAGAGAGAACAAATAGAAAATGAAAGATGCATTTATGATTGAAACAAGAGTGATGCTTATTTGGATTTGTGTTTAACTGTGCTTATGACCAAGCAGAAAGCTAATACTACTATGTGGTTTGAAAAGTGTTTTGCTACAAATGTTTTATTAAACACTCTACTAGCTTTGCACATAGGGAGGCAGAACCATTCACCCAGAGTTCTTTGCAAAATACCTCAAATTTAATCATACTGACTATTGAACAGCAGTTAATATCCACTTTAAAAATCTTCAAAATGCCAAATATTCTTCTCAGTCTGTCGTTTTCCTCATCAACTCTGACCAGCTTCCCCGTCCCTTAGGAAGAAACGTATCCGCGAAGCATGATGCTGCCAATACTGAGTTTCACAGTGAGGAATGTGAATTCAGGGTGTTCCTGTATTTATACTGACATTCAGTGATATGAAGGTGGAGTCTATTTACTAATCAAGTAACTTCTGAAATCAACTCGCTAATTTTTTGTTTTTAATCTAGTATCCAAAAGGGAGCTGAATGTAAATGCTCACCACATTGATCTGTACAACATTTCACGTACCAAGTACCATATTTCATTTCCAGCGCTTTTGGTTTGTTGATCACAAATTAAATTGCAGTTAAAATATGCTGAAAGTTGTGGTTGTAAAGAGAGAAAATGTGAAAAAGTTCAAGCGGGACGAATACTTTTGCAAAGCGCCGTTTTTGGTCTTTGGTGTGAATGTGTGAGAAACAATCACATAATTTAAAAAAAAACCTGAGAGCTTTTTAAGGATTCTGTCTCTCCTGCTTTTGTTTGAGACTAAAAATAAGAAAAAAAAAAAACCAAAAAAACAATCAAACCAGCTCAGTCTTAACCCGAACACTGAACTGGAAATTCTTTGCTGAACTGAAGGGATCAGTTGCATCCCGCAACTGCAACCAGAGAAGAGTTCAATAATTAGGAAGAGGAAACTCACGGTTTTCCTGAGGCCGACTGCAGGCTGGCCGGAAGCCCGGGGACCCTCATATGTGAGTGTGGAGACTCGTAGCCCACCTGCAGCAGATAAGATGCCTTAGAGTAAAAAAAAAAAAAACTGTCTTAAGGAGAGTCTAAAAAGACAGTGGTTCATAAAAAAGAGCACTAGCTCATTAAAATGGATAATACAGTGACAGTATCTGGATAAAAAGATCTGAATAAAACAAGATAATAAAAGAGCAAAGAGGTTTTTAAGAGGCAAGGTCACAGACTGCCAGATTCTTAAAGATAAATCACACTGCAGCTGCTTTTCCTTTGAAACACTCATGTCCTCTCCATAAATATCCAGATTTTTGCCCTTTCTGACAGCTTTATATGCTGAGGCACCACATATGACAGTGACACTGCAAAGACAAATTATCTGCAGCGCGCCGGCCTCACCACAGGGGACCGGCCGTAGCCCGCAGCAGCTGCAGCCGCTGCCGCCGCCGCAGCTCCATTCATCTGCGGGGAGACCAGGTGGAGGCCGGCGCCGTAGCCCCCCGCCCCGGGCAGATCTCCGTTCACCCCCGGAGGGGGCAGGCCAAAAGCCCCCGGAGGGTAGGCCCCCTGCACCGCCAGGGGATTCCTTAGACCAAGAGCTGGGAGAGAAGGAGACAGAAGAGTGTTCAACGCTCTGGAAAACACTTCCGAACAAATTTGTGTTTGAAGGAAACAATTCAATGCGTCAGTCATTCAGGATACTTCTGTGTGCTTTTGTCACCAGCTTGAATATAATGCAAAATCTATTAAAACAAGCCTTTCAGACAGCTGACTGACGAGCTGGGAACAAGCAGCAGGACTGGACCACTACTGACCCCTGCTGGCCACCGTGGCGTCCTGCAGGGAGGCCGCACGTGGAATCTGTGTGTATCCTCATCCTTTATGTCCTCCGTAGGCACGTGTCGGTGCATTGTGTATATATGCTTGCTCGCATGAATAATAGAGTGTGCAAAATTGGGGCAGACATCGACAAGTGATGTGTAAAAAGAAAAAAAAGAGAGAAAAAGAAACGGTGGAATCTAGATGGAGGCTCATTATGAAGCGGCTCACAGTCACAGTCCATCACCTCTCCTAATCTTTTCATTTAAAAAGTGAAGCACGCTGAATATTTCTGCCCACAGCTGCTTATTAAGTCCAGATGGTGGTCGGCGGCGAGGAGCGAGCTGACGCTCATACCAACTACTGCAGCCCGGCTCACCGACGCTGCAAAGAATAGGGTCACTGCAGGCTGAAGTGCCAAAGTGAAATCCCATTTCTAATTGATCTGTTGAGTGCAGATTTTTAATTACAGAGTTACACAGTTAGCAGCAAAGCTACTGAATGGTTAAACTCAGAGACATGAGTACCAAGTGGGTCGACGCCGGGCTTTCCTGGCACCGGTCTGAACTGTGGGGGGCCACTCGGCCCCGGGGTGTTGGACTCCTGAGACATGGGGGTCCCCGGCTTCATACCAGGGGTGCTAGATTTCTCTCTCTGGAGGACAGGAACAGAGATAAAGGCAGAGATGTGATGGCAGGTAATTCACTGCAGTACATTCATTCATTCAACATTGCTCAAAATATTTTTTGGCTCCAGTAAAAATGACAGAATAAAACAAAAATGCTTTCAGTGCAGCAGCATCTTCTCCCACGGACATTTTTAGAGAAGAAAAATCAATATTTAATGTTAATAGATTTGTTCAGTGGATGATTAAAAAAAACTGTTTATTGTTTAACAAACTCACGAGTGGTTAAATTATTGATTCCCCTTAAAATTCATTAAATCTCACTGTTATCCAGCCAGTGCAAATTGGATTTAGTGCATGTTTTAGTTTTGCTTTGCAAACTTTTTCAGTGTCAAAAACAAACACGCATTAATGCTGGATAATTATCACTTACTGAAAGTCGAAACTGTCTCAGAGAGGCAGAAGCACTGAGCTCTTGATAATTATACAGCTGCTAAAAACTAAAATCAAGGTGTTCATGCAAAAATGTTCATACAAATCTTGTACATTTTCTCTTTTAAATTGCCTTATTCAGCTACATATTTGTTTGTTTTTTTCCCCTCTGGGTATGTTATTTTTAGAAGAACTGCATTTTATAGGGATTTGTACATAAAAGCAATACACACACACAAAATAATTCAACAGTAAAAAGACTGAGAAGGCAAATGAGTTGCAAAATAAAAACCCACAATGACAAAGTGGCAACACAATCGCTGAGGGACGGCCGGACGGTTGTAGCACAATAAGTGAGAAACTACTGATCCTGAACAAAATGGCAAAATAACAGTGTGGCAGCATGAAAAAGCAATGTGCTCAGAAAGAAACACTTTATATGTAGCTGCACATGTGAATGTGGAATTACAGAGAAACACGGAGATTTGATGGACTGCACATATTTCCATCTACCTGTGGGGGATCTTTGCCTCGGGAGGGGGACGGAGCGCTGCTCGATGAAGCCAGGGAGGTGGGGCTGGCCTGCGGGGGCCCTTCCTTACGGGACGGGGGGATCTTGTCTAAACCGTTCTCCCTTGACGAGTACGACTGCACGCTGCGGGGGGACGATGGGTCCTGAATGCAAATTGCAATAATGTATTAAATATGACTAAAAGAACAAAAGACATAGCTCCCGTTTCATTTTTATATTTGTCCTGTTTTGAAATTGTTTTTGCTTTGTTTCATTGTTTGTCGGGGTCGTTCCACTGCGCTCACAACAAACCAAAGACTGCTTAGAGTAAAAACTAAACCATGCAGCTGAAGTTTCTGTTTTGCTTTAAACAAGACTCAGGTTTAAAGTTCAGGAATTTCATTGCAATCTTTAAAGAAAATGCTCTCTTTGAAGAAAAACCAACAAACAAACTCTAAATGAGATTCTTTACTTCACCGGAGCCGCTTGTTTATGGTTTAACACATTTTCTAAAACATTTTGAAGCAGCTGTAGATTTTGAAGTCCTATTTTCACCTGAGAAAAACTTTCATAAGTTTCCTCAAAAATACAGCAGCTCTTCTTAACCTGGACTCATCCATGTTTAACTATCCATTAACACACAGGTAACTTAGAAACTTAGACTGCATGTCAGCCTGAACAAAATCTTCCAGTACCCTAAAAGGACTTTAAACCTCAGTGGATGCTGAACATTCCAACATCAAAATTACGTACTTTCCAGCGTCAAACTTCGAGACTTTTTTTCTTGTAGTTTAAACAGAAGCATTGAATGCAGGATCCACAAGAGAGAAAAAGGACAAGAAAGACAAAAAAAATAAACCTTTTACTGCTTTTTGGCATCTGGGCAAAACGTAGAGTGTGTCCTTTTCCAAACCTGTAACTCTTGTGTTAGTAATCGAGATTTGAGTGTCCTTCGTAAATCCTATTTCTTTGATTTAAGAGTTATAATCCGATTTGTAGAAATGACTAAAACCTGCGCTTTTATTGCAGGTTTTAGTAACTTCAGACTCAACCCGAATCTGAAGTTGTTAAGAGTCCAAAAAGTAGTAAAAAGCATGTTCAGTCAGTAATTTAAAAACCTAATTTCAGACAGACTCAAAAGTTAGAACAGAGGTGTGTCTTGCCAAATCAGAGATAAATGTAACAGAAAAACATGTCAAAGTAAAAAGCACAAAATTCATTAAGTGTTACTTGATTTTTAAGACTTTAAAAAAACTAATCAGAAAAATTCTTCTTTTCAAAACGTTTCAAAGCAGAGTAAAATGTTGCCTTAATTCTTTTTTTTCCATTTGTGCAAATGTGAAAAGTATATTTTTCAGGATGGTACATGCATGTTTTATTTAGTTTTTACTTTTAACACTGCAGGCTGCTTGAACTGCAGCTCAGACTGTGCACCTGTATGCGTTGAGAATGTGTGTGCATCTAAATGAGGTCAGGCAGAAAGCAGAGGTGGGCATCATTATTCCTATTCATGGGATTCTGCTGCCTGTGTTTACACGTTGCATGCTGATGAAAGCGGTCAAGTGAAGCAAACAGAGGCCGGCGGCCGCCTACTAACCTCATCTACCACCAAATTATCATCGCTCTTATCCGCATCGCTGCCCTGCGAGAGAAAGGGGCATAATAAAAAAAATAAAATAAAAATAACACTCCTAGGTTACCTGATGTATGCAGAGAGCATAGACAAACAAACTTGACAGGAAGTAAAGATAAACAACAAGCAGTACAAATGTAAACAACCCTTATACTACTGTAATAGTGTACGGTAAATAAGTCTCAAATCAATGACTTTCTACTTTCAAGCAACATAATTGGCTAAAACTCACTCGACTCTGTGATCTTCCACAGTTACTCCAAGAAAACAGTGCAGAGAGTCAGAACTATAAATATTTTAGATAGAAAGAGTGCAGTTCCCCAAAGTCTGCTGGTCTTCCACTGCACAAAGACACCGTGTCTTTTATCTGTCTCGAATTGGAGGAGTTGGGTGAAACTTTCCTGCGGTTGCTCAAACATTTAAGAGTGTTATGAAAGTGTCCTCACATAGTCTGTCATGAACTCCTTCTCTTCAGCTTTCCTCTTCTTGCCGTTGCTGAGGTAGTCTGTTGGGCGACCCTTGTCCCCGTTGGAGAGGGAGCTCTGCAGAGAGGGAAGGGTTAAAAGGGCAAAAAGAGTGAGTGTTTGTACACGTGAGGATGAAGGATGGAGACGAGGAATTATATAGAGGAGGAGACGAAGCAAAGAAGTACAGAGGAGTGGGAGAAAGGGCGTGAGGGTGGAAAGGGAGGAAAAGGGTGATAATGAGGTGAGGGGGAGTGCATAAATCATGTCAGGCTCATGAGCTGCAGAGATGAATGTGAAAGAATATCAGGCTGCATCGACTGGCCGGCCCACTGAGGGAAGCAGCGGGAGGCAGAGTTTTCCTAACGGCAGTGCAGAAGATAGGAGAGAGAGTGAGCTAAAGCTGAAAACAAATGCAAGCACATTGTGGAATAACATCGCTCCAAACAGGAACGTTTCAAAACACGGTCAAAGAGACAGATGTGACCTTGTGTTTTTAACTTTACTCGACTAGTTTTAGGATACATTTTTACACACATTGCTAGTTTATTTTGTGCAAGTTTTAGCATCTAGCTCCATGACAACTACACAAATCAAGTTCTGTACTTGATTGTTGGAGAAGGAGATAGAAGTGCAAAAAAACAAAACAAAAAAGAAGCAATTTTGAGAGTTAAATTTAAAGCGTAAATGAAGTGGGGGAGAAAAAAAAAGATGAAATGGACTTTGAAATTGTATAATATAAAAACTTATTTAAAGGGACAAAAATATTCTGTGAATATCCTTAAATATTTTTTGACTCTTTGTCATGCTACAACCATAACATCTATGTGACAGACCAATAAGAAGTTGCGTATGATAATGAAGTGGAGGAAAAGTGATATATGTCTTTGTGTTGTTAAATATTTATCCACCTCAAAAAATTCCACTATCACCAATTATCTTAAGATGATAGTTAATTTGTGAATAAAAACTCTTGGTGTGGAAATGAGCAATATACGCAGCAATTTTGCTGAACTTTGTGTTGTTCCATTACATAAAAATCCCATAAACTGAATTTGTAGTTTAATGTGACAAAATATGGAAAGGACTTTAAACACGTTGCTGAGACGATGTAATAAATTTTTAAATCAACTTTTCATCTAACATTTTATAGATATAAACAGGGGTGACGTTTTAGCTCTTTTTTTAACTCCAGGATCTGTGGAAAGAGTTCCCCAATTTAGATCAGGATTCCCACTATGAAAATTAGTGGAGCAAAATGGTGGGAAGGTATGATAGTGCTTCATACAAGTGATTATTAGTGAGGTGGGGGTGTAATTTGCACTCACTGGTCCGGCTTCCCGGTCTGTTCAGGTGAGGAATAAAACGTCCAACACATCCAGGAAGCGTGCAGCAATGCAGCAAGGGCGAGAAAGGACAAAAAAATGCAAATAATCATAAAGTTATTCACCGTAACTTAATACAATGTGCAAAAATATCCCCAGGGAGTATTATTACCAGCAACTATGTCTATGTCCTGACAGCGATCCAAAGGAAAAATCAATCAGAATTCAACCACGCCAAGACTTAAAGCTTACTCTTCTCCTATATCAGCATTGTGGGTTTTGTTTTTTTCTCTTTTTTTGCTTCAAAAATGCCGTCTGGCTCCTGCCTGAACATTGGACTCATCAACCCTTTAAGCTCTGCAACACAAAAAGAATGTCACGCCTCATTTAAAGCGTACCTCTGTGGTGCTCTGCTGCAGCGGCGGAGGCTGCCGCCGCCGCCGCCTCCAGGTGTGCCCTCTCATCTTTGGCTGCAAGCTGGGCCCCCAAAGCACCGGACAGGGCCAGCAGGCCGGACCCGCCGCCAAGTGCCAGACCGGGATGGGGCAGTCCTGATGGGTGTGGGCCGACTGGCAAACCCTGGGCGTGCTGGGAGAGGTGCTGGGCCTGAAGCTGCTGCTGCACATGGGAAAATGAATACAAACCCAGAGAGCAAGAGAGAAAGAAAAGACGAGAGAAACTTGGGTGACTTACAAGGAGTGGAGGAAGTGGTTTCACTGGAAGTAATTAAGAAGAAGAAAAGGAAGAAGGAGGAGAAGGGAACTAATTGCTGCGATGTGCACATAAGGAGAAATGCCAAGGTCAAAGCAGTGGCACAATTAAAAGCCCTGTGGTGAAAATTTTGATTAAAAAAACAAATTTTTTATTAAAGTTTCGAAATAAATAAAAAGGAAAAATGTTTCAATGTTTGCAAAAATCCCAGCAAACATTTAAATTTACTTATTATGCGAGCATTCACGTTTCTTGAACTGACGCTCAGGTGAGGTCTGACATCAAACCTCCGGTTTTGATAAACATAGTTTGAAAAGGAATAATGAGCCGATGAAGTCAGCACATTTTTTGAAATGTAGCACATGCCAACAGGTTGGCTTGTGCTACAAAACGAAAAAGAAAAAAAAGGAGGAAAAATAAAATATGGGAGTATAAGGTACACACGCTCTGAGGCAGAGGGGGGAGCCCACGTACCCCTATCGAAGCATTTAGCTCCCCCATGGTCACCTGTTTGGCGCGCTCCATGGCCTGGACCACCTGCTGCTGGTGCTGCGGATCAAACCAGAACATCAACCAGTCAACGTACAGTCTGCTAACTTTACATAGAAACAGGAGCATTTACTTAAATTAAAACATCATCAAAATGATCATTCATTTCAGAAGTCCAATTCAAAAAGTAAAGCTCGTTTATAAACTCATTACACGCGGCGAGAAATTCCAGTCTTCATTCTGTTAGTTTTGATTATTATGGCTTTCGGCTAATTAAAGCCCAAGAATAGAAATAACACTTGACTAATTAAAAACAACAATTTTAACACAAAAAATTTCTGTCCATATTATGTCTTAAGCAATCAAGGAGATTGTTTATCCATCTTAAAGAGAGTGAATCACAACAAGTTAAGCTGGCTGTTCACAAAGATCATTCATGGAAAGTTAAATGGAAGGAATAAGTATGGTAGAAAAACCTTTTTAGGCAACATGGACCCGGTTTAAAGGGTTATGAAGCGAAGCATATATAAGAGCTTAGGGTAGATTCACAATGCGTGGAAAAAAGTTCCCGTTTGTTCTTCAGCAAACACAGACGTAGCCACGAGATGGACTAGGACCACAGCATTCCTCCTGGTAAACCACTCATTGGAAATCACAAGCATCTTAGCAACGATAAGGAGATGAAATACTGGTTGCAAAAGAGGTTCAAAGTCTAAATTTTACACAAAAGCAAACCTTGCACTTCATTTCTTCTGGAGGAAAAATGCAAAGGAATGGAATCCACGTTCCTTTAGGTGCAGTGTGAAATTTCCACATCATTTCATCTGCTGGTCAGTCCACTCTGTTTTATCAAGCCCAAAGTCAACTCAGCCGTCTACCAGGAAACTTTAGAGCACATCATATTTCCATCAGCCGGCTGGTTTTATAGAGGTGCGATTTTATTTTCCAGCAGAAGATGGTACCCACCCCAAACACACACACACGCCCCAACCCCTACACATACGCACACACACGCACACACGCACAGTCTGGTACCAAAAGCTGGTTAAATAACCGTGATGTTCCCGTTTCTGATTGGGCAGCAAACTGACCGGACCTGAACCCCGTAGAGAATCTCTGGAGTAAGATGAGGAACACCAAACCCAACAATTCAGACAGGCTGCGATTAAACCTGAGCTACCTGAACGCCTCAGCAGAGCTACAGCCTCACCTCCATGTTATGCAGCACCAATGCAGTAATTCATGAAAAGGAATCCCAAATGTGTACTGACTCTGTATTAGATTTATTTAGACCACCTTTTCTGTACATCAACCTTTACTGCTCTTAAATATGACTATAATTTTGTTTGAAAATAAAAAGGGGGTTTACTGTAATTTGCTTTAAGCCGTAATCTCTAAAATTAAAAGAAATAAACACTTGAAACGCTTTGCTTAATGAAAACATCCAAGTTTCACTTTTTCATCTGAATTACTGAACCTTTAAATTTGTTGAGATGTGCCTCAATCAACACATGACAACTTGGACAATTAGTGTCGAATGAAACCCTTCGATGTGCATCTTTTCTTAAAAAATATTGCTCTTTAGTCTAAATGGAGGCACACCGGTCTGTCATCTCCATCTGCAGCTCTGTGTGTTTGTGTGACAGATATTGATAAATGTGGGCATGGCCACTTTTGTGTGGGTTACTGTCACAAAGTATAGACGGAGAACTGAATGCAGAGTGTCTGTGTGTGTGTGTGTGTGTGTGTGTGTGTCCCACCTCCTGCGTCAGAAAGGGGATGAGCTGAGCACATATCACGTTCAACCGCTTGGCAATCTCTGTCTGAAAGAGCCAAAAAAACAAAAAGATACTGTCACTTTGATGAATAAACACACAAACAATCACACCGCCAAGACTGAGCATGTACACAAAGAAACACACACACACGGAGACGTGAAGGTTACGCACACACAGAGTTTTGGCCTGCTTCTCTCAGGGCCGGAGTGGTAAATATTTCAGCTGCTTACATCTGGTCCATGCAAATGGAAACTCTGCCAGAGAGTTTGGCTAAAATATTCATGGACAGCATCTGCTGTGGCCACAACCAGCCCACACACAGAGAGAGAGAGAGAGAGTGGGTGTGTGTGTATGTATGCACAAAGACAAGACACAACAAACTCCATCTTGTGTGTGTGTGTGCGTCTCTGTATGTCTGTTTTGTCTCTGTGTGTTTGTATTTATGCATGTACAGTTTTGTGAGTGTGTGTTCCCCATTCGGTGGAAGGTCTCTGGGTTTGAAGGTCTCCTCTTCTTTGTGCTGTGGGTGTGTGTGTGTGTGTGTTTGTTTGTGTCTGCCAGGATACACTCTAAAACATCGCCAGCAGCAAACTTTTCCTCCATTATCCCTCCATTTATCCATTCTTCCTTACCATCCGGACGGTAATCAGTGTGATGTACACTGTGGTGTTAGCTCTGACACACTCCAGCGTGTTTGGTGGCTGGTCCAACGAGGCCGTTAGGGCCAGTAATGATATGCATGCAGAGATCATGACAGCATCATTATGGCTGCAGGCTGTTTATCTTGTTGACAGCAGCTACTCTTTGAAGTGTGCATGTGTGTGTGTGTGAGAATGCATGCGCATTTCCACCTCCACACAAGCACACACCCTCAGTCTCCCTCTCTTAAGTGATTTATTGATGCTGGACTGAACTCCTCCACTACCCCCACCTCCCCCCACTTCTTTTTTTTTTTCTTACGTTCCTCTCTCATTGCTCTGACTAGCCTCATCTCTCCCAATTGGACTCCCAACCCCTGCCCTTCTTCCCTCCATGCTCTGAATCCATCACCCCTTCCTCCCCCCAAAAGCCTCCCACCCCCAGGGAGACACAATGATTTCTTGTTAGAGAACTTCAGCTACTAAATGACATCTTCAGGAGAGGGGGAGAAAATGGAGAGAACATGAGCAATCTACAGGAGGAGAATAGAAGGGTAGGATGAAATGGGAGAGGGGAAATGAAAAGAGGGGGCGGAGGAGAGAAAAGAGGAGGAATGGGGGCACAGTGGGTTGAGGAAATGACTGTCGAAGGACGGATGCGGGATGAAGAGGAGAAATGGAGAAAAAAGAAACAGAAGAAAGGCAGAGGAGGTGGGGGGGGAATTCAGACTGGGTGGAGGCGGGAGGAGGGGAAAGGCAGCAGTGGCGGCCCGTCAAAAGCGAAGCGATTGAGATGGCGAAATGAAGAAAGAGAGCAGAGAAAGATAGAGAGTAGACAGCAGGAAGGCAGTGACCTGATTTAAAGTGAAATTCAGCATGGAGTGAATGTCTGCGAAGGAGGCCGAGGTGGAGGAGGGGATGCAGACAAATAGGAGACGGAGAAATCAATGAAGCAATGGAGAGAAGAAACGTGGATAGTGTAAATAATAATAATAAAAAAAGGAGAGATCAAGAAATAACAGCATTAAGAAAAAAGGCAGAAAAATGGGGGGGGGGGGGGTGGAGGAGTGGAGGAATGACAGGAGAAACAAACAGGGATTAATGATGGGCAAGAGGGAAGGGCAGAACTCTCCTTTAGCTGTGGTGGAGAAATGAATTCTGGTTGCGGATCTTATCAACGCCTCCGCAGAGTAAACATGCTCTAGAAGTCCGCGAGATTAGCAGTAGAGAAAGAATAAACACTTCTTTGGAACAAAAAGAGTTACTCAGGAGTTGAGAAGGATGTCAGTCAAAGGATGAAAGAAATCAGAAAAATAAAAAACACAAAGTTTTAGGAAAAACGGAGCAAAGCAGCAGACCAGGAGATGACTCACCTGTTTGTGCATTTCGATGTTAAGGCCGTAGGACATTTCATAATACTGGAAGAAAAAGGAGAAGATTAGAAGATCATAATTATGCAAAATAAAGAATAGGACTGAAATCAGTTTTTGTGCTGAATGGTTTTTAGATATGAAGTGGTGATTATTCATTTACTGCCAAAACAAAGATGCCTACAGTTTCATCTTTCAAGTTTAAAATGGCCATAAAACAGATTTAACAAAGATATTCTTTTATTGCCAAAAGCTTAGATAAAAAGCCCAAGATTAATAATGAATCCTCAACGTTGTTGTAAACTGTCACAGTAAAACACATTCCCATCAGAGCTTTACTCCAAAGATCTGCTCAAATACCATTTAATCTTAACCAATATGATATTTACGTTGTGCATCATTTATAGCTGCACAATATCTTGATTTGCAAGCATCACTGAAATTTCAATATGCATCACAAAGGACTGCTGTGATGCAATATATAGAGAGGCTAATATGCATTAAGGGTTTACATACAATATAAACCATACAAGTCAGATGGGAGTTAGCTGAAGAGCAAACTGCCTGCTGATGTTTCTGCTATGATAACCAAGGTTCTTCTTCCAAGCTGCATTTTTGTGATGTTGTATTAGACACAAACACTTCATGAGCACAACTGTGCAGCAGACAGGAATAGGACAGACGCAAAGGAAAACAAATTAGACTTTAACAACCTCACCGCCAGCACAGTCACAGAACATTTTGAGCCTCCGATCCCAAAAATAACACACAAACAATCACTATGTAGTAAAACAGGTGAGTGCTCATTTCTACAAACCTTTATTAGGCTTACCCATAAAACAACAGGATATTAAGAAAAGAGAGATTTTGTGCTTTGCATGAGTCTGCCTATAAAGATCAAATCCAAAAATGCTCCAAATAAAACTACAAAAAATTCAAACCAGTGGAAACTTTTTGCTCCCAGAGTCATCCGACTGCAACCACATGTTCTCTGAGATGCTGCATGTCCCTAAGAGCACATCGCCACTAATTTAACCTCGACTGCTGAAGTCAGAGGCACTGAAACAACTCTAGTGTCACTTCAACCTAAGCCAGAAATACAAATCGATGCACTGAAATTGTGGTTGGACGAACTACAGCGATAATCAGGTCTAATGTGAGCCGCTGGACCGCTGCTTTTATCTTAAAGCATGAGGAGCTGCGATGCGAGACACGCCAGAGGAGATGAATGCCACAGAGATGGCTGAGGATGCCTGCCTTCCCTCAGAGATGGACAAAAAGGAGAAGATTTTAAAGTCAGATGCTTTGAAAAGTGACAGGCTGACATTTGCTTTTCAGTGCGGCTGGTAGTGGGGAGAGGAGATTGGCAGTGGAGCAGCCAAAACAGGCTGGCAGGCTGGAAGAGGAGATGGCAGGGGTCCCCTGTCTCCAGATATTTCTCCTGGCAGTCAGTATCCATATGGGTGTGTGTATGCATGCGTGCGTGTGCAGGTGTGTGTGTTTGTGTTCCAAGCACAAGTCTACAACTGTGTGGGCGTGTTCACCTATGTGCTTTGCATGCTTTGGTGCGAGTATGTTTTAAATCGAGCCATGTGAGTGAGCACACACTCCTCTGTCTGTGTGTGTTTGCCTCTAAGCCTCCATAAAAGATGCCTTCCCTGGCAGCTCCGCCTAGCAGCTCTTTGCCAAGTTTCGCCTGTTGCTTAGCAACATCCAAACTACTCCAAATCATCAGCCGGCAAAGAAGAGCCGATGCCAGCTACCATCTCCTCCCCCTCACAAGCTTAGACTCCGTGCCAGGATTGCCACATAGCTGTTTTTTTGGAACAGCAGGTTCTGGGCAGCTCACACTCCGTCAGCTGTGCTGCTTCTTGGCTCTGATCACAAGTAAATCAAGACTTGGCATGGGGAGGGCATGGCAGACTTAAAAATCAAGGATGAACCAAGGGTTTTGGCCCCTTATTCATACAAAAAAAATAAAAAATAAATAAAAATAATCTGCTGTTTGAGTACATGTCGGAATATTTATTCTTTTGTGTATTTTTTGCCCCTATGATTTTATGAGATGGTTCTGGAAAACTTCAGCTCCATAATTGTGGCAACAATGCAAATCAACCCAAGTGAAAAATGTTCTATAAAATGTAATACACAGAAAATAATTAGATAACAATAATAAAGCACAACATAATTCAGAAAGTGAAAATATTTAGGAGCTGCAGATTCCTTGTATTATTGTACTTCTCCTCATTTTATGAAAACTTGTTGTTTTATCGCTTTTAAAACCATGGACTGCAGACTTCCACGCATGAACACGTGGAAACTGGCTTGTTTGAACTTAGTACAGCTCTCATTCCAGTGCTGTGGGTCCCAACCTCTATATCTGATCGCAGCAAGGGCAACAAACTTCAAGGAACCAATCCATGTACGCATGCAATACTAAGAACGACAACTCATTTTAGTATAAGCAACACATAATGTACTTTATCACACTTTTTACAGTACTAAAAAACAAAGAGGGATAATATTTAATATTACACTTATGTACTTCTCTCATAAGTGTTTTAGTCCTTCCAGGAAAAAAAAATGGGTGTCAGGATTTAAACTCAAAGCCGGTGCCTCTGTTTTCTTCAACTCAAAATGTTTAAGAAACACTTTTTGTATTGCACACATACAGTGAATGTTGTAGTTTTTCAGACACCACTGTAAAGATTACTGCGATTCGACGCAGCTCTAGATGGGATTGTTATAACACGCAGACACACACACAAACCTTTAAGTGACAGCGTGCTGGCCAACTTCAGGGAACTTTCTTTGTTCAACAAATTACTAATCTAATGTTAAAATCTTGTTGCTACATCATTCATTAGTTCATTTATAAAACATTTATTCTGGACAATAAACCTACATACATACGATAAAAAAAGAGTCACATCTTCTTTGCCATATTGTGGATTATGATTACATTTTTAAAAACTGCTTAGAACTACGACTGCTGCTCTGACAGCATTTGGAATAATCTTTTGAAACGAAGTAAAACTGCTCTAAATGTTGGATCACAAAATTGATTTTGTCTGATAAGCAGACAAAATAATTGCATGTGCATGTGTTTTCCAGTTTGAAGTTTCGGGCTAATAAATCCTCTTTTGTCTTTGGCTATGTGGCAAACAGTTGAAAGCGATTTCTGCGACTTGGCACTGCGTCCGGTTTTGGGACGAGGCGTCTCACCATAACGTAGTGTCTTTGGATCTCGGTCTTCTCCGTGGCCAGTTTCTCACACTCCAGTTTCAAACTGCAACAGAGGAGAGCAGAAAACAAACTGTTTGGTGTATCATCCTCCGAATAAAAATACACAATGCAATTAGCGACATAACAAATTACTCCTCCGGCCCTATTCTCATCCTCTCCCCTTTCCACTTCTGTCCCTTCATCGCTCACTGGGGAGGAGGGAGCAGGGTGACTGGAGTGCTGACAGCCCATTATCACCTCAGAGCAGAGCAGAAATAGACAAAGTCACGCTTGGAGCCTGAAACCCAGCCAAGACTGCAGGGAGGCACATCCAAGGTGTCTCTTTGCTCCTCGCACTTCCTCCCTCTCTCTGGACAACTTTCAGTACATCCATGGACCTTCTTTCCCATTTGACTGCTTTCCTAATTATCTGCAAACCCTTCTGTCTTAAGTGTCAATTTGCTCCTCATTCACATTGAATTTTTAATTCAAGCTGTAGCTTCAGCTTTAAGTGGAGCAAAAAAGAAAACCAGAGAAGAAAAGCTTTGTCTTTCTTTCTTGCATCCAGAGCTGCTGTCCTGCAAAAACTGGACCCATAGATAGGCGTTTCCAGGTCCAGACCCATAAATTCGTCCCTTTTACGTTTCCTGCTCATTCTCCCTGAAAAATAATTCTCTGCTGCACCCCACCTCTAAGCTCCTTCCCAAGCAAGCCAGTACATTTGGGCCCTTGGCAGTTTACACCAACTTGTTTGCAGGTAGCAGATTGATTGATTGTGTGGGGGTAAGTAACAGGAGGGTGGGGGGGTTGGTTGTTGTTGCAGAGAGGTGGGACACTGGAGGTGGGTGGAAAGAGGGTCGTTTGGTGGGAGAAAATTAGAATATGATTAATACCGCAACATTACCCCCAGCCGCAACAGGTAATAACGTCCCCGTCCGCTCCCTTCCTCTAGTGCCGCGTGCACACACGCTCATAATTGACTCATTTATCATTGCCAGCCAGTTGAGCAGACAAGGGAGGTGAGGCAGAGAAGCAGGACGACAAGTAAGGAGGAGGTGGTTGAAGAAGTATTGCGAGGATTAAACCCCACACCCGCTCTCCAGATTTTATTACAGTGGAATTGGATTTCTTCAGGATTTTCTCACAGCTGGGCTAAGGACTGGTAAAACTGTTTGTGTGGAGCTACCATTTTTTTTTTCTGTTCAATTTATAACATTAAAAAACTTGAAACGCTTTGACTACTCCCCCAACTTCACATATTGAGCACACACTGTTCTCCATTTAAATAATGAAGAAGTTAAAAATATTTAAGACGACAGCTTACTTACTTAATATTTTAGTACACTTAATTTTTCCACAAATTAGATCCAAGGAAGAAAAAAATTAATATTTAGAAATGCACAGAGAAACCAGGCGTTTTTACAAACTGAGATAAGGGCTGGATGATATGACTGAGAAACGTAAATGGTAAATGACTTGTGCTTCTTATCAGGTTCTTTGGGTCCCAAAGTGTTTTACAATACATTCACATCATACTTCATTAACACATATATTCACACACTGATGGTGGCAAGCTACTGGATAGTAGCCACAGCTGGGGCAGTCTGACAGAGGCGAGGCTGCTGTGCACCAACACCACCAGATCCTCTGACCATCACCAGCAGGCAAGGTGGGTGAAGTTTCTTGTCTAGAGACAAATCGACACAAGGAATCGAACCAGACACCCATTAATTGTGGAACAAAGTACCACAGTCTCCACTGCTGTCCCATGTATCACATTATAAAGAGTTTGACAAATAATTATTGATTAGACGTGAGCGTTAGTCACCTTTCTGATTTGTTCAGTTTCCTGTTGAGCTGATATACTCATTCACCCAACACCGCTATTTTATTTTTAAGCAGTTATCAGACACAGAGGTAAAACCTGAAACTGCTGCTGCACAAGTTACTCAACAGGTTGTTGCTAGACAACCAAAGAGGAGGTGAGTTAGTTGATGCTACTGACATAGTTTAGCTGGCCATGAGAAGTTGAGAAGTTCCTCCATCTACATCCCCCAGAGTGCTGTGGGGTTCTGGACCGGAGTTCAGTAAATTTATTGAACTTTGTATCATATTTTCTATTGATATTGATCCTGTATCTATCACAATATATTACTTATTGCTGAGCCCTAGCCGAGATGATGCTGTAGGTTGTTTTAACCGTCCTTAATAGATTATATTTAAAGCTCAGAATGCATTTGGTATGGTTAAAGTCTACCCTACTGAGTTGTAAAGTACAGCTACTGACCCTTTTATTTTTGACTGTACTGCCAAGTATAAAGACACCATGATTTTAATGGTTCTAACCACCTGCTAACGTCAAACAAACCAGCCCCTTCTACACAGCGCAAATATCCAACTAAATGATAACTTAGTCACCAGATAGCTAGCTGCCAGAGGAGGGGACCACTTTTTAGTTTATGTCACTACCATTATAATTATCCTGATTATTTTAACTCATTTTAACTAGTTTATGAATCAAAATGAAAAGGAGAAAAACCAAAATAAAGTGTCTGAGGAGCAACAACAAATTAAAATGCATAGAATGTGTTTTACAAATGATCCCTGAGCTCTGTGCTTTGGCAGATTGTCGACACTTTGTATTATTCATATGCTAACCGTAGCACAACAAAGTTGCTCTGTTTTATCGGCCTTTTATAGCATGGCAGAAGCTGGATTTGGAAATGCTGACAGAATGTTTTTGGAAATCTCTGATATAGAAAGTATCTGCATCCTCAAGAATATGCATACACACTCGCGTGCATGTTTAAAATGTCCAATGTCAAAACCCACTTGATTCAGCACATTTAGTTCCTGGCTAATAAATCTTAACACGAGTCGTAGACAGAAAATCTCTCTTTACACCTGAAAAATGTGTGTTTGGCACCGGACAACCGCTTTAAAAAGCTGCACTGCTAATGTATAGACATCCACCCACAGACTGACAGCTCTTCTGCTTAGGGAAAGACCTGCAGGTTGCACCAAGAAAGCAATAACCTTTCCTCACAAAATGGACTTCAAGGAATGAAATTACAGTGCGAGTGTGTAACCATTATGTGACTGTGGGAGCACAAAAGATTTAGATGGAGGGAGTAAATGAGGGAGAGAGAGGAGGAGAGAAGCAAGTAGGAAGTAGGTATTTCTTGTTGTAGTGATTGCCTGTAATAATTAGTGTTTGGCAGAGCACCGTTTACTGAGAGGAGGGAGAGAAGTTCCAGAGGACGAAGAGAAAGACAGCAAATAGGGGATGAAACTAGACTGAATGAGTGAGCAGGACAAAGACACACGAGTAGATATGACATGAGTGTGTGTGTCTGTGGTAGGCTTGGACGCTCCAATCTTTCACTGGCGGTGACAGGAGATAAGATGATCAGCTGAATGTGCTACAAATCTGCAGGCAGCCAGACAGCTCTGTCAGTACAGCACAGCAACTATTCACACACACACACACACACTATGGGAGCATCAACAAATGCGCACGGATAGTCATAATAGCATCATGTAGAATATAAACACAAGCACATAGAAACTGTGCAAAAATTAGAATATATCAAATATATATACAGCCAAGTAGACAGAGAGCTGCTAAATAAACAGCAGAGAACACCCACATGCATTAATGAAAGCCTGCAGACAGAGGCGGCCAATTCTATTCCTTGAGAAAAATGTAGTAAACATTTAAAATGGTGCATTCAGTATTGGAAAGAGATCCCAGGTTAATTTGAAAAATCATTGGTTTTATTTTCCAAAAAGGAATTTTCTATACGTCTGGCATAAATAGTTGGACAGTATAAAAGAAAACAGGAGCCTCTAAGTGGTGTTGCAGTCAAAATTATTTTCAAATTATTTAATTTTAGTAAAGCATTATTGGCATTATTTTAAAGACTGTAAATCACACATTTTTGTTGAATTGTTATTTATTCTTTTTTTTTTCCTTTTAGAAAATGTGCCTGTTCCAACTCATTAGCAAGCCGGAATCCAGACTAATTGGTCATCTAACTTTTCACTCAGGTACACTGTGACAATGTTTACTTGTATGTAAGCAGATCTCAACTAAATGCTACAAGTTAAAAACAGACAGACTAGACAACTCTCACAACTAAATACATCTAATTAAATATTAACTAAAAGGTAGAGAACTAAGAGGAGAAAAGTGAAAACATGGGATTCAACAGCATCCTCTCCTAAATATAGTAAAGACAAAAAAAAAAAAACATTTCCATTTTCCTGAAAAATGTTTCTCCTCCATGTTCTTTCATCCCTCATCTTCCCATCATAAGCATTAAGGTGGCAATGTTGAAAACCAAGAAATTAAATTTAAAAAATAACAGTCACATTTTATTCAAAACTGTCCACATGCAAGGTTGGTAAAAATAGTCATTTGCCTCATTTGTCAAATCTGTCAGTCCTGTGATGGACTGGCTGCCTGTCCAGGCATGAGCTGGTTTGAGTTTCCAACAGTTTATTCTTGAGTAAAAATGCCAAGTTTTCATGGTATAACAGAATTCATACCGCCGTAAAACAAAGTATCAAAAACAAATCTCATTCCTTTCGTTTAAAAAGCAGGAGAGCAGTAATTATTCATACTGCCATTAAAATACAGCTTGCAATTCTTTTATCCTCAACAGTTTTTAATTTTGATCATTTTGGTTAAAAAAATATATTCCATATTTGGAAACTCAAACCAGCTCAATATTTTTTACTCATAAATTTAATAGCAGTGACAAAATAATGTCTCTTCTGTAGTTCTGCTCTTTAAAAGGCAACATTGGGTTGAAAACAAGCATAAAATAGCTGGTCTTTGGTTTCCACAGTTTTTCAACAACCAAATTTGTCACAAAATGAGATAAAAACTGCAGTAGCCCTCTTCCATCCCTTTCACCAGTAATGCACAGAAACAAGTAAGGCAATGATAACACTGGTGTACTCTATAGTACCATCCAGTCACTCCAGTGTTTTATCAAAAGACCTTTAAACCCTTTCAATGGAGCGAGAAACAACTTAGCTGGTGTGAAACCGTTTTTTAAAACTGCAACAATCCTCAATATCAACTGGACAATGTCTCGTCCAAAAGGTACCAGAACTTTCACCAGTTTCTCTCATCAGATACATACTGGAGGTCTTTAGTTACCCAATATATGTGTGGGTTTTCTTTGTGATTCTCCAGTCAAAAACATATGTGCCATGCAAACCGGCAGTCTAAATTGACATTGATCAACAAGTCATGTCCACTTGGCTGCAATGGCCTCCTGTGAGCTGTTTGCTGGGACAAGTTCCAGCCCTGCCTTTCTCCCTGAACAGGACAAAGCAGATGGCAAAGAAAATAGATGGATAAGGTGCTTAGTGTCAACTCTACAATCAGACAGATTTTGAGATTAAAACTTGGCACAATGTAAGCATTTTGAAGAATTTGATACATCAAATGCTTAAAAACTCATGCGCAATTCTGCAGTGCCTGTTCAATCTGTGCTTTGTGTGTACATACTGGACTAAAGCTCCAGTGCTGAGCAACAATCCCCAGATGTCAAGTATTAAAAACTGGCAACAAATATAGGGTTAGCCAATTAAACAAAGAAAGAGGAAAAAAATGCTTTATCTTTTCTTGAAAGAGTAAAATACAAAAGAACCAGTTGGTATCAAGAATAAAATGGCATTATATCAAGTCTGGAAAAAAAAAAAAAGATTTAGGACTAGGCATGGATCAGTAAGAAACAATATGTTAACCGTGAATAAAAAAATCATGGGTTCTAAAATTAAATTATATAATACGATCAAAAATTTATTAAAAGCCACTTACAAGCTAGCATGTAGTATGTCAACTGTAGTTTTAAAACAGAAGACTCCTTTCACAAAATACTAAGGCAGAAATGTGGCTCCTTTTTGGTGAATTAGTTCACATATATGGGCAAGCCAACTTTGAGGGTCAATGGAGTAATTAAGTCAAAATATAGTTTGTATGAGCAGACTGCTGCTGGATTTAAACTGTAAACAAGACTCTAAAATCACAGAGAAGAGTAAGAAGGTGACATATACAACACTTACTTACTAAGGTAGGTAAACAGAACATCAGGATCAGAATGCATCGCTTAATATTTTGCAGTGACAGATTAACACATTTGAGTGACTTGACTAAGGTTTTAGATCACAGCTGCCAAGATACCATAGGAGGAATGTTTTGTTGGCCTAAAGCCACAATTTTCAGTCCCAAACAAAAGATTCTTCAAGGAGTTGTGTTATCAAGAGCCCCTTCTCCACTAACACGCTGGCCGGTCAATGTCTAATTTGGTTCTAGCCAAGTTGGGTGGGTCTCCATCGGCAGTGTGTTCCTCATTATGTGGGCGTGAATACTGGCAGGAACGTGGGTGGGAATGTTGGAACGTGACTCTACAAGAGCTGTGGAGGTCATTTTCCCATCTACCCTCATCGGCTAGTTTCTCCAAACATTTGTCGGTATGCGTGTCTGTGGCAGGTTGCCCCATCCAGTTGACACTGAATGCGCTTTTCTGCAAGTACCACCATCTTCGCTTGTCCAGGAACATTAATCCATGGCCCAATTAATGAATGCAATCGCTTGCCCGCAACACCTGAGTTGGCCTGGCTTACGTCACCCCTGAGGTGGTTTAAAAACACTGGATGAACCAAGCAGGATCTGCAAATTGGGACAAATCTGGCCAAAGCTGACTGGAGAAAAATACTCATTTAAAGACACGCCTGTCGAGAAAGGGCTTAAGTCACTTTTCGCACAACTATAGGCAAGAACTTCTGCAATGTTTCCGCTTTGCCGTTTCCCATAAGCACTCATGTAATCAAGTTCTATCGAAATGGCAAAGAGGAAACACTCCTTAGGAATTACTGCTGCTGTACGTAGAACCAGTTTTTCAGGGGCAAAGCAAGACAAACAAGCCAAGTTAAGTTCTCAAACTTAAGGAAGCTTATCTCCAAAATTTAGATTTCAACAAACTATAAGAGAGGAAGTAGTGGCTAGATGTTGAAAAAGGTATGAGTGTATAAGGAATGCTGACTTAACCTAATCTTTTGGATGAGTAGATTAAAGTATATATTATATATATAAAATCAGTATACAAAAATTTAAATAAATCATTACTCCTTGAAGCTGGCATTACCTAGCTTATGCCTTGATACCAGTTAATTTCAACCACTTTTGATTATTTTTATCATCACTTGTACTAATGAAGAAGAAATGATTAATCGATCGACATGAACTTACAATGACACACAGTCAGTGCCTGGGTGGTTACAACTGCCTAGTAGTATTTGAGCAGAGAAGAGTGGAGGAGCTCTTTAGGGATGAGTGGCAGCATATTAGAGGTAAGTGGAGAGCCTATCTGACTCTACAGAGCGCGCACACACACACAACATAGTGCTCGCAGTCACCAAGAACAACCTGTGTGTGTTTGCAGAGACTGAAAATTACAGTAATGAGAGCTCTGTCAGCAGCTCCTCCCGCTTCCCTTCAGTTTGCTGATTACAGCCTGTTTGGATAGTTGAAACACAACCACACACACACTCCCACATACAGGAGTAGTTGGCCCACCAATGACCCTTTAATTAATTAACTCTTCCCTGTCTTTAGCCTAGTTGGTAATTTTTCTCCCCATCTCAGAGAAACAAAACATGAATTTAGAAATTTGCCCTCTGACATAACCCTTGCCACACACCCAGTTAGACACACAACTAGGTTTCAATCCATCAACCCTAATCCCTCCACTGACTCTTCTGCTGTCTAATCCAACATCAGAGTATAAACATCTTCCTTGAAGCAAAACAACACAACCGAGCTCTGCTGTTTCAGGACAACATCTATTTGTGTGAAGATAATTGGAGTCTGAGTACATGCATTAGACCGAAGCCTACATGAATAGATCAGTGCGTCTATTTGTGTGGGCATTGGGGTCATGTTGTGCCTCCAGGGTGAATTGTGTCCATGTGGGTCTGATTACATGAAGGTGCAGTCTGCAATCAGAGATGCAGCTCTGTGATACAACCTGTTGGATTATACAAGGCCACAGCTAATCCTGCCAACTGCTGCTGGTCTTTTCTAAAACTGGAGCCAAACTGGAGTCATGGTCGGTTGGATAACTTATATCCAACAGCCTCTTAGAGTTACATCGCTAAGGGAAGAGTCGTGGGGTATTGTTGAAATGATGACTTTTCTTTTTACAACATAATGGATGTTTTATGACCTCTGAGCAGCATGTGGCTTGAGATGTTGACATGCATGACTGGGCTACTTGGTGATTGAGCAAACAAACATAAAAAGCCCTCAGTCTGCATTAAGAGATGCAATATAACTATACTGGATTCTTACTGCTAATTAAGTCAAATATTTGGACGGATAAATGAGTGGACAAACAAATTGATGGACAGGTGGAAAAAGGTTTTAGATAGAAAATGGGCAGGAAACTAGAAAATATTTGAATGAAAATCCATACTATTCCAGAAAGGGCACGACCCATTTGGAGATAGATATGCCCTGCATTGCAAATGATCTTTTCTTGAAAAGTGAAGCAGCTAAAAACATCCTGAATTAATGAAAGGTGGAAAAGATGCAATTTCAGTGGCGTCTTTTCCACATCCTTATTGCATCAGTCCCTTTTTGTTGACCCTGTTCAGTAGTTTTCTTAGAATATTTATCAAAATCGGAATCAGAAGTTTAGATATCAAAACCGGAAAATCATATTAGCCAGAAAAAGCCTAACTGGTCCAACAGCATATTTTATTAGAGGAAAGACTAGGCCCTAGTCTCAGTTTTGTTGAGTTTACACTTCGGCTTGTGGCGAGCAAAGAAGAGAGAGAAATAAGAGCACACACAAACACACACATTTGTTTGAACAGGGCAACAGCAGCCATGGGGTGCAGAGTTTTTTTTTTTTGTATGTGCGTACAAAAGATGCTTGAAGTGGGATAGAAAGAGACTCTGGTCACCAAAAATCAAAGCAGGATGAGAGGAGAGAAGTCAGGGGGTGCAACCATGTGAAGGGGTGCCAAAAAACAGAGTGGGGGGGATGCTACATAAGCAACCCAAATCCCCACATTCAAAAGTTTTCAGGGAACATTCCTGTACATCAAATTAACCATACAGTCAGTTTGTTTATTTATTTTAAAGAGATTTTTTTATACACCTGCAACAGTGACAGGCTGAACAATTAAATGCATTTGCAAGAATATCACAAAAATATGCAATATCTGACATTTTTATTCAGTTTCCTGCACCTCTTTTTAGAGGACACAAAGAAAGTATACATGTCTGTTATGTGGATTTATATGGCTATAAAAAGATGTGCTGCACAATGTTGCTACCTATCAAGGTAACACTACAAACTTTTATCAATTCTTTAAAAAAACACCACAAAGACATTTACAATATTTGCATAGATAGAATGCCAACAACCAGTGCTTGGACTTTAAGTAAGCAAAGTACAAGCCAACACGGGTCACTGACTGAACAGTTTGAAAATATTACTCCTTATGAACATGATTAGAAAATGCATGAAAAAATAAGTCTGATAATAATGGAGTTCATAGCAAAATTCACAACACCCATTTGTTGAGGCTCATAGTTTGTTTTTTTTTTCAACAAATGATTTCTGATTAAGCCTTATAGAAATACCATAGTCTAATGATGGATTACACTGACAAAAATTTAAGTCTTACTGTACAGTAAAGGCAAAATGTCAACATAAATTTTGTGTATTTATTAAAAATAACTACTCTAATCCTAGTCAATGTGCAGCTGGGTAGATTCATTTAAGAATGCTCAAAAAGTGCAGACTGTTTACAAAAAATGAAGAATGCATAAGACTTTGTCCAAGTCGCATATTAAATTGTAATTACAATACTGAAGCTAAAAAAAACAAAAACAAAAAAAACTGAGGATTAAAAACAGAATTTGAGTATTTTCTGAAGTCGTTCAGACATAGTGATATCACAGACTGATTAAGCTATATTAATAGTTGACACACTGAACTCGACTTGCACCAGTGGTGCCGCTCTTATGGCTTTGCGAACAAAAACTAATGTGTGGCATTTGTGTTTACATTTCACATGCTCTGATCAGTACCAAAGCCTTAATGAAATACAAAAATTTGTACCCTGGCAATATTTAGTCAAGCATACAAACACTCATTATTGTCCATTTTAGACTATATTCATTTTAATTTATTTCATATTAAATGTGACCAGAGTTAAATAGCTTGATTTAAGGTCCCCTGGCTGATTATTTAATTAGTATTTAACTGAAGTGCAGAAATATATTTTTTGTGTTTATCTTTTTTGAAAGTAGTTATAGACTATGTATTGCCAAAAAAAGGCTTCTAATAATTTATAATTACCAAGTCATATTTTCAAATTTCCTATCATCTTTTAACATTTTTAAACACAAAAACAAGGTAGGTCGTTGGTGGACTGCCCTATCTGTTCTACCCTCAGGTATATCAGGTTTTCAGGGGGAAACCCTACTTTCACCAAGCCAAAGTAGCAGAACAGTACGGTGAAAAAAGCCTTCAACTTGCTACACACCCACCTGTGATACTGTGTCTGCAGGAACTGAAACTCCTCCTTTATGCGGTCCAGAGTTTCTGGATAGGTTAGTTTCAGTGACTGGGGCGTCCCTGAGGCTGCTGCTGCCGCCGCCGCTGCCGCCGCCACCACTGAGGCTGAAGACCCCGGGGGTGGCTGAAGAGGCGCCTGAGAGAGGGAAAGGAAAAAAAAAAAAAAGAAATCCAATTTATGGTCACTAATGAGAACACCGTGTGCATTTATAAGTGCAGAATAATTGCCAAAAGGGAGTCACTGTTGGCATCAGAACTCCAAATCCTGTCAACAACTTTGTGGTAACAGCTGAGGAATTTTCTGTGGAAAATGACAAGTGGCAATAAAAAAAAGCACATTTTTGCTTTTAATAAGAGCCAATATCTACAACACAATGTTCAAAACATCCACAGGAAGCCATAAAATGTCAATGCCAACAATGTCACTGCTGATCAATGTCCAGGAGGAGCACAGTCTAATGCAGAAATGTCGTCATTGCCCCCAGAGGCAAATCTGAATAGGAGAGCAGTATTCAGATGCATATATGGCCTTGCCAGTCAAATAAAAAGACTGAGTTAATATCTCAATATTAAAGTAGAGCACCATTTTTTTGTTAAGTGGAGGAAAACCCCCCCCAAAAAACACCTCATCATTACTAATGCCCCACCCCCCCCACAGTCTCTGAAGATAGTCTCTCTTCACTGCAGGGTGCACAGCAATTAGGAGAACACAACTGTAGGGGTTATACTGCGAGACAGGCAGACAAAAGGGAGCTGAGAGACGGTCTAAGAGGGTGGTCGGGTCTGTCCGTCTGTCTGTCTGTCTCTGTGTCAAAATAAGGCGAGAGGAAGCAGACAGTTTTGGGGACAGCTGGCTCATAAGCTTCACAACATCTAACCAAGATGGTGATGTTCACTTACTCGAAGGATTTGATTCTGATTTATCTGATGTTAAAAACAACACTAAAGAATCCAGAAATGTGCTTAGTGCGGGATAATTTCAAGCAATCCAAAACTGGACGACCCTAAAAATTACAAAAATTACAGATCAGCTATTGTGCCAGTTTCAGGGTTATATACTGAGGTGTGTTGCAGATGTGTTGATTACTGTGCTCCGCCCTAATTAAAAAAAGCAAAAACAATCAAACTCAGATGTATAACGCAGAATCCCTGGTGGTTTATAAGACCAACAACACTAACGACGCCCATTTCTCTTCAGATGTGCAGCTTTTGATCACACAAATACAGCCTGCGTGTGGAGTAGACTGAGCTACTTCTCAGCAGCTTAATTTCTTGAGTTCAGGCAGAAGGATACAACTTTCCACAGGGTCCCACGTGAACACCAAGGTTTTCTTATTGCAACATCTTCCCCCTAAGGGTGTATTAAAAGAGTGAAACTCAGTTTTTTTTTTTCTACAAATATTCCTAACCAGTAGACATCTTGTTTCTTCTGGCTGCCAGGGGATTTGATTAAAGTATTATCATCCTTTTCCAAAAGGGAACAAAAAGAAATCAGAAAATGAACTGCATTTTATTCCCGTTTGTAGGGAAATTTAATTTTGCATTTGTCAAACAATACATGTAAAAAAAAAAAAAAAGAAAAACTTTTAAAAGTGGTCATACAAATTGAGTTTATGTAGGCATCAAGTTAAACCAGAGTTTTGACATGTTGCAGTTTCAAAACTACTTGAGTTTTCAGAGTGTCATGCAGTTTGGAGTACTTGGGTGACTGGACTTTTCCAGTTGTATTGAGCACAAAGTAATCCCATCCAAGACTGATTGCAGCACACTGTCAGAGAGCTGGCTGAACGAAAGCTAATAGCTTTTTTCTCGCATTTGCAAAAGACAAATAAAAAAACCTCAGCTGTATGAAAAAGTTTCCATTTACAAAAAAAACACAGAAAGTGACTGTGTCTCGAAACCAAGAGCCCACGCATAGTCCACAAGAAAAGAAAAATGAGTTCTTTTACTCAAAAAGAAAAAGAATAAGAATTTCTTTCTTTCTAAACAGGCAATTTCATATTTCACAAGAGCAGAGCTTCTGGGAAGTCCTCATAGGTCCCACCCACTGCAGGATTTTTTCGGTTTAGTAACCACAACCACTTCAAATTTCCGACCAGTCATGCGGTATTTATTGGTAACCACGCAAGAAAAAAAACTTCTCCACATGAGTGTCAAGAACAACATGATGTCATTTTGTCTTTCCAGCACAGAGTCAAAAAATTTAGATGGTATTGGGCTTATGAGCACCACTCATCATTGGTCTTATTAGTAGAACACACTGTTTAAAAAAAACTTTGCGAGCTCTTACTAAGAAAAGGAAAGTTTGGAAAATACTTTTGTTTTAACGATATGAAACGTATACATCATTCAAAGTGAATTTTATAAAGCAAATTTCAACATGAAATGACAAGAAAATGACCTGCATAAACAGGAAAAAGTCAGGACAAATAAACTGCCCACCTTTACAACTAGAGAAAGAAAAACCACACACACACCGAGTTGGTGCTGGTATGAGAGCACAACACATGAGAAACTTCAGGATAGAGCTGCATTCTGTAAAGTCAAAAACAAATTTTGAAAGTTGATTATGTGTAATATTTGCCTCATTAGAAATATAAACACAGATTTACGTTCAAATAAAAATAGCAGAAATGAGTTCACATCTGAACACTTCTCATTTCTAAAGGAGATAGACTAATAGGCAACTTTGTTTTTTCAAAAACAAAATTGCTAAGTAATTCAAACGTGTTTTAATTATTTGCTAATTCACTATGCAGTGCACCACACTGACTTTAGAGGCTTGTAGTGTCTCTACTGAATGGATGGATTTGTAAAAATCTTAATGATTTTGAAAAACAACGTTCTAAATGTCCATTTGAAATGTTTAAGTGCAAACTGTAAGCATGTCCCAAGGCATGTGATGGATTCCAAAATGAAGGCAGTGTAGTGTACTGAATGAATGAGAGAATGCAGAATTTCATGTGCATAAAGTGCATGCTTTAACTTTGAAAAGCTGGAAGTGTGTTAGTCATGCCAGCTATATTGTTATTCTGAAATAACCTGAAGTCGTTCATTAAGGTGGGAAATATGTTCGGCCAATATTGTGACGCTGCAGTGGACATGAACAAGTTGTTGAGAGCCGTTAATATCTGAAAGTTGCTAATAAATGTCCTGGTAAATAAATCATACTCAATCTTTCACAGATGATAGAATCCTCTTTCAGAATTAAGTCCATGTCTTACATACAGTCTAACTCAACAATAAATATGAGACCTGAGTCCAAGACCAAAGTTGTTGACATTTTAAAGCAGGGCTATTCAAATCCAGGCCTTGTGGGTTGAATCATCTCTGTATGCAGTCAGGTTTCCCAGAGTCCTGCTAATACCCTCCTTAGTTGGCTCATGTGTGTTGAAGCAGACACCTAAAAGAGACTGAAAATTACTTTTAGGGACACTACCCTAGAGGAGTGGAGTTAAAGACCACTCCTTTAAAGCAAGACTGAGTTGGACTGAATGGGATATGCAGAAACAATGTTATGCTTTTATAAAGTTTTGGTTCATTTTCATGCAGCACACCTCAAAAATCAAATTGTCTGAACCATGTCATGCAGTTACAACATTCGCTCATATCACAAGAAGCTGCCACTTTGTCTCTTGGTTCACTTCAGTCTGATGATTGTTTTCCCATTGTAAATGGAAAATCCTGCAATATTGGCAGTAAATGATGATAAATGTGGCGACTGTTAAAAAGATCTAGCATCTTGGACACTAATTCATGTCGGGTATAGACAAGAGTGAGACTAAATCCAATGCTGTGAATATCTTATTGGCTCACCAAATGTTTGCATTACTGCATCCTTTTACAAAATTAATATGGGGTACCATTGCAATGTATTTGTGGAAATTATGCATCCCTAAAGTGAAAGAAATCCATGTTTGATTTATGCCAAAGTTCAAATGAGATTTCACACCTGCCTGAAAGAGAAGGACTGTGGTCTGCTTAAAGCGAAGGAAACAGCTTTGGTGTGAATGTAACTTTAGGTTTTGCACTTCAAGTACGACTCCAGTTCTGGTCTGAAACTTCAGGTGCCACTTCTACATTTACACGCCGATCGTGAATCAGGAAGACCTCTTTCACTGTCAGACCCAATGACTAATCAGCATGATGAATTAACTGAAAAAAATGTACTGACAAGTGGGGATGACAGAGGATGGTGCATCACACAACTAAAAGACAGATGAACTCATTCACTGAGACTTCAGACAAATTTCTAGGTTGAACTGTAGTCACTGACAAGGTCAGGAGAACCAATAGCCAAGGAGGAAAATTTCATTTAATTTATTTAACTATTTATTCATTTCAAACAGGTTTTTAAAAAACAAGAAAACATGTAATCAGCAGGACAAGAGAAAGCATGTACATACATAGCCAAGAACAAAATAAGTAGCTTACCACTGCTTTTCTGTTTGAAAAGGAGTAGAAATAAGTTAACATTTAATTCAATCAACTCTTGACTCACTGCAATGAAATTTACAAACTCAATATTTATCAGAAATTTGTAATTAGAACCATCTCATGGTATTCATATGTCTCTTCAATATACTGTGCTAAAGTACCGGCAAATAAACGATATTGCATAAGCAAAAGGATTACAAACTGAAGAACAAAACAGATGGTAGAAAATGGGAAGTGGGCTCATTGTTCATCTTTCTTTCTAACAAGTTGCTCTCAATCTGTCCCCACCAAGAGCATGGAGCGAAATAAACCCACTAACTTTGCTCACTCTGCCCCACCGTTACACACAGTCAATGGATAAACCCGTTCGTTCTCAGTCTTGCTCACACATATGCACACCTCATACCTGACAAGAAAACATGATAAAATACACAATATCTTTCTTCTCATTTTTCACAACGCTTTGAAGCAGGGTAATAAATCTTCCATGGGAAAAAAGAAGGGCACAAAGGTTTTTACTGGCTTCAATTCCCTATGTATTTTAGCTTTTTTTAAATATATATTTCCACTCATTAAAAAAAAAAATAGAAAAAAAAAAGAAAAACTGAGCACTGAACATAAGTTTTTCCCCAACCTCCTGATGACCAACATTAGTCAGTGCCCACTCCTAATCCAGCAAACTGCTGAGCTGCTTTTAAAGTGAGAGGTCAGGACAATAAGGTGACCTGGTGACCTCAAGGGAATAGATCTGAGCAAAGAGTCTCACCTGATAATCCACCAGCCAGTTATTCAGTCCCTCCCAGCTTGAGAGCAAACAAGAGAAACACCATCTGCCCACAAACAAAGCTTGCCTAGATGGAAATTTACTGTTGCACAAATATAGGCCAGGTCTCTTTGCACCTCCTAAACCTGTAGATTAGGTTTCTGGAGTGCTTTATTGACTTTTTGGAAGAAGAAAAAAACATCTTAACCAGAACATGTTAACATGCAAGACCTTGATTTATTCTGTTCAAAGAAGCTATCCATGGAGGCTAGAGTCTGGGCTCATGCTACGCTAGTTGCATGTCTATCTATAGCTCCATGTTCTCAAAAAACCACACTAACATTTACTCTGCCCATACCAACCACAACTGGTTCATCCAATGGAATTTTCTCACCAAGAAGAGATTGACACAAATACAATTCACTACTGAATCATTACTGTGATTCAGAAAGATTCCCATGACCTTGAGTTGGTAATTAGTACCAAATATGAAAGATTAAAAAAAAAAAAAAATACAGAAAACCTTAAAAATACTCTTGAAAAACTATTCATCTGGTCTAAAGTCTTTACTAAGATACCAGAAAATGTGCTACATTGGGCTCAGTTTTCTCTGGCTATATGGATAAGATGTATAATGCAGACCCTCCCCCAACATATTGCTGCAAACTTGTTTCCATCATTTAAAAGACAAATTACTTAAAATAATTCAGCTGCTTGGAAGAAGTTTCACTGGTCAAACAATGCTGTCAAGATGTGGAAGATAGAGAAACACATCACTCTTAAGATAATAGTAATTGAAAAGTGGGTAGAAATCCAAAGCAACTGACCAGATAATATCTTGTCGTTCAGTCAAAAGCAGAATGTTAATAAAGCATGACAATTATCAAAACAGGCAAGGTCAATTACTTGAAAACTGATACTAAATTCATTTATTCTATGTTTTCTGTCAAGTTATGTTTCAATATTATGACAAATATATCAATAGTCATAATTGGAAAATGTTAATCATTTATATTGTCAGCATTTATAATAATTTACAAGATCCTGAGGGATAGCATACTGCTAGCACTACTTTTTAACTCTTTCTTGCTTTCTAGAGTTTTGATCGATTCGGGCCTAAAAAATTCCATCCAGATTGTGTCTGAGCCCAATCCAACCCAACTACTTAACTTTGATTATAGGCCTCAAACCTGAAGTAAGCCCGACATATTATCTTAATTAAGATTTTGCTGCTTTTGTTTGTGTGATTGGTAGGAAAGGAACAGGGTGTGGCAGCATGCGCATTGTGCAGTGCACACCACCTTTTGGAGTATAATTAACCTATGTTTGAAAACATCACAGGTTGCTGTAGAAAATTGAGAAATTAACAACAGTAGTTTTCAAATACTTGGTCATGAGCATCCCATGTGGGCACTCTGAAAGCCTAAACTGGTCCTTCACTGAGAAAGACATGAGAACTTGTGATTAAACAAACTCTTGTTTGAACTCATCTTAAAATGAACAGATGGGCTGGTTTACCTGTGAGCTGAAACATGGGCAATGGGGAAAATAAAAAATTAAAAAAATTGGAAAATAGCACACTTAAACACACACAATATACTTATTCTGGCCACAATGCATTTAAGAGAAATGGTACAGGATTAGAAAAGTCTAACTGGCAGTTTCAGAGTGATGGTAGAGCGCATGTAGAAAAGCAACTGCCTTTAAAGTGATTAAAAGGTAATGGATCAGGCAAAGCTGATTCCAGTGTAATACTGCGCAAGTCTGTGGAAAATTGAAGAAATAAAGAAAAAATACAAAGCCACAAGACTTTATAGTTCTACAACTGCAGGCTAAAACAGGTGAGAACATCATATCTTTGACCATCACTTATCGCTGAACCTGGGCTTAATTTCCTCACCGAGTTTAAAATAAACCTATAATTTCTGTCAAGAAGGGTTTTTAACTGGCTAATAATCTATGACATATTCTACGCGTGCTTATGTTTACTTTATCATTTACAGTGTCCTGAAAAATTCTAACTGTACCTGTATTTTAAAGTTTGCATCGGTCAGAGAACTTGGTTAAAAGAAAAAAAAGTTGTGGGACCTTCTTTGAGTATATCAAAGTGTGATTGTGTTAAAACTGAAAACAAAGACTCGAAACATTTTCAACAATTTGACCACATGCATAAAAATACAAAAAGGTACCATTACCAGCGTGACATTCCCTGAATAAAATCAATATGTTTTCATTTAAGTTCCCTCTGATTACACCACAAGAACCAAACCACCATGAGCTCACATCCTTGGTTTAAACCCCTCACCCTCAAAACATGTGCACACAAACACATTCATTTCTACGACAACACACCCACACATGCTCACTCCTGACAATAAGTGGATCTGTGCATAGTGCAGTGTTCCACAAGTATTTATGAGCACACATGCAGTTTATTGCAATCAGACATGCCCATAGTGTTCATCTGTCAGCTCAATTATACTATTCAGTTTCCTTATTAAAAAAGAGCCAGCACTGTTTTGATTTATTGCAGCCATCATTTTGTTTATTTAAAAACATCTTTTGGAGATTAAAAATTGTGGAATTGTAATTAAAGACAGGAACAATACTTTTTGTTTCATTTCAAGCTGTAAACAGGCAAGTGATCTAATCCACCTCAAATAATACCACATTGTACTGTATCTCAAAATGGAAGAGGGATTCATTGCACTTCTAGTGTCAGTCTAAAATAAATATTTCTGAAAAGATTTTTTTCATGTACTTTTACTGCTTTGTGTACAGTTACAGACTTTTATTGTTCATACTAAAAGATAGGGGATGGAAGATTGAAACAGGACCAGCTAAAGCCAAGAGGCCAAAATGGCCAAGTGACTAGATTTACCAGTAAGAATTTGGTTTTAGTCTTGAAATGTCTAATAAGGGTCAGACCTGCATCCTGATACTGGATAAACATCTTACAAAGCAAATATGTTTGGTGAGGGAGGCAGGAGGGTGGGAGTGGATTTCACTTCTGCATGAAACAGCTTTTTATTGGTGGGTTGGGGGCAGCACGTTAAACCAAACACCACTTCTAAGCAATGACGAGAAGCAAGAAATTTTGCTTCATTTTGTTATTAACCAGTGCAGAATGGATTAGTTAATAGTTAGGAATTGAAGTGGTTCATAAAAAAATAACTGTTACAGAGGTCTACATATTAAAGGCAGATGACATTGCACAGGGATAAAAGACGGACCAATGAACCCCAGATTTAGGTCGTTTCTTACAAGCACAGCAACAAAGGCTGGTTATGCTTCGTCATTTATTGGAATTTTAATTTTCTGAGCCAGGTTATTCAGATATGGGTTGAAATATAAGGCAATCACTGTTGGCTTATTCCTGAATAAATTTACCTCCCGGTTGACAAAATATAAACTCCTAGGTTATTTTGTCTGTTTTAATTCAGTAAAACTAGTTAAAATAAAATTATGGGTGTAAAGGTCAAGAAAACTAATTTGGACACAGTTAAGCATCGTTCACAAAGGGAATTTGGAATGTAATAAAATTTGTTTTGGGAGACCATAGCCTTACAAAAAAAAAAAAAATAAAAAAAAATAAATAAATTGCAAAGGGCCCATAAATCTAGGCCATAGTATCAAATCTTGTGCTCTTGAACAGTCTAGTAATCACACTTAATGGGTCCCTGACATTACATCCCTTTTATGTTGCACCAGGACTGAGAGTTTGGCCATTTTAGAAATGCATTTTTTTTTTACTCATTTTACATTTGTTTAGTGATACAAAAAATCAAAAAAGAAAAAAAAAAAAACATAAACCTAGTCTATCGTTTAAATGAAATTATGACTATTACATGCTCTTTAGAATCTTACCCAAGAGATTATTTTTTTATTTTGTGGCTCAAATGAAATTTGTAGTAATCCTTTCAGTAAAAGGCCATCAACCGTAGGTACCACCATCTTAAAGTAATATGTTTGAAAGGGAGAAGGAACCATTTTCCACAGATTTTATGAGAAATTCACTCAGAACTGACACCAAAGTGTGTGCAATTGAAGTGAAATGGTAACATAAGGATTCACTCAAGATATATAAAGCCTTTTCTTAAGGATACAAAAGAAAAAGTCAAACTTGTTTCATGTTACACAAATAATCTGATGCACAAATTAACTAAGGTAAGAGTGAGCCAAAAAGATCAGCACGATTTACTTTAAAAGCACCACGGATGTCAGCAAACTTTTACTCCTCAATTTTTCCTGAAGTTGTAGGTCAGTTGACTCATCCCTCCAGCCAAGTCCCAAATGCTGCCAAATGAAGGTCCGTTTCCTTTGACTGGACCAAATTTTTCTCTCACTCAGCTGAACAGATGATTTGATGCTGCCTCCCTTCAGAAGGCTCAACCCATTAGTCCAGCCACTAATTACACTGCTTACCCACATCAGAGTAAACACCCACCAATCTCTCCCTCACTCTTTTCCATCAAACAAACAAACGAGAACACAGTGACAAAAGGAAGGAAAAATGACTTTAATGCACATGAATCCATTGCCGAGACCATGTATCTGGACTTTCCTTAAAAGTATTACAATTTAGCCTCAAAATATACAAAACAGGACTGTTACTCATTGCCACTCATTGAAATTGTTAGACCAGCACACAAACCTCTCATATCTTCACCTCCCCCACTGTACATCAAGTAGCCATCAGCTTGGCCTGCTGCTGAAGAAATTTGCCTGCAACCTCCCAATGATTACTTCACATTGACGGTCTGTGAGGCACCTGTTTCATTAATGCCACACATCTTTTCTTTTTCAGCACCCCCGGCCCCACCATACCTCTCGTCTTTTTCCTCCCACACGCCTCGTTATTCAAATTTCCCTGCTGTCAGCCCGCATTAGCAAAGCACTATGATTTGTCAGCTGCCTTAATTGCTGGAGGTGCCTTCTCTTAATAGGCAACACCCCCTTAGCTTGTTTGCTCCTTCCACGAAGACATGCTTCTGGAGAAGCTTGTGTACACCTTCAGATTTTTTTCCCCTTAATTTCCCTTGGCCTTTTCTATCCCTCTCCCTAATTGCCGGCTGACCGAAGTGGGCAGGCTGCTGATCGATAACTGCACTCTCACCACTGGACAACAGTGGGGATAAAGAGCTAAAAGCATACAAGGACCAGGATAGGGCAGGTTTGATTTCTGCTGGTATTAATGTTTGAGATTCATATTAGTCACTTTAGCCACATTGCCTCTCGTGAGTGTGATCTGACTTGACTTTGTCGGTGTTGGATCACTAAGCTATTAAAGGGTTGGTCTACTTAGAACAACAAAAAATTTGATGTCCAAAGAAAATGTAAAAGTTGTGTTTGTAGAGGTGCAAATTATACTGAATTGCAAGGGCCATCACTATATCCATACGTACAGCACTCCAATCACAGATTACTTCTGTGCAATATTTGGTAGGCTGATAAAAGGCCATGTTCACACAGCAAGTCTTGATGTGCAATTCCAATTTTTCGATGAAATCCAATCTCTTTTTTTTTTTGCCATGGTTGTTCATACTAATAATTAAGTGAGACCACAATCAGACTTCTGTGTGAACAGTTTGCGACTCCAGAGCAAACCATACGAGTAGAAGAAGAATGCAGATGTCACACAGCAACGCATTGTTTACAGAAGTAATAATGTATGGATAGACTTAAAAGTTCCTGAGCAACAGAGCTGAGCGAATTGTCACAAGTCATAAGACAAAAGAAGTTAAGAAAAACGTAAGCAAAACTATTATCAATGGCCTGCAGAGAAGTCTGTTTGGATGTGTAGTCAGAACCAGCAGTGGTGGGATTGTGGATGCACTTCACAGATAACAGACTTCTTTCATAATTTATTTCCATAACAATCACTGCCTTATTCAGCCATTGTAGATCTACAGTGACTGGTTTATTCTGGTGCAGAATTATGACTCACATCTCAAGTCAATGACGTAAAACCTGAATAAAATGCAACATGACCATTTAGACCTCAGGAGTTTTGAAAATAGAATTTAATAGCATCAAGTTAGTAGTTAGTAGGCATTATCTGTAGGTTTCTACACACACACACACACAAAAAAAACTATAGCTGTGATTACATCTTTAAAGTTTGCTGGATTATACAAAAATATAATGAATGCAATATGCTGTTTGAAAATAATGGGTGTATTACAATGATTTTATGAAGAGATTAGTTTTATCTACACTAGTGTACTCTGACTGTATGTTTAGAAATATGTGCTGACTGTTTAGCATATACAGTCAGAGCCATAAAAAAACAAATAAAAGGATTTCTGACAAAAAAAGAAAGTGTTATCTTAAATAAACTTACAAAACATTGACGAGGAAAGAAGAAAAATGAGAATCTATTGGATTTCCCTTAATGGAGGTATTATTGAAATCAACAGAAATGAAGGGATTATAAAATATGGACTGAATCATTAGTTCTAAAATCTTCAACAGATTTTTTACTCACCTCAAAGGAAAATATGGAGAAAGCTCTGGGACAATTAGTTTCTTCACCAATTTGTACGGTGGCCCCAAGGTGCAAACCACTTTAACATTAACGAAGCACAATTACAAATTACAAATACACAACATTAACGAAGCACAATTACAAATGCACAACAACATTAACATGTGGCTAGACCGATGTCTCAAAAGGCCCAGTCACAGAACTGCTCCCAGCTTGACCAGCAGACTGAACCCCTGCCTGTGCTCCGTGTTGCCAGTATAATATAAATACATTTGTAATGTACTGCACACTTTTTTTTCCCTGTCATTTAAAGTGAAATATCTCAATTTGAAGTGTTAGGGTATTATGACAGTTTATGTAAAGAAATAAAAACGAATTTAGTCTGTTAGATTTTGTTCACACAGTGACTATAGCACAGTTGACATATTACACTGTAATAAATATTTTTTAAAGTAAAAATTGTAGCTAAGGTTTGACAACTATTATCAAAGTTTGTCTTTACAATAAAATGCCTAAAACATCAAATAAAGTTACGTTTTTTTATTCATATCTTGAAATAGCAAATGCACATTGAATTATGGAATTGTGTTAATATGTTCATGAATACATCACTGTAAAGGTGTGTGTGTGTTCATCAATAAAATTAACTGATCAGGATCAGCTGTATCAAATTTAATTAATTTGCCCCAGAACAATAAAAAAAAAATAAAAAATCACATCAAAAAGTTTGAAACATTGTCCTTTGTTTTTTTTTTTTTCATTCCTATACATAATAATGTGTGAGAGATTGTGTCAGTGGCATTCATTAACTTGAAATACTTTGCAGAACAGCAATTTACGAGATTCGGTCCATTTACTTGCATTAGCTTGCTGGTAGATAAGTCACTTTCAATATGGCGGACGCTATAATGTATTGCAACAATGGACCGACCCGCTCAAGTGATAACTTTTGGTTCAAAAGCACTGTCGTCCAATCAGCGATCTCTCAGGTCTCCAACTGGGACATACCCTTTCCGTTTTCTTAATGTTGTAGTGCTTCGTTAATTTTGTTGTGTTTTTTAAATTTGTAATTGTGCTTCGTTAATGTTGTGTTTTTAACTTTGTAATTGTCCTTCGTTAATGTTGTTGTTTTGATTTTGTTGGAGTGGTTTGCACCTCAGGGCCACCGAAAAATTTGACTGAAGAGAACTTGTCAAAAAGACAAATGGTAAATTTCATTGTCTGGTTGCTACATCCTTAAATAAAAGCTATACATTCTCCAACTTTTTGTTTTCTTTCATTGTTTGTTTTGATCCATTTCTATGTCAAAAAAAAGAAAGAGTAAAGAAAAGGGACTCAAGCTTCCTGTGAATTAAATATAAATGAAGGTCTGGCTTTTTTTATTAGTTTTGTAGAGTGCCTTTAAGTAGTGCAGACATACCAACATTCATACCACTTTCCCACTTTCGAGTGTATAGTGGGAGCTTAATGGTACAGAACCATATTGCACTCAGCGTTACGATGTCACTTTGTGATGGTAGGGATAATTTCAAGGTCAAGTGACCTGATTATAGTCACTTATTTGACACAGCATAACATTATGCAGAGTAGTTGAATCAATGCAAGATCTGGGAGAAAGAACCACCCAATACCTTTTCAGTTTTAGACAGGTAGTAAGTGACAAAAACCACCACAGAATGCAAACAGAAGGGTTCTGCTTCCAGGTTCAGAGGAAAATGTAAATATATAGTACTTCTCTATATTCCAGTAAAATATTGGGTTAAAAATGATGCCACAATTGGAGAAAATGGTTTCCATTTTTTTTAATAAATCAGCATTTATATATGTTAACAAAAAAAATGCAAAAGGGGATTGTTTACAACTTATGTTTGGGTTGTCCTTTTCCAGCTACAACACAAATTCTCTGTCTGGCTACATGATGATCACAAAAATAATTTCTGCAAATATAATCAAGTAAGCCACTTTTTTCAAACCCTTTTCCTTCATTACAATTGTCCTATGCTTCAGCATGCCAGCCAATGAAAATACATAAAATATAGGCATCAAGAGTCATGAAAGTCCATTCAACGGGTCAAATGTAGTACTGGCAGGATTTCGATATCTGGCACTTTTAATATTCCAATAAATATTGCATCCCAGCAGTTCTTTTTGATTAGTATGTTGCATATACAGCTGGATTCAATATCTTCTACAACGTTTGTTCTGAGGAAATGTACTAAAAACCACTTTAACCAGTTCCTAATGAAAACCTAAGACTACACTTATAATTGCGATCTGCAACGTCTTCCCTGTACTGTCGGTTCCAAGGTAAATCCTTAGGAGGATGCTGCAGTTAGGGTTACCAAACTGGCACTAAAAATGTTTCTGCTTTAATGCCGTTTTGCTAATTAATTCTGTCTGCATTTGTTGGAAAAAGCTGAAGAATCTAAACCAGCACATCAAGCCAGCCACATCCTACACCCGATCCTTGCTCATCTGCTGCCTCTGGCATCAGACTGGATCCCAAAGTCATCTGAGAACATATAAAGATTTAAGAAATGTTCTGCATGGTACTTACCCTTTGGTACAACATATTACTTATTGCTAGTAATATGCAATAATTTGTGTGTAAAAAAAAATAAATAAATTAATAAATTTTAAAACGTTAGAATTTGGCTGTCTCTTACTTGGGAGAGTAATTACTCGCTAAAAAGATTCAATAACACAGTGTTCCTATAAAAAATATCAAGTTTCAACCAGACACCAGGAATCAGGAAGAGGTTCGGTCATAAGGAGCTATAAAGATTAAGGTTAAATTACAGCCAGTTGTCTGTGACCACAAAGTCTCCTTCGGTCTTTAAAAAAAAATAAAACTAAAGACCGGATTAAAAACAAACCAATCCACTGCTGTAAGATTCTAGGACATGTGTGCTAAATATTTATGCAGTGCATGGGTCTAATTCTTTGAACCATTTAAACAGCCACTGATGACAGGTTGCTGCCACCCTTGCGTTTGCAGAGATTAAACAGTTTGCCGGGTTGAGTGGCCCTTGACTGCGCAGCTCAGACGAGAGCTGCTGACGGCCGGAGCACATGTTAGCGTCGAGATCTGCGGCGGGCTGAAACGAAACATGGGGGGCGCTGGTCAGAATGTCCCACCCAGACCCTCCGCAGTCTGCTCCGCTCACCCCGGGATGCCTGCCCATACATTAAGATGTGGTCTGGAGCTCTCACAGGAACACAGCGTGGAGAGGCTGGATGAGAGGGATCGGGTTTACAGTGCAAACCGCAGACCCACAGTCTGCCTCCTGTGCTGCCTTCCTGCACTTAGCCGTACTAAATACACAGCTGCTGGTGTGTGTGCACGCGCGCGTCCAGTGTTTCTGTATGGGCTTCATGTATGGTGGGTGGAGGGGAGATTCAGATTGCTTTTATAAAGCAAAACTAGATGCAGGTGGGGAAAAACATAAATAAATGTATGATAGTTGAGCAATTTCATTCATTCATATGAACAAAAGCACCTTCTAGGTGTAGAACATCTACTTAAAGTTAAGTCATAGTGAGCCTGTACTGATTTCAGCTAACAGGCATGAAACTCAAAACACTGTTGGGGGTAGGGTGGAGGGTGGCATGACTGAGGGATACAGAAGAGGGTTAGGCAAATGAGCATAGCTTAATTGATACTTCTCCCAGTCAGAGGACCAGCGTTTATCCATTTGAGTCTGTTCAAAAAGTGCTCCACCTAAACTCCACTAAAGTAAATTAAAGCCATTTCAGCATGAAATTCTCTCTCCATCATAAAACAGCATGGGTAATTCATATATTTATAAATTTTTAGAGCTATGTTACCAGCTACTAAAAAAGGAACCGTGTGGATTGAAAAATCAGATCAAGCTTCTCATGAGATGGGAAGATAATTTAAGAAAGTGTGGCAACAAAGCAAGGCTGGTTTATCAACAGCTGCGGTTTCTAAACCACAAAAGATGTTTCCTCATATGTAGTTCTCTGCGTTTATGGAGTGCAGAGTATTCTCCCTTTTCTCTTCCTCACATGTGCCATCTTGTTGCATCACAAAGCAGCACATTTTGCTGTTTAAAAACAATTTCAGGACTCTTATGGTGTAGACTAGAAACTAAAGAAGCATCACCCATCATTCTTAATAATGTAGCAGTGTTTAAAAACTGGCAACCAGTAAGTTTTTCTGCCTTGTAGGTTGGTTGCCTGAGCAGATAGTGTGACTAACTAAACAGCTTTTAATCCATGTATTAAACTCTTAATGCATATAAAAAGTAATTTTAGACAGAGATTTACCAAGAAATTGGTCTGAAACTCAAAACCCAAATCTTTTTATAAGGGAATGTACCAGACAACAGTCTTCACTGTAGAAGTTGTTACCGAGAGAAAAACAAATCTCAAAACCAGAAAATACTGTTTGCATTTCCTGCATGTTGAGACATGCCTTTGACTGATTAAGACTGAGAAAGTCAGAAACTTACAGAAGATAACAGAAGAAAAATGCATGCATTGTTTTATTCTTTTGACATTTTGATTAATGTCAATTATGGTGGATTTAGAAATGCTGACAGCCTTCTGAAAATCTCAGAGTTGAGATAAGCATCTGCATTTTTATTTTGTACTGCAGCCACACTAACTGTTGTTCTAAGATTTACAATTTCAACTCTAATTGTTTTTGCCCTTGTTTCAAAGTATTAATACAACTCTTGTTATTGCAATCAATCTCTCACATGGCATGAAGCTAGTATAACTAATAACCAATCGTAGCTGGAAGGCTATAAACAAATATTTTGCCATTGTTACAGTTCTCAGAGAAATCAAAAGGTGCCAAAACCACCATGGGCAAACCAAAACTTTACAACTCAAAACTGAGATAGGAAATTGTCCAAAAACTTTAATGAGTGCATCTAAAAATAAGCATGTTTACTTGAAAACTTGAAATTTAGCAGGTGAGAATTTGCATATGCTACATATCAAATTCAATAGTTATTTGGGGAGCATGAAGACATAATTCTGGTCTTACTCTTTAGAAATAAAGCAGTTCATTCAGATTTTTATTCGCTGTCATACTGAAACAACCTCACACCATATTTAGTGACATTATAGAACAAGATAAGTTCACTTACAACTCCTGGTGAGGGGAGGCACATGCACTTTATGTTAACTGCACAACAGTGTGCAAATAGCCAGTAATGGGTTGCAAATTTTTGACCTGCTGCTGGCATCCAACGATCATGAGATCTACACACAAAGACAGTCAGGAAAGTTGGACCTTGTTTGAGGGGGAAGAAGGGGTTTGGGGGTGTTTCCCCTAATAAAACCACTGACAATCTACCTGACCTCCATAAGAAAACAATATATTCACTTAAAAAATAAGTTGATTTGTCTGTGTTTTAAGTGCAATACTTTTCTCCGCGGTATTTTTTTCTTAAATCTATAAGATAAAGTCCAACAGTTTTGACTTACTGAGTCTTACAAGACTAACTAACAACTCATGAGGGTGTGTAAATGTGTTGTATTTTCTGACTAAAAGACCATAGCCCTCATTAAACGCGTGGAACATAGTAGCTAGCCTACTTACCGGTGGTCGGTTTTGAGGAAACATTGTAGCCGCCGACTTGCGTGTCTCCTGGTGCGTGTTTTGTTTAATTCCTCCTTCCTATTTTGTCTCCGTTTTCGGACCGAAAGCTTCGTCGAGAAATACACCAGCAAGCCAATGTACTGCTGTGACTCTCACAGAGGCATTTGGCCGGGTTTCAAAGATAATGGCAGAGCTAGTCTCGACTCGCTCCTTCCCCTGCTCAAGGCTCCTTTGTTCTGGGTTATATCTCCAGCCCTACGCCACGCCACACCACGCCACGCCGAGCTCAACGCGCAATGAAGGACCGGGGAGAGGAGAGGAAAGAAACCCGGTTACAGGGAGCTGTCTTCCCAAGAACTCAGCTCCGCTTCCAACGATTCGGTGTTTATAATTGTCTCCTTCGATATGTGTCTCCGTCTGAAGCATAAAGGCCAGAATGAGGGGGAAGCAGAGGGGGGATGCGGTTATAGCTTGTGGCTTCCTAGACGGACACACCACCAGCTCACTCAATACAGCCGCAGCCTCTTTTGTCTCCCTCGCTGGCCTGCTCTCTTTTCACACAATCCTCCCAGTGCCTCCACTTCTCCCACTCCCCCTACTCTGCTCTGATCTGATCCCAACCTCCATGGGACCTTGAATTTCAGTTGCCTGGAAAAAAAAGCCCAGGAAGCCTAAAAATGCGTCTTTTCATTCCCCTCTTAAATGTGCTTTTTTTCCATGTTTTAGGTTGCACTTATTAGTAAAGATAATTAATCAGCGCACGTACATGACGCTTTTCTCCAAACAGCCTGGTGATATTTGGTCTTGTTAGTGTTGCTACCCGGTTCAGCCTCGTGCGAATATATAATTGAAAATATATTCGCTCATATGCGACATTTTAATAAAATGAAAATGACTGAATAAAGGGGAGATTCAAAGGAATTGTTGAGGTGATTGAATGAAATCTCCACGTGGGGCTCGGACTCGGCACGGTAAACATTGGCGGAGTGAGCCAATGAGCATTGAGAGCCCCCACGTGGGGTTAAGGTGACCGCTTGCTGATTGGACAGCGTAGCCAGCACAATGGTTCCACACGTCAATCAACGCGATGCAACAACGGCTCCGTGGGGTTAACCCTTTCCTGGGTGCCTGGAGTGATTGAAAATGCGAGTAGGAGGTTGTGTGGTTGGCGTATCAAGATTCTGTGGTTTCCCCTTATTTCTCTCCACAAACCCGGCAATGCATTTAAAAACCCTCGAATATATTCCTCAATTTATGGTGATAAATTGACTTTGCAGTAACACGTACAGTAACACTCTTTGACACTGATAAAACAAACGGTTAGAGTTCAGAAAAAGGGGGAAAAGTGATATAACACTTTGCATACACTTTATCAGGGGGGATTTTAATCTGTATAGTGTGTAGAAAAGCTGGTTTCACAGCTAAAATAAATTAAAATATTTTTCTTAAGGAATCAGCTCATTAGTTAAATTCTAATACTACCATCACACCTGTTCTTGTCTGCCTTTCATTTCAAGGCATATGAAGATAGTGCCACAGGAATATAACACGCCAGCATTGCCTTACTTAAACTCATAGACACCAAATCTAATAGGCGATACCACACATGTGCACGACTGATACAAAATTGACAAACTGTGTTACATATCATGACAAATATCCGAATAAAAAACAAAAAACTTTACCTACTCTCAAATTCTGCAAACACCTGCATCTCAGCGTGCCAAATGCTTGGAACTAAAATCTTAATTAGATGGCGTCATATTCTTTCTGAAATGTAATTCCTGGATGCTTGCTTAGTTAGATATTTGATCCTGAAATATGAAGAAAAATAAATAAATAAAATCCCAGAAACAATGAAGTCCGGGAAAATTAGCACACTCTGTCCAGGAACAGCAGAGCCCTGTGATTTTCTTACTCTTTATCTCAATAAACAAACACTATTCAGGATGGAAATACATCAAATCAACTTACAAACAAAAAATGACATGACCAGACTCATTGCTTCACAAAATCTTAACTTCATCTTAATAAGAATAAAAAAAATTAACATAGTAGAATATGTAGGAAATTGTGTGACATTGGCTTGATTGGTTGCTGAGACAATTTTATGTATCTGATTTGTGCTCACATGACAAAAAGTAAGAACTTGTTTGTGACTGATACATACTTACATTATACATACATTACTTAACTAAAATAATTGTAAACAATGGCAAAATGTATTTTACTTTTGTATACTGTGGCATGTTAACGTCTCCCCCTTATAACCAAAGTTGGGCTGTATGACAACAATAGCTTGAGTTTAGCATTAGCATAGCTGCTAAACTAAAATGGGATCTAGCCATCCATTATCTGTACCCACTTATTTTTGAACAGTCACAGGAGCCAGTGGGGGCTTTTTAATTTGATACATTCGGTCAGCTTGTTGTGTAAGCCATTCAAACCCCCTTACACGCAGTGATTGAATCTTCGTCTGTGCAGACAAAGATCCTGCATTGCATATCATGATGTACATTGTTATTGGGCAGTGCTTTCCTTACCATAGTGCTAATCTGCAATATCTGTTATATTCAGCCTTACAGCTTACTGAAGAAAATGCATGCACCAAATAACGTAATGATGACTGACTGAACCAACGTGTTTGGTTAAATTCTAATCAAATACTTTTGTTGAATAATAATTTTAATGTTGCTAATTTAATTAAATTGTCAACCTTATATTTGAAAAATAACATACCGGATTTAATTTGTATTATTTCATGGTTGGTATTTAATACCCTTCAAAATGTCTTGGCCAATCTGACCGATTGTAAGAAGTGCCAAGCAAACCAAATATCATAATTAAGCACCACAGGCACTTTAATGATAGTAATGAAATATTTGCAAGGGTGTATACAATATGTGCATTCTGTGCCTACAAAAAAAAGAGTACTATTTAAGAGCGTAGGGGTAGGAAACCGCAAAAGAATTGGTATTCTGGTGGCATGGCCCCTTTAGCTGGGCTCATAATTAGAGAAAGAGATATTGAAAAAGCAATTTCTGACAGTGGAAATCACAACCTGCCAGAGGTGGAGTTGGAAAATATAGATGGGTGTGTGCACATTTATGTGAGAATGTGTGTGTGTGTGGGTGTGTGTGTGTGGGTGTGTGTGTGTATGTGTGTAGGGTGGGGGGGGGGGAGACGCAGAGAGAGAAAGAGAGAGAGGAAGAGAGAGAGATGCAAAAGGGGGAGGGAGGTAGAGAGGAGGAGGAGAATAAAGGATGAAGGACAGCAGGGGGGATGCTGAGAAAGACGAGCCAGTGGGGAGGGTTAGGAGATTGAACGAGAGCGGGAGTGCACACACGGGTGATGGAAAAAATGTGTGTGTGTGTGTGTGTGTGTGCGCATGTCTGTTGGCGTGTATGTGTGTGTGTTGATCAGACAAGTGAGGGAATGAAAACGAGAAAGAGAGGAAGAGGGAGGAGTGGAGAAAGAGAGGAAGAGGGAAAGAAAGAAAGATTTTATTGCCATTTTTCCCATGAATTTTAATGCACAGCACTCGCCTCCCTCCAGGATTCTGGGATCACATTTATTAGAAAAAAAAAAAAAAAAAGAAAAAATCATGAGGAATGCAGTGCTTTTCAGTCTGCTGCTGCACAGTGGGATGCTTCATGTTGTGTGTGTCTTTTGTGTGTTGTTGTTGTTGGTCCTGAGAGTTGCAGGATGTACGAGTCTCCACTGCATGGTGCAAGGGTGGGGGTATGATAATATAGATGCTAGAAAATGATAAGTGAAGGACACATATTATTGCTATTGGCAGGTCAGATGAAGGAGTATGCCAGGTGTGTGTGTGTGTGAGTGTGTGTGTGTGTGCTTTGGCTGAACTCCAGTGACTGAACAAACTACAGTTCTCTTCTCACTTCAACAGCCAGAGCATAAAAATGGCTCTTGATGGGAAACTGTAAATCCGGATTTTCATTTATGTTTTCAGATCATTTGTATAGGTAATATACTTTTTTGTACAACACAGATTAAGTGAGTCAAAGCAAACATGTCACTTGTCTCAAACAGAATGCCACAAGAATAAGGACAATTCCACTGAAAGTAATTGTACAAGTCCTACATTCACATGTAGAGGTTGAGGGGTTTGAGTTAAGCTGATAAAAATACCAGACCTTTGTAATAACAAAAAAAAAAAAAACCTCAGATGACACAAAGTATCAAGCTGGGACTGATATTAGAATCAAATGATAACCCAGTGTTGTCAACAATGTGAGCTGAACCAACAGTTTGTTACCATTAGATCTACGGACACGTCGGTTAAACGCTGTCCTTTAGAGGAGTTATTGAGAAACAACTTCAGGATTGTTTTCTTAGTGCAGTAACTTTCACCTGACTGTGACTGACATCGTATCATCACTCTATGTACAAATTAAAGCAATTTAAGTATTATACACATGCTGCTTTTTCAAACAAGACTGTTTATCTCTGTACACTTGTTTCTTTGCTCTGCCTACATATTTTCTGTTGGACTAACATCAAGGCTTTGTGATGGCCACCCAAAACAGATTTGTCATGCATAAGCCACTTTGTAACTATCATTGAGATATGCTTAGTGTCATTTGTCCATTTGGACAACTCGTTTCCTAAGGGCTGATGTCTTGACATGTTGCTTCATTATTTTTGCGTAATGTTATTTCCCGCACAACACAGTCGAGATCTTTTCTCATGATTTAATTTAATAAAAGACATAATTTCCATCCAACTTGTATCTTTGTCTGATCAAGTTTGAACAATGTAGAACACTCCCCTAGTTAAATCTCCCAAAGGGACTCCTGCTATTTTTAAAGAATAACTCTATAATGAGGAATTTTTTAAAAAAAAAAGGTTTTGTTGGCTCTAGTGACCTTTGTTTGAAAGTAGGAACGAGGGTAGTGAGAGAGGGGGAAGACATGCAGAAAATGTCACCAGGCTGGGAGTCGAACCTGCAACCACAAGGACTAAGGCCTCAATAGGTGGGTTATGAAATTGCCCCTGCGCCACCACAGCATCCCATAATGAGGACATTTTGATTTAAAAGCTTAGACACCCTCTTAGGTATAGACAATGACAAATTCACTCCTCTTATTAATTTCTCCTATTTGCATCCCATTTCATCATCATCCCTGTATACTGCTGGGGTAGACTAAAGACCTCTCTACAGCCATGAACGAAACATGAAGATGTTGTTTCTTATTCTTCTTTTGTGAAGAGAAATCTTAAGAGCATACATCAATTTTGAAATTGACAAACTAAAAATTGCCTAAATACTTGGGACAGAGGATGATCATCAATTGTGTAGGTAGATGCAACTGATTTTAAACACAAACTTATTTTCTGTAATGGAGAATAAATGAAATGTTTTCCTTTCTGTCCTTTAAAGACAATGAAACTAATGTTTCATTGTCTTTATAGGACATTCTCATTAGTTTCATTGCACTACTGTGCAATGAAACTAATGAGAATGTGTGTTATATAAGGATAAGTAAGAGGCACAACTCTTTCATTTGAGTACACTGAAATGTACAACTTAATTTTTATTAACAAATTTATTGTACTAACAGTTCTGTCAATATTCAAAAGTACACATACACACATACAAATTTCAATTGTATGAGTCAATGGATTTCAAGGGGAATATACATATATATATATACAAATATATATATATTTTTTCTATCAGATTATTGCAAATCTGCTTTGTGTTTTAGGGGGATAGAAAGGTAAGCCGCTTCAAGTAAATGGTCTGAAATTATCTTTCTACACATTTGAAAATGTAGCATACATAACGTGAATACCGACGAAGTCATGGTGTCACCATGTTTGGACTTCTCCAAATATTCCAAGGCAGGAGGGCAAAATTTTTGAAACATAACATACATTGCAAATAAACATCATCGCAAAAGATGCTAAAGTGGATGAGCTTTTTTCCTGGTCATTGTCTTTCCTCTAAAAAAAACATTACATTAAAAAACTGAAGCGTGAGAGCTGTGTATCTTTGAGGCATTTCTGCAACCAAGATCAATTTTGATAATCTGTCAATACTTCAGAGCATTAAAGGTATTCACAAAAGTGTGTTTTACAGTGCAAATGTGGCTTATGAAGGCAGTCCTTCAAAATAAAGACTAAGACCATTACTTAACACTTTGAAACATACTTCAACAATAGTGTCTACAAATATACAAAGGAAATTCATATCTATCATATTTCTAAAAGTAAAAATGTATTATTGTCTGCAGACTATGGGTGCTTGGCTTGGATGAAAAACATTGATGCTTCCACCTTTTCCTGTCCTCTGAACCTCTTCCCAGTCTGCCCAGTACTATCCGGTTTAAGGCTGAGTGTGGTTCCTGACTAGTAAGGGCCTGAGTGATGGGAAGACAATGCCACAGTGTTGTCACGATGACCATCCCTCCTCATCTTCACCCCCATCTCACCGCTGCCTCCCCTGAGCCCCCCTTCTCCTCTGTTCCTCATCAGACAAGATGGGTGTCAGCACAGAGACGGCATGGTGATTTATTGGTCTGTGCTCCTTAGGGACCCCACCTCCTAGCACTCACTCTCATCCACACACAATCTCAGAGCCCTCCCACACCCCTCTCCTCACACTCCCTCCTCCACCCTCAATTTTTCCCACCCACCCCCGACTCTTCCCATCCGCCCTCCAATCCATTCTCTCCCCTTCTGTCCTCTCCTGCTGCACGGCCCCTGAGGGAAAAGAAAAGGTAATGACCCACATCAGCAGCAGCTATTCTCACATGCACACATACACAGACACACACCTCTTACACCCCCCCAGCAGGCAGATACAAATAAATATCCTCTGTGACACACATACGCACACGTACGCTCACATAAAACAGGCGCTGACACATTTACGCCCACAGGCATGTGTATCTGGGATCTCAGGAATTCCATTGCTGTGCCGTAACGTTATTGTGTTCCTGTTCAGAAATCCTCTGCAGTCTCTGGCCTGCAAAACGTGACACCGAGGCTATTGAAAGTAACTCTTTTGCAATGTTTTCATTTGTAAACAGGACAGTGATTTCATCATAATCTGTTGTAGAGTGTAGCCTTTCAATTTTCACAAGAATTTCATCAATCTGAACAATGGACAGCTTTTAAATTCTTCATAGAAGGGTGGAATAGGATATTTTGTCCCTTAGCTTGCCTTAAGATAGTTGCACAATTTTTTCATACAATTCTCTCAAATGGGTCAGTTTTGAAATAAAACTTTATGTGATGGCAAAATCCCTACACAAAACCATCAGGATGATTCGCATTCTCACTTGTTTGATGACTTTTTTCTCTTTTCAAACGGCTAGGTGAGAAACGCATCGTTTCCAAATGTTGACTTTGAATGCAGGCAGTGAATTCACACTGAAGGCAGAGGTTAAATTTGAGCATTGACTTGCAAATGCTACTGACAGTGCTCTGTGTGTGCTGTCACTCATCACGCAGCAGAGTGATGGTCTTCTGCTCGAAGTGTGCTGCAGGTCTCCACTTTGCCTGAGTGCTGGCAGACAGAAGAGTCTGCCAGCACTCAGTTCAGGTGCTAGTCTAAATGTTTTTGGACCTATTACTGTAACTATATATATATATATATATATATATATATATATATATATATATATATATATATATATATATATATAGACTTATTATGTACTCTTATATTATTATATAAAAATCTGACTTGTCTTGGTTTGTGGATGAACTCCAATTTGAAACCTCATATACGGTGTTGTATTCCCAAGGTTTTTATTTTCTGAGAGCATACTGGCAGGATTGTGGAACACTGCATCATGCTGCCACCTGGTGCTCAAAAAGGAAGTCGCAAGACTTATTGCCACATCTCACACAGAACACGCAGTATTAGGTCTTTATTGCGACTGTTCCAGCGGAATAACACAATATGACAGATTTTCTCCACGCTATTTTCCCACATTTCCTCATTTTCGTGATGGCATACTTAAAGTATTCCAACTTTTCTCTGTACATTAATGTATAATCTAATTACTCAGCAAAGATCTTTTATTCAGTTACGTGTTTATTAAGCCTTAGTTTTCACTTGAGTTAGTTTGCACCTGAAGTGCACTATTTCAGTTCCCACTAAGAACTTCTCCAGTTTAGTGGTAGAAGATGGCACAGTAAATGGTCACGCAAATTTATCATGTTGGATGACCCTCTCACCACAAGGTGTCACTATTACACTATAATCACCAAGCTTATTTTAACAGGTTTTATTATATAGTTTAATATGACGTATTTACTTCTCTGTCTTAAATTTACAATAAATCTGACACAATAATAACTCACATTACAAGGGCTTTACAGTTTCCAATGTGTTTAATGTGACCCGGCAGAACAGACAATAATTAAACAATTAGATTTGCAACATTAGTTAGAGGAAGGCAAGTTTGTTTATGTAGTAACTTTCATGAAGGCTATTTCATAGTGTATTACATAAGAGCAGGGTAAGACATTAAAAACATGAAATGCATCAATAGAACAACTGTAACAATTGAAGTATCACATATATATATTTTTTTCCTTTAAAAGCTTCTGATCTTCCTGGGTGATTGCTTTCAGGATTTTCCTAAAGCAGAAGTTTCCATCTTTTACAAATATAAACTTTCTTGGCTAAACACTACTATTATTCTAACATTTTCCCCTTTTAGTTGGGTTTTTTTCTCGCTTGGCAGGTTTCTGGAATTTTGTGTTTTCCAAGCTAGCTGTCTAACATATCCGGGTCTTCCACCTTCCCCTGCAGTCTTTCTCTGTTGCAGTTGCAGTTCTTTCGATGATAGCAAAACAGATAGCAGAAAATAATTGTAGGAATTCAGAGTGTCAGGGATTACGGATCAATTTGTGACCCCCTAAATGCTTTTGTTCAGCAGGTCCACGGTTTGGTTCTTGACTTTATTAGACATTGTCATGTTGGAAACAGTTTAACAGGAATGTAGAATAAGGTATTTTTTGCAACAGCACAGCTCCCAACAAAAGCTGTAGAAAAATAGACTCAAACCTTTCAATTTGGAAGAAAAATGCATATGCAGAACTTTACACTTACAGTCATTTAATAGCTGCCTCTGTTTGGTATTTTTCTTTGTTAACACACTTCAGGATCAACATGGCCAATATAGGATCCCTATATGGACCTCATGAGAACTCCAAAAGGGATGAGGTCTGTGGAGAAAGCAACATTTCACATTTGTTGCAGAAAGGAATATGTAAAATGATCATTAGGTCAACAGAAACTATCACTATAAATGTTGTGCTGGACCCATCTGTTTTCATTCTCTATAAATGAACAATATGACTCTGTATAATCTAAATCTGGATGCCGAAACAGAGCATATGTCACCTTTGCCAGGTGAGATGGGTGGTCTTTCCACACAAGCTTCACAGTATCGTACTGTGTGCCATATTTCCAAAGCCATTACACAGAAACATTTCCTGATTATTTTTAATGGGAATTAATAGCTAGAAGGTGCATTCATGTGCACTTCCTGTTAAGGTGAGATCATTCTGGTCCGCAATAGGACTTGGGACCGTTTCCATCCCAAAAATAAGGCCTCTGTCACACCGATGTTTGTTTATGTCTTCATGTTACGACTATTCCTCAGGAGAGGGGAATTTGTCCCCTGCTCATAAATCTTTAGCGACTTGCATGACTTGCACGGTTGAAAGAAATATCGCACGGCTCTGTGGCAAAACGAATGCGTCAGAGAGAGTGTGTGTTCAAATAAGTATATAAATTACAGATCAGGATCACTGTTGCTAGCAGAGAGGATGGCTAACGGCCAGATAAACTGTTTCTTCTGTCGCTATGCTCAACCTAAAACAAATGCAGCGTTATCCACTTTGTGAGGCCCCTGTAGCTGAGCTCCTTTGCTCTGAGCTGCTGTCCCAAGACAAGCTGGAAATACCACAAGAACCCAAAGCATTCCTGTTCCACTGTCTCCTTGGGACTTGCTTATTCTTACAAGGTGAAAACCAACCATCTGCAGTGTGTCGGCTCTGAGGTTTTACTACTCGATAATGACTGATGTTTGGACAATAAAACTCTTTCAAGCACATCAAGGACAGAAGTTAAGTCCTCATTATTAATGATGTAGCTGTCATCGCCATCACCTTCATCATATGTCTTGCATTGGGTCCCTCTAATTTAAGATAATGTAATTGTAGTTGCCACAAACCAATCAGCGCTAATTAACCACAGAGGCAGAGTAACCGTGGTGTTGTAGTCGTGATTACGAAAATAAAAATCTACTTCCCCTGAGGCTTAGTGAAAACAAGAAAGTGAGATTGTCACTGATAGCAAATTAAAAACATTCACATCATAACAACAGTCATTTTAGACTACTGGAGGACTTTATGACCATTTTTGGGAATCTTCTTTGTGCATTGATTACTGCAACTAACTTTGGTGTTTCTCTCTCTTCATTTTTTCTTTCCTTTCCACAGAATATAGACCTGGTTCAGTGATTTTACATCCGACTAAATTAACAAACAGCTCTAAATTAAATGAAAAAGTGCATTTGAACCCAATTTAATTGTACATAATTGAAAAAGTCCATCTTGTAAAGTGTCTTTGCAAGACCTGTGTGATAAATTGGCTGCTTTATCAATTAAGATTATGTGAAAAAGTGCTTACCCAGTTACAGCTTCCTTTTGTGTTTGATTTTTTTTTTACATTTAAGTGTGTAAGATCATCAAACAAATGGTAATATCACTTAAAGATAAGTAAGTGTACAAAAGCAGTTCTCATATGAGTTATTCCGTTTTGTCTGATTACGTTGATCAGTCCAAAAGGAGTTATAAAACCAATTTTGAGGCCAAATTATGCTAGCGGACCACGGCGTGAGTCATTATCCACAAGTGGAGAAAACATGGAACATTTGTAAACTTCACCAGAAGTGGCTGATCTACCAAGATTACTTCAAGAGCTGATTGATGACTCATGACAGAGGTCATAAAAGAACCCAGAACAGCATCTTAAGCACTGCAGACCTCAGCCGACTTTGTTAAATTCAGTGTTCATGATCCAGCACTAGCAAAAAGAGACTCCATGAAAATGGCAATAATAGGGGAACTCCAAGAAAGAAAAACCTTTCCCCAACAAGAAAAACATAAAGGTCAGAAATGATGAATGTCGGAAAAATATTCTTTGAACTGATGAGAGACATCTGCTGAGGACAATGCATGATTATGTGTCTCCAAATTGCCCTGGGGTGGCCTCCAGCCCACTGACCACTGGAAAAGGGACTAGCCCCTTGCGTTCCTCCAAGAGTTTAAATTGTTCACTTAAACAGAGATTTGGAAGAAAAACCAATGATTGACATCTTTGAGTAAACATGCTCAAACTTCACATAAGTGTACATTCAATAATGTCTCTTTTTGCAGTTATTAGGAGACAAATGTTATGAGGGAAGCAGGTATTTTGAGTAAAAATCAATAATAATAGCTGTCTTATTCAAGGCCAGTCTGTATCAAAATGCATCTCGTGGGGTTTATCCACATGAAGCTGAAAACTTTGATCATTTGTTCATTAAATAAATTCTGCAGCACAAGGGTTCACAGCTGACTCAGATTACTGGAAACCTTATGGGCTTAATTATGAAACAGCATTTGCATTGTTATTTGAAGTTGTAGAAGGTTGTGGCTGCAGCCACTTTAATACTCTGAACGTAGAGCAGAAAGGGGTTAATTAACTGGTCTTTACACAGAAGCAAGAGTTCTGGCTCTGATGGACTTGCTGCATGGAAGAGGGGAAAACAACAGAGACGACAGTCGCTCATTTCTGAAGGCATTTTAATTGCTACGACGCAGAGCCAAGCTAAAAATGTCTCTGCTGGTTTCCAGCATGAGAATATAACTGAACCTTCTCTCTGTAATCACTGGGAGTCAAAGTTTGAGAAAAAAAAAATTATAATTCCTCTGGTATGCATGAGCGATCATATTCTACAAATTGGAGCTTGTCGGTTCTCTTGAGTTGAGAAGATTCAAAACTCAGAGTAGGGGCAGTGGTTTTCCCCCAGACTGGAGAAGTGACCACCTGCGTGAGAGTGGGTCCAGAGAACACCATGCTTTCTCTCTCCCTGTGCTGAAAATTTTATGTAAACAGTTCCACCTCATTGGGAAACCACAAAATAGTTAAATTCAAGACATGTGAAAGAACAACAGTCTCCCAGTTGTCAACTTCGAATCATGTAAACCACTTCAGCTCGCCCTCATTTCTGTCTCAGTTTCAAACCTCCCGCATCTTAATCGCTCATACTTAATACTCATACTCATACAAAAATATCAGGAAATAGAAACCTCCGGAAGTGAAGGTTTGACGAATTCGTGCAGCCCGAACATTTCACAGAACTTAGACTTTGCCTTTAATTTGTTCAACTTGGAGATTTTCTTTGTCCAGGCACGCTGTCAGAGTGACCGACTGAGAGTCGTGCCAAGATAGACCAAAAATATTCTAAATCTGATCCTAAGATTCCCCTTTAAAACCATCGGCCTGCTGGATGGACAATGGCTGAAGTGGGCTGAATCTATAGCGTCAACCGCAGCATCAAACTGCTGCCAAGCGAGTCTTTTCTGTGATGCTTTTACTGCTTCCAGTTCTGAGGTTTCCCCCAAACCACTCATTTTAAGAACCACTTCTCACGAGACTCACAGCCATTCACAGAAATACATCATGGTGGAAACAAACCATTCATGACTTTTATGATGGTTTCTAAGGAATTAAACTTTTGCTACTTATATTTTCAAAATTGTCTGTATTTGAAGTCTGACGCTGCTTTAAAGGCAACACAATATTTCATCCTTCTGGATTCTAAAGCCATTAGCTCTGACCACACTATTATAAAAATCAATAAATATTTTAGCTGTGCACATTGGCAATCATATAAATCAACATGTTTTTATGTTACAAACGTATAAATAGTGGGATTTGTGTGAACACAATAAACCACTGAAAATGTTTTTCTAGCTTCTATCTCAAGCTTCTATCTTTGATGAGAGATAATTCACTTCCGATGAAGCTTTTGAGGCTTCATCGGAAGTGAATCGTCTCTCACATCCGATAAGAGAAATGTATTCCAGCAAATACAGTTTATGATTTAATGAGACACAGCTTCCTGGAAGCATTATGGATAATAAAAAAGAGAGACTGTGATACATCTCTAACATGATTATTGCCACAGATGTGGACTCATTCAGGTACATCTCAAAATATGAAAATATTGTGAACAAGCATTTTTGAGCTCATTTCCAAATGTGAAACCCATGTATTGGTTCTTTACGCATATAATGGAACAATGCTATATTTTCTTTCCTTGTAATTTTGATGATTACGGCTTACAGACACTGAAAACTCAAAATTCAATGTATCACAAAATTAGAATTTTGCAGTGTCTTCCTTCTGAAAAAATATCTTTATTTCAGTGCATGAAATACCTGATGGGGCCTCCCTTTGTATAGATTACTGCATCAATGTGGCATGACAAGGAAGAGTTCTGGTCACCTTCAGGTCATCTGAATGGTAGAGTCTGTTGTCCCTGATTTTCCTTTTGACAATATTCTATGGATTCTCTGTGGGGTTCAGGTCAGGCTGGTTTAATAGCCAATTAAACACAGTAACTTCATGACTGTTGCAGTATCGGGGGGTGGTGGTGGTGGTACCAAGTCACGCTAGAGAATGAAATCAGCAGATGCCGACAGAAGCATTTCAGGAAGGATGAAATACTCTCAAGTATGGATTTTCTGTGGATTTCTGTCCTCTACACACCCACATTCAATCACAAATGATCAGTGCAAAGGTCCTTATTTAACTTTTTGTCAATATTCACATTTTCTGAGATTTTATGATATGTAAGCTATAATCACCAATATTACAAGAAATAGGATCTGAAATATTTCTCTGCCTGAAATGGAGCTATATAATACATGGGTTTCACTTTCTACAAAAAAATAAATAAATAACCTTTCACAATATGCTATTTCCTTTCTTTGTACTTGTATACTTTGAATCACCAATCAGCAGAAAAGCTAAACAGCAAAACATCTTAATATTTTGTTGTTTTGACATTATGTTGAAAAATAACTCCATGCACACTTTGTCTTCATGGAATGCCAGCGAGTGATATCGTTTTAAATGAGGGACGACGTTGGTTTTCAGCACTGCCGCCAACAATATTCCCACAAACCTCCCTGTGGGTCCAGTGCTTATTTCGTTCCAAACACGAGTGTTTATTTTTCTGGTTCATTCAATGCTCCAGCCTCACAAAGGCAACCAGGAAAACCTTGTTGAAGTCATTCCTTAAAGTTAGGCACTTGGTTTTAATTATTCTTCAAGCACAAAAGAGAAGAAGAAAGAAAAACACGTTTTATGTACAAGAAAGTTACAGGTTAAAACAATAACATGTCAGGATGTTTCCAGAGGTAAAATGTTGGATCCTGTAATGCTAGGGAAGTTAAACCACATGTTACAGTTTACACTGGAATCGGATTCTAGTGTTGTGTAATTGTCAACAGTTTTGTTTTTACTCTAGAGTGAAAAAAATATCTGCACATAAAAAGCAAAAATTTTCATGTGCAAGTAGTCCCAAATAAATAAACCAAAATAGAAGCCAAGGTAAGAGCAAACAAGAGGGATTTAATTCTGTCTTTTATAATTTGTAATATTTTGTTAGAATCCACAAAAATAACAAAGACTCACCGACATGCAAAAATGTTTATTTCTCTAACGTTTTCACTCTTGTCACATTACAACCACACATTTTAATATATGAAGTCTTGCTGTTTCTGCTTTCACCACAACATTTTTTGCCATTCGTCTGGCAAGGCATGCCCATTTATTACGATGTCAGGGGTTGTTCTGTACTTCCCAATTCCAGATAATATTAAACATTGCTCCATGAAATTTTTTAAAACTTGGAATATTGTTTTATAACTAAAACCTGCCTGTAACGTTCCTTCAATTTCTGGATGTTGTTTTAATCCCTAATGTTCCATAATAACTCTTTATATATTACTTATAGAACAGCTGAATTTATACTTTTTTCTAGTAATTAATAAATTACTAGAAAAAATGAGTTGTTGCCCTGGATTTTATCACAAGGCATCTAAATAGAGAGAGATAAAAATCTACTTTTTTTTCATATTTTTCATGTTTCTACATGTAAAACATATGAAAACTGTGTATCTTTTTTGTTTTTTTCTTGCCATGTCTATCCTTACAGCTTTCTTTCAGAAATGTTTTCTGAGGATTACCAAAACAATTCTGGAGTACTATTTTACTGTAGATCATCTTTAAACATTTATCTTGTTATTATCTTCAATTCTTATCTACAATACTTGAGGAAATAGCTATTAATCAAGTGTGTGAGCATATTTTCTTAGAAGGGCTTGAACATGTAGACATAAAGGAACTAGGCTGGTTTAAATCTGTGTGACAGATTCCAGTTCCAAAGACAAACTGGAACGTGTCACACAGTCTGCTCCTACATCAGCTCTTCTGCTTCCTTGTGTGTATCTGCTGCGTCTTCTCGAACCCCCAGTCAGTCGTTATGGATGGCCACTCGTACTGAGCCCGATTTGGCTGGAGGTTTCTTCCTGTTAAAGAGGAATTTTTTCCTTTCTGCTGTTGCTACATGCATGCTTGGTATGAGGAATTGCTGTAAAGTTAATGTCAAAACGCAAGGGACTATCACTCCTCACTGGGTGCAATCTGCTGGGTTTTCTTCGACAGATAAACTTTAAGCCAATTTGAACAAATGAACCGAGATCAGTGAACTGGCCTGTTTGAAATGACTTGCTTGTAAAGAGACAACATTTTATCTGAATTGGTGCTACATACACAAACTGAATTGAAAATTGGACATAAATTGAATTGAACTAAAGCTTTAAATACAAAAAACTGACAATATTTCTCATTTTTATGTATTGAAGTCTTAACAAATATTTAATTCTAGGTGGATAAAAAAATAAAACATTTTGATTGCATTTTTTCTGCTATTTTCCTTTCCTCAAATTATAAATTTTGAAGAAAAGAAAAATTAGTTTTGCAAACAGCAACCTTTGGGATTTGTTAAATTTAGATAAGTGAGTGAAACCAGTAATGGATTGTTGCAAAACTAAAACTGAAATAAGTTGACACAGTGCCTTGCACAAAACTCTTGAGTTGCAAAACCACATTCTGGGACACAGCATGCATGCCAAAAGACATTTATCTCCTGATGGAGCAAAAACTATTTATCCAAACTCCCACTTGTGAAATTCCATGCAAAGGAAAAGTTAGTGAATAAATACAAATGAAAGATTAATACATTTTAGGGTGGAATATAGCTTTATTTAAAACTCTCCAGGTTGAAGACCGTAGACATAACCTACAGGCTACACCAAAGCAAAGAAAATATAAACAACAGGTACAAAGTTGACAGACGTTATAAAGCATGAAAAGTTAAAAGAAAGATAAAACAAGAGACTTTAACCCGTTAAAACTCTTAGTTTGTTTGAATATTGTCTATATCTGCGATGCTTGTCTTGCTGTGTAATATGTGTGCTGAAAACAAGAAAGGGCAGAACCAAACACCACAACCAATATCTGTTGTTGACTCTCCATCTAAAGTCAGAATTCACATACAAAATTATGTCACAGTCAACTTTACTGTGTTAGACACAAGCTGGAAAGGCAGTGGGATTTGGGAACTGTTGTACTGAGTGATCAAACTAATAATAATTAGCTATAAAAGGTCAAAACAATAAATTTCTTCTCATTTTGAACATTCAAACCATAGCAACGTGTTCTTTAAGAGAGGTTGCAGAGTATTGAGTGTGAGAGAAATTTAAAGAGTTACAATCTGGCATGCCTGCAGCTAAGCCTTTGATTACCACAGCTACCACTGCCATGTGTGCATGGCAGCCATGTTGGATTTTGAGGTCAGATTTGGCAAGAAAATGTTTTCATTCCAAGTTAGTATTCTGACTTCAGGGGGCATTAAAGTTGATGATTTCAGATAATTCAGACTTTATCACCCAAGTGGAACAATAACTGCTAGGTGGGATTTTCTCCATCTTCACTTTTGTCTCCATCTATTTTAATTCTAGCCTGAGAAATTAGTAGTCTGTCTGATCTTACTTTCAATCCAGCAGTGATCTCCACAAAAACCTGGCCCAAAACCAGATTCCAAACCTTAATACGAGAAAGAGAATAGGAGATTATGGGCCCATAAAATTTGAGCAGAGCAGTTTTACCAGCTTTAAAAACCAAGTTGAGCCCGTCACTCATTATCACGACGACAACAGCAATCGCTCCGAAGACCAACCATGGCAACTGTCCTAGACCTGGTGTTGAATCAAATAGACAAGCCTGAGTGGCTGAAACTCATCTATTGAATTTGAATTATACAAACATAAAAGTACACAAACAAAAACCTATATACACACTCACAATCATCTTTTATAAAGTCTCATAGCGTTAGTAGATACAGTATTTGTGGCTCATAGTGGCAAGCAGATGTGATTGCACAGAAAAACTTCAATAAAGCCGGCATTTCCAGCCTTGTACAAAGTGTATAGAAAATTTATATTACGCATAAATAAAACAGCCTTTTCAAGTGGCTGTTTTGTCCTTCTTTGACTATTCGTAAAATAAAACAAAATTAAACAAATAAAGAAAAGTTGGTGGTCAAATTTTCAACCAATGTCTTTAGCAATATAGTGGTAGCAGTGTGATGCATTAAGTCGCACTGAACTGGAAGCTGTCAGCATCAATAACTTTACCGCTGCAGTCCAATTTGTCCCACATGGGCAAATATAACACAGGGAGAAATGACTCCCAACCTGTACAAATTAAGAGTCTGTTTTAATACAGAATATCTATTTTAAAGAGCATACAGCATGTCCATAGATGCATCTCATGATTTATAATTTTATTAAAGGCAATTTAGTTCAACATTTAAATGCAAAATGTAAACCTTGTTTTATATAGATTTATGATGCAAAAATGCTACATTTAAAACCTGCATTTTTGTTACATTTGATGATTATAGCTTCTAGCTAAAAACAACAACAACAAAAAAACAAAAAAACAATCCGTCCTAGAAAATGTTAATATTTCTTGAGGCCAATAAGAAAATGTTAAATGTGAAATGGTTATTTTCCAGTCATGCTGTGGCCGGGACAATCATGTGAGCTGTCGAAAAGACCAGGGTAAATCACAAAGCGTGATTGCTAAGATGCTGGCCGTTCAAACTGCAGTATACAAGCTGAGTGGAAGAAAAAAGTGCAGTTTTAAAAATGGGTGCATAAGCAACATGGCTGCTTGGATGACTGCAACCTTGAGAGGAAGAAAAAGTTTTGTGAGTCCTTCGGGGGAGAGTCACAAGGTACGGACTGCAGTTGGAGTCAGTTTTTCAAGAGTCACCATAGATAGATGGACTATGACGTTGCATTCCTGGTGTTAAAATACTCCTGAAGCAAATATCGGAATTATCTCACCCAGGCTAAAGAGAACAATATTTTGGACTACTGCTAAATATTTTAGTGGTCTAAAATCCATCCTAATATAACATTTTAGAGCATTTCATGCTTCTCTCTGCTGATGAGCTATGCATCGACCAAATTATGCGTACACTGTAAAATATGGGAACATATGGACCAATGTATGTTTGCTGTAATCATAAAAATCAGCTGAAAAAAAAGTTTGAAACATCACTGTATGTGATGAATCCATACGAGTTAAGCTCTATGATCTGAATTATTTTATTAAATTACCTGACCCAAGAATTTCAAAGTCATTGAGATGCACCCGTGTGCTTTAAAGCATCTTCCGTTCTTAAAGATTTAGTTTCGTGTCACTGAAAGAAATCCTTTATTTTTAGTAAAGTCTAGTCCTGGATAGTATTGAGTTGTTGCTCATATTGTTTAAGGAAAGTTAAGACAGATGGTTACCTATCTGAGGGCACAGTGGTGTGCAGATACACAGTTCCATCTACATTAACTCGTGCAACATTATCTTGTCTTGAAAGCAGTTTAAGATGTGCTAAAAATGTTTTCTAATACGTAAACAAAACCATATTTTTACAGACATTCATATTTGAGCTGTAATTCTCCCTCACTGCGAACAGGTCAAATCTTTACACACAAAGTTAAAAAACACCGGAACAAATGCAAGCTTCAGTAAGCAAAATTTTCTAACACTACTTTACTGTTTTTTAATCTTTTTGAAAATCTACTTATAGATCTTATCTGTTTCTTTTAAGTTGTTAAAATATCATTTCAGCCACATATTCCAATGCCAAACTGTGAAGTAAAGCTTGTCGTACAAAATTATTAGCTTACTGGATATAAATTAACAAGTGCAGATTTCTCAGAAGCAGGCAATAAGCAGGGGGACATCAGAGTTTCTTTCACAAGGTTGCAAGAAGGCACACACTGTACCTTCCGGGTGTAATTTTCTTGCAGCAATATGAGCAACAATTATTCTATGTGGTTACACTGAACTACTGCTTTGCTACAGTGAGTTTGGAGTCCTCTAAATGCAACTTCAAGAAAGATGCTTGGAAGGCAATGCACTCTCTTCTCCTTTGCAAGGGAAGCAGAGGTTATCGTGTTTTCCTTGACAGGGATGGTGTCCCCTCTTACTCATTCCAGTGGAGCAGATGCAGAGTGAGTGGTTGAAAAGGGAGAAGAGGAGCTGATGAGCACATAAAGTCAAAAAAAAAAAAAAAAAATTTTAACATTTCCAGAATTGGAATGGAGACTTGAACTAAAAGCAGCAGACCGCACAGATGGAGCTGCAGCTCCTGCGTCGGAACCTATTGCACAGGTTTGGGTGTCTGCAGGCTGCAAGCCAAGGGAGCCGACGCCTCTCATCACAAGGGGCCGGGATCGTTGCGGTAGCCGCAGTGGTTGCCGTGCTCAGCGTCTGCAATCTGCAGGCTCGGTTTCCTCTCCGGCTCCTCGCCACTCCCCGCGTCTGGGCTCGTGCCATGTGCATGGCGCTTCTTGAAGAAGTCGGACACAAAGCGAACCTGCAGGTGGAGGCGGGAGGACGGAGATTAGACGGTAAGACTGTCGGTCACTTAGGAGGCATTTTTCTCAGTGAGGATGAAAAAAAAAAAGGCAAGGCTGGAAATTGTGATTACATCTGTTTGGAAGGGTCTGTGCAGCATTGCTAAGTGAACACTTCCAACACTTCTTCATGAGTATGAGAGTTCCTCTCATACAAGAGTATGAGAGGAACTCACAGGGAGCACAGCCAACTTCTGAAGGTATAAAATATTGCCTTGTAGGGTTTCTTTTTGCACGCAGGGAAGTGGAGGCCAGAGACATGCATTAAGGCTACAATTAATCAAACGTGCATATACTTTGCCTCTGCACAATTTCAACCAGCATGGCTGGTTGAAGCGAACACAATGAACATACTGGCAGGGAATCGTGACACACTACTGATGTTTTGCACTCCTTCAACTTCCAAGTTACTGTCGACATTTAATGAAGCTAAAAAAACGCTTCATCAGGGATTTTCAGCACTGGAATGAGTATTATTAACAGTAATAGTTGCATTAAACATCTCACCCTGTTTGGTTTTCCAATCATATATTCCCCACTGTGGTGAGACTTAATGTTAGGATGTCATTAGGTGAGGTTGAAGTTACATCAAACGGGACAAAACGTCAAAATGTGAGCATGTTCCAAGCAACCCAGACGAGATCAAAGACGCCCCCGAGCAGGGTTCAGTTGAGTTATTAGCTGCCTTTTTGGGAAGTCTGGCGTGTTACTGTGTTTGCCTTAATAAGACGTCGTCTAGGAGACTCACGTTGAGCACGGCAACAAGAGCTCCCTGCAGCAGCCCCACCACCACGTCGCTCCAATGGTGCTTGTAATCAGAGACTCGGGTGTAACCCACGTACACCGCGAAGGCCACCAGGAAGAACTGGATGGTGGGCCGCAAAAGTCTGGCCCACTTGGCCGCAAGTCTGGCCTGAACGTAAAGCTGTGATGGAAGAGTAAATGGAGGGAAAGACCAGTTAGCAAAATCAAACATGAAAGACATTATACAAAACAGCTTGGATGTTTATTTTGATTTGCTCAGAATTTTTCAATTTACTCTCTGACCAGAAAGAGTGGCCAGCTTCCGATGTTGGAGTCATGCAAGTCTTAGATCGGACCCTGATGCAGCACAGCTGAATAAATGGTGCAAATTACTCCTCAGAATGTCATCAAAGTCTGCAGAGCAACTCATTTGATTTGGGTATGTCAAACCAGCTCTTGAGGATTGGATTAGCCATATCTGACATAGACGTGTGCTGTGGGGGTTTCAAGCATTGATGAAGCAGGTGCTTCTGCACTCCGTCAATACCATCTCATAAAAATGTATAACATTTCTTTGTGTGTTGTTTTTGTTTCCTGTCTTTATTTTTATGCATTTGACACCAGTTTGCCGGTGGAACTAGAGATTGAAAATAGCCACCCGTCAATAAATCACTTACTGTAGTTTTTAAGTGGATGTCATGCAGGCACAAAAAAGTCAATTATGTGAAAAATGTCTGTGTGCCTACTTCAAAAGTTAAACAGACTTATACCGAAACACGTGTTGAACACAAATATAATTTATATCCACTGTGGATGAATAAACCAGTAAGTGCCGCAGCCTTTTTGAAGGAAACGGTGGAAGCCAAAAAATATATGAATCTGGCAGCTGCATAAAGTATCTCCTCAGCTGCTGTTGAAGGTGTAATAACTGGCATCACACTAGCGTCCCCCTGCCACAAGGCCATATTTTACACTGTAAAACACAGCCCACAGGAGACAAATATGAAGTGACTGCTCAGCTCTGTTCTTTCTGTCTGGAAGTTCGTCAAGTTTTGCTTGGTTGAAAACAGCACACCAATCGATTCGTCCTTTGGCAAACATCCGGCTTGAGACCTTCTGCCCATCGTAGACTTTGATAGGTTTAAAAGGTGTACAGCTAAAAATAAAATCTTGTTTCAAAAAATGGCTGCCACCTGTCTGCAGTCTAATGCTGCTATGAAGGATTTGTTAATGCCTGCAATAGGGAATATTAAGGCAATGAAATATGGAAAATGGTGGACAGCTGAGTGAGAACGCACAGAATGCGATGTTGTTTACATGGAGGATGAGCAGCAGCGCCATTAGCCGAGCACAGCTTAGAGCTGACCTTCAGGAAACAACCACACCAGTTATCCTGCTTTGGATACACTGGATAACAGGGTGGATTATTTACAGCTGCAGGTAAACAGGTGATCTGTTCTCCCACAGATGTAAAAGACTGCAATGCAAACGTGTTCAGGTGGACATAACAGAAGCTCACAGCTCACACCCTTTCATTTATGTGACAAATTGGTCAGTCTGCCTTAAGTGCTGATTTTAAACCCGGTGCAGTAAGGAAAGTAGTGGAGACTGTCTCCACTCGTTGACCAGTACAGCTGAGGGACATTGTTGAGCCAGGAGCTACTCAACAAGCAAGCAACAAGCTCCTTGCTTGTTGAGGAGCAAGGAGCTTGTTGCTCAACTAGCATGAGCGACAGCATGTGTGATCTTGAGAGATCACACATGCTGTTTGATCTCTCAAGATCTGAAGCAAGACCCTACTTCACCAACATCCATCAGCCATGAAATATAACTTTGTTTCTCTTTGTGGTTATTATATGAATGAGCTAACAATAAATTACTTGTCAAATTAAAGAACTGGAAAGGTCACAAAATGGAACACAAATGTCCTATGAAATAAAATTCTGCAGATGTATGATCAGTTCCACTCTGCTCATTTCTCCTCATGAACCCTTGCCTTGTTTTTTTTAAATTATTATTATTTTTTTACGTCTACTTGTTTTTTTAATCTGGGTCCACGGGACTTGTCCATTGATAACACATCTGCAAACACTATCATCTGGGCACTGGAATGCCTGATCCAAAGGCAGGTGTTTGCAGTCTGGCACTGAAAACAGAGATATGTCTACACTGTTTTCAAAAACAAGGTTGCCCTTACCGCCAGGAAGAGCATGCAGTACATTCCAAAGGAGGAGTGTCCAGAGTAAAAAGATAATCTATAAAAAAAAGAGAAAATTAAATTAATCTTCTAGAGAGTTTATTGTTAATGTCATTCAAATTATTCTGCCATTTCCCTGTACATTTATTATCACACAAAGGCATTGTGAATTCAGTTACACATTCTTAAAATAGGCAGAACCTCAATATGTTATCAGGCTTTAAAAGATTGGGGTGATATTGAAACCTGAATAACTATATTAAAATATGGGGTAAATATGCCTGTGGTATTTGGAAGATTAGATGGGAAGTGAACAGGTTTAGTTTTTAAAGCTCTTCTAAAACCAGTTCAATCAGCCTTTTATACAGTCTTATATTTGATCTTTATTGCTCATTGCCTCCTGCCAGTTATGATAAAAATTACAGTCATAGTTGTTGTCCTACCTTGACTCTGTGACTTCAAGAAGCTTGCCTGTGCAGTTGATTTCCAGCACGTATCCTGTGCAGTTCTTCGGCGCGCACACGGCCATAAAGTTAGGCCTCGGACGGCCGATTGTGAACTTGGCAATGTCTGTGAGCGACTGGCTGACAGTTGCGCCAAACACAAAGGTTCCCACCACCTTGTAGAGTGCTGCCAAGTACTGATTAAACTTAGAATTTGAGTAAATTAACTTTTTGTGAACTAGATAAGCTTCTCCAGAGGAGATCTGTGGAAAAGTAAAAAAAACAAAAAAACATTTTTTGTTCAATTTGTATCTTTATTATATTCACATTATTTCCTTAGCACACTATATCAGCTGGATAAGCGTCACCAGAGGTTTTTAAACGGCTGTTTATTTTGTGTCATTCTGGGGAAAAACTTACAATAATGACAGTGCAGGTGATGGTGATAACTCCCATCATGCTGTGGGAAATGGTGTCTGGTTTGAGAGGGTACTTGATGCTCTCGTCGTCGCAATAAATCCCCCGTTGATAAGGCTTGAACCTAATGGTCAAAATGATGGAGGGCAGGGACGCTGAAATATAATCAGAACAACAGAACAGCAGAATAGGTAAGATATTTAGGAAAATGGACATTTCTGAAATAAGACAGCTGAATTTTGCTGCTTTGCACAAAGTGGATAGAATGATGAAAGGGGATACATTCATCCAAATACTTGAATGTCACTTAAACAATTAACAATCGTCAAGCAACAAAAATCAACAATCCCAAATTAGAGCTCTGGATTAACGCAGGCCTACTACTAATCCCTACTGAGAGAGTTTATGAGCTGCACTTTAAAAGCAAGCTCCGTACCAGGAAACCTACCAATTTAAAATGATATGAGAGACGGATTGGCCATGAGAATCAAAGCAGATTTTATCCGGTTTCAATTGTTAAAAGGACAATTTCAAGAACAATGTTTTTTTTTTATTCTAATTTCTACAAGCTTTCAGACGTAGCATACCTTACTATGCTGGGGGAACAAGAAATATTTAGTTGAGTCTCTGACTGTTTACTTGTATTCCTTTTTGCAAGGCTTTTGCTTTTGAAACGAATCAATAAAAAAAAGAGACAAGGAGGGTAAAAAACAAAAAAACAAAACATAATTCTGGTAAATGTCAGGTTGAAATTCCATACAAAGAAATGTTAAAAATAAACAGAGGGAAAAATATTTCTACCATCAGTTGGGTGTCTATAGTGAAAGAAAATAAAATCAGTTCTGAAAAGTCCAAAAACTCCACCATTTCCAAATGCTTTAGTTGCGTCTAAAAATAACACAAAGTAGCAAGCAGAAGCCCAGAGAGAGCATGACGTCCTTGAGTCGTTCGGAAACATCCACCCCCCAAAAAACACACATCAGCCTTTCTCAGCTCTAACATACACCTTTATCCGTTTTCTGCTTTTCACCACCACAATCTATTACAGCTGCCGGGAATTATAACTGCTTCTCTAATGCTGTACCCTTCCTCAAGGTTACAAAACGGAGTTGTGGAGTTGTTTGACTAGGAGGATCCCAAAAGGATGTGGGTGAAAGGTCTCAACCTCAACAACTCCTAAGACAGAAATTATTTATCCAACCTTGGGCTTTAAGGAAGTAGGGATGCTTTCTGTACTTTATGTCAACTGTGTTTCTTTATGAATTCCTGGTTTGAAGAAGTGACACATTTTATTTTGTGGAATTTACTTGTTGACATTTTTGATTTTCATTACATTAGCCAGAGCGAAGCTCTAGAACGTCTTAGCCCTTTATAGGTATGCAATGCTCCACTCCAATATCTACTACCGGGGTAGTCTTGGGGCCACTGTGGAAATACCAGGCAGCTGCGTATTAAATGAAAGAAAAACAGCAACGAAGAAGCACTGGCTTAACTGGGGAAGCCCACTTGCCAATGGTATTATGTTCCTTTGTAAATTCGTGGAGCGTACTCCTCCCATTCTACAGAAAAATGTCTGCAGCTGACATAATTCCAGCGGGTCTTCCAGTGAGGCTGACTGATGAGAAACTGTGAGGAGAGAGACCGAAAGGAAAATACACTTTTCTGTGTTTAACTCCACTTCAAATGATGGATGGGTGGGTGAACAGTCCAGTAAAAATAACAAAGGAAGACGTAATAGTTTTCATGATCATGGAGCCTTAGCTTAGGTAGAGGAATCTTGAATGGTAGAGTCCACAAATCTATTAAGCTCTATAATACGATCATTCAAAAATCCAACATTTGCTTCAACTTTAGCATGCCAGAGGAAAGTTGCGACTGTAAAAACATGAATTAGGTTTTTACCAGTTGGATAGTTAGCCACCTCTAATATCTTTGAGCTGCGCAAAAATCAAGTCAGAGAAAGCATAACATGTGGAAGAAGCCACCAAAAGGAAACTGAAGTTGATCTGCTGCTCATTTTACGGACCTGTGACATTCCACTTCACCAGAAAAACCTGTTCAATCGGATTTAAGAAAGCAAGCAGTGAATCAGCCAATCATATGGGTTATCAAACCAAGTATTAATCAACAAGAAAGGGGAATCTAGAGATTTTACATTGCCAAATGAACTAGTCTAAATATTTCACAAACTGTTGATCTGGAATTTAAATTGATAATCATTGCTTGACTTTAGCGAGTGGTATGAAAAAGAGAAAATATCTGCTGAGTGGCAGGTGAGTGGAGAAAGAATTCTCGTTGATATCAGAGGAAAATAGAAAACACAGTCTAGAATTCACTCAGGCCAACTAAATTTGCAGGTTGGAAAAACATTGTCTGATGTGACGAGACTCTAAGATTCAGACGGTAGAGTCAGAATTTGATGTAAACAAGAATGACTCCAAGCTAACTTCAGGCTGTTCTGTATTCTTTAAACACCTCAGCCATCTGGAGGGTTCTTGCTGACCACTTCCATCCACTTATGCCCACAGCGGATGATGGCATCTTTCAAGTCAGAGCTTCCTTGCCTACTCTAACCTCATAATCCAATATGACTACCACATATAACATAAAGCAGTGACAGCTGCAGTAATTAACAACTTATTTGCACTTGTAAAGTTGAGAAAATCCCACTGGTTTCCTAATTTGCCACTTCAGCACAACTGGGTTGTGTTCTCTTTAGTTATATATTAAGACCTTAAGCTGCAGCACAACACAAGGCTTAAATTGAGCAGTGTGAATTTTTTTTCGTTTTTGTTTTTAAAGACAGTTTGTTGCTGTTTTACAGTTTTTCTTCTTTTGAAATAAGAAAATTAAACACTGCAGCTGTATTTATATAAATACCAAAAACCTATTAGAGATGTCACTCAATAAAATAGTTTTAAGATTTTCAGTGGGTGTCCAACTATTAAAAAAAAAAAGAGCACCAGATTAAAACACGGCTCATTTTTTAGTTCCAATACACAAAAGGCCTTCAATGCATTAGCTCCTGATTTGTCCTATTATGACTAGTCACAGTCTTTTCCATTTTAGTGCGAGACAAAAGAATAAAAAAAAGATTTAAATAGAAGAAAAATAGATTCCAAGAGCTGCTAATGCATCTTTTGGAGAACAATTACAAAAAGCTTTCTTTATTTTAAAAGCAAGCTTTTAAGATTGCTCTTGAATTAATGCCGATGGACTTTTTCTCCGGGGGGAAAAACAATTGTGGAAAACCACAGAAAGTTTTTTGCCCATTTAGTACTTTTACAGCAATTAGTCAGAAGCTAGTTACAGAAAAACAGGATATTAGATTACTGCTTAGAAATTTCCTCTCTGGTTCATCACTCATTACAAGTGCAATAATGGATAGATTTAGTAATAACAAAAAAGCCACATATTGAGGCTTTAGTTGGACGTTTTGCATTTCCACACAACAGGAGATGAGCAAGGTTATCAACAGACCAACTGCACACGTCTCTCTCTTACACCATCAAGACAAAATACCAAAGAAGCTTTTTGCTGTTAACAGAACAAATACAGTGCTTAACAGAATAAAAGGCACAAAAGTATAATTGAACCCTAGAGTAGCTGAGCTTATAGAATAAAAATATACTCATAAATCTATCTCTGATACCCTCTTAATCTTGTTTAGACATGCAAGGAGGTTGGAGATGAGAGGAACATGCAGAGAAAAATTTGGACTGGGATTAAGCACAAGGATTTCTTGTTTCACTGATAACCATGTTACCACCACTCCACACTCTAATCTAATATGTCAGCAAAGAAACAAAAACCACTTGGAAACCATAAATTATTGTGGAACCCTCAATTTAGTCTGCATACATCTGAAACTACATATTTTTTATTTATGTTTATTTATGCTTATTTTTTTAAACCAACCACGCTTTCTCGCAAACGGCAGCTGCAACATCGACCACCTACAGCAATACGAGAACTGCTACCCGGTTTGCACATTTACCAGCCATGTTGTACATGTGTGACTGTGAGGTTGTAAATTTCCCCACATTTTCCCCATTGAACCAGTAAAAGGCTGTCTCAAACAACCACATCCCAACGTTTAGTCAAGTCTGCAATATTTAGCCAAGACCCTGTTTCAGGCACAGCAGGAGGGAACCTTGATGTACATTTTTACTGATGTGGCTTTTGGAAGGCGGCTCGTTCATTTGCATCCTGCAGCCTGTTTCCAGCTGGAAGGAGCAGAGAGCGCTATAAAGAAGATTAGCTCATTTTCTTTTGCAAAGTTTCACATCAGACCCAGATGAGATGTATTCCAAAGAATGATGTTATGACAGTAACTGTATGTGATCTAGTTTCACAGTGTTCAAACACAATGGCAGTGTTCAGAAAGCGCCTCTGGTACTTCTGGTAAACAAATGTAAACAGCCTTGAAATGAATTGAGTGTGACTTGCTTAGCCGCTTTAAACTTTAATAATGACTCTAATCATAAAAATAGGAATGTTTAGGTGAGCACATATAGTGTTGTGGGCAATCATGGAAAACATAATCGAGTCTCTGTTATGCACACAAATTAAACTAAAAGTGATTAAATACTTTTTAAAACTTCCAAGACTTGCTGCTCATCTCAAAAAAAGTGTAAACAAAAATGCATTTTATACATGATAACCATCATTTGTAATCATGTGATGCTTTGCTTTCTCATATTAAAGTATAATTAGCACTTTATTATGCAGTAAAGTTAACCGAACACTTTCCATGTGTAAATAAAATAAATACTTAAATAAACAGAGCTGAGGTTCAGCGAGACACCAACTGAACTAAAACTTAGATACTGAGAGAAAGTTAGAATGAATCACATTTTCCCCTCCTGCTTTCAATTAACTGTTTAAAGCAACAGAAACATAAAATTGGTATAATTTGTTCCTCGAAATATTCCCCAGAAACCACTTTTGTCTTTCCAAATGTCATGTATGACAAAGTCAACACACCCTTCAATCTTAAGAAGTTATATAACCGTAAAACATGTATAAAGATAATTTGAAAAGTGACCTGCATTTATTGGGATTACATTAATCCCCAAAAATAAGCTTGTAATTTATTGCCACGCATATTTATATTAAAATAATCTCACCAATTTCATGTAAGGGCAAAGAAACAGGGCACAGCTATTTGGACATGCATATGCATATTACATAAATCGTCTTCAATCAGTGGTGCGCCAGCCACATTAGATTTGTTTTAGTATTTAACTTGCTTACCAGTAATTGTGCAATAATTAGTTTCAGTCTTCTCTGCTCCAGCACGTGTTTTATGAACCTGCTATGGAAGTTCCAACAACAATTCACCCAAAACATACACATTTTTCTCATTTACCCCTTGAAGGATTTTGTTACTCAGAAATCTTCAGTGAATATCACCTGGTTCTGATGAGAATCGCTGCTGACGGATGAGTTTGCAGCAACGACATGCTAACATTACCTGTCCTTCTTTCCATTTTGATATGACTCATTGATATTTCAGCTGAGGGGTAATTTAATATAATCCTTTATTCCATAGGACCTGTTAACGGTATCAATAAGCATAAATTAATTTACAAGAGTAAAAATGTTGGATATTGTCTCTATTCGATAAACATATGCAATAAAAATAAATAAATCATTATTAACAATAATGATTATAATAATATTCATGTGAGGTTGTGATGCTGCGATAAAACATTATTTTGTTTTAGGGACTGCACGTTTTTAAGAAAAGGTCGTTTTGGCAAATTTTAAAAGCAGCCAGACATTCAAATGAAAACACAAGATGCAAGTTTCAATAATACTCTGTTAAAAGTGCTCCAAAAATCATAAATGTAAATTTTGGATAAATAAAATCAATTTTTTTTGCATGGGTAGCAGTGAATATATATTTGCTCTTAATATAGGTGACGAGAACACGGGAGGCACACTGTGACAAGAAAAAAAAAAAAGTTTCCGACTGACATACAGCTCCACAGCAGCCAAAACATTTTTTTTTTTTATGCAGTAAGGGATGTTTGCATTGACATAATAAAAACAAGCTGAAACTGGAAGGTAAGCCAAAAAGGAAATGCTTGTTTGACCAGATATTAAATCAGCAAGCTTTAATAGGTTAGCGTCAGAGTGACCTATGCAAGCAAAGTCAATACAAGTGTTTGTTTAATTATTACAGCATGGTAAATAGCACCATGTAGCTGAGAAAAGCAGACTTTTTAGGCAACACAAAGCATAGTTGCTTTGCTTCAAAAACTTGCCAGTCTGGAGCCATTAATCACTAGGCAGGAATAGGAAAGTGAAAAGCTTCAAAGAAAGTAACCCGTCTGCAAAAATATGCTAACTTTTTCTACAAATCAACCGCACAAAAGTCTGAATAATTTTTGAATATGTGTTTTTCCCAGTAAGTCATAGGCTAATGCTTGTTTTGGTTTCCTTAATGCTTAATAAATCCCCTTATCAAAACATGGATTTTCCCAGTTAGCAACACCATTTATGGACAAGGAGAAGTCAAGACATCTGGCATTAAAATATTGTCCCGGGGCTTATGGAAAAAAAAAAAAAAAATCATTTTTCATTCTCATTTGTACATTAGGCACCTCCGTGTCACACTTTGGCTTGTAAGTCATAAATTACAAGTTTGCTTCTAATTAAAAAGGCTGAGTGAAAATGATGTAAAGACTGCTGCTGTGGTAAGCCCTGAAAGTGTGTGTGGGTGTGTGTGTGCAGCGCGTCTCAAAAGCACTGGACCCCTGTGGATAATATCTGTATAAGAACAAACAAGCCAGTCTCTTGAAACTCAGACATACACAAATCGCAGACCAAAATAGACCCACTGGTCACACAAAATGGGCCTCCGTTGCACCGCGACACAATCCCACAACCCAAACGGACATTTCTGAAGGGCTGTCTCAACTTTAAAGAGCAACTCTGTCTGATTCAGACTAAACTCAAGACTCAAATGTTTCTGCTGTACTTTCTTTTTCTCTGAACACCTGCTTTGACAGACTGATCTGCGGTCAGAAAGCTGATTTACCGTCTGAAAATTTTAATAAAAGCCTGTTTGAAGTGGCAGGGTGAAACCCACTTAAACTTAAAAAGCCACCCTTGAAAGAGTTTGGCTTCTCTTTTGAAAACGTGTCTTTTTGTTCAGATGACTGCAGATTAGTTGATCCAAAGTGAAGAGGCATCTTGGTGTTGCTCCGAGATGAAATGTCCATAAGGTGCTCATGGGAAGTGTTGTCCATTCTTCATCGAAGCCCATGCGTGAAGTCAGACACTGATGCTGGAGCAGGATGTCTGTGCTTACATAGCGTTAGATCAACACTTTCAGCTCGAGTTGTTTTTGACAGAAAAAAAAAGAGTTTGTATCAATGGTGATTTGGAGAAAAGTAAACACATTCTCAGAGTAGTGCAAAGTTTACGTTCTTGTCAGAGGAAATAGTTTTAAAAGATTTAAGGAACTTAAAAACAACTCAAAGTGAAAATATTAATGTGTTAGTGTTACAAAAATCTCCATAATTTTGTGAGAAATCCTAAACCTTTTAACATTTTGCTTTTACTTTCCTTAAAACTACAACAAAACATGCTAAATATTAGTCCTATATAAAATATTCTGGTATAAAAATATAATGATTCAGTTAGTATCCCAGAGAACTCAGCTTTACAGCGGTTGACAATCCCTAAAGCTCAACAACAATGAGTTTAGGAGCTGAGGAGGGCTCAGCTTTTTCTTTCATGCTTTCAACAAATGTCGAGTTATGCTTTCTTCTTCTTCTTCTTCTGTAAATCTAGCTGCCTCTATGGGTGCTGCTTTATTTAGCCGATGGATGTGCAATTATCCAGGACCACAATCACAAATGTGAGCCAAACTAGAGGCTTCTCGCATCCTCTCTGTTTATTTGCCTGTCTTCTCCTTCCTTGTCCTCCTTCTCATATCCACTTCACTGCCTTCCTTCCTTTCAGAGAACAGGGAGGGGGACATCTTGAGTCAAGCTGCCATGTTGATCTGAAAGTTGCTACAGTGGCTCATAGCAACTCGAAAAATATGCTCCTCTGACGTAAGCGACTGCACCTGCATGAAAATGACTTTCCTTCATTTAAAAAACCTATAGTCTGGGTTTTTATTTTACCTAATTTCAATATCTTTGTGTGTGTGTGTGTGTGTGTGTGTGTGTGTGTGTGGGTGGTGTGAGAGGGTTGTTCCCATGCCCCCGGGGTTGCCCTGCTTCATCTAAGACTTTCCTTCAGGGTCACAGCTGGAACATTCACCCCTCAATCTAACTCCCTCCACTCTCATTTCCTGCCTTTTCCGCATGAAGGTCACTGAATGAGTTTCCTCTTTCTGGATTTTGTTTCCCCGTCAGCCTTCTTTTCTTTTGTTTGCCCTTTTTCTGGCGTCGCTCGCTTCTTCTCATGTTAAGCCATTTCTTCCTTTTTAACCTCTCATTCCCAGATTCCTCAGCAAAACCTTCCAGTCCTTTGGCTCCCACAGATTGAGGCACAACACTTCTTGTTCTTATCTTGTTTTGCATCTTCCTTGCAACAGGAAGTAAGAGTGAATAAAGCATCAGGTGATGTTGCACTTCTTAAGTCAATTTGCAATCAGAAAACAAACCCTCCCTCTCTCTCCGCCTCCCTCCAACCATCTCCCAGGACTGACTCATGTGGAAGGCATGTGCTGAATCTACAGCCTCTGTCGGCGTTGGCCTCTGAAATTCCAGTTCGAACGAGGAACGCCCAGTCACACCAAATCCTCCTGCCGCCACGGCTCATTCTTTGTTTTTCAATCCCAGTGTTTGGCCCCGTCCATACGCATTACGCATGCTTTGCTGCAAGTGGTGCAGATGGAGACACAGAGCTACGGGCGAGGTGGGTAGACCACTGTGAGAGCAGTTAAATCTGTGCCAGCAATCAAAGAGTCTGACTTTGGAGGGGATCAAAGAAGTGGGCCACACAGGTTTATTCCTAAACCAGAATGGTCTGCAGGAAGGGCTTAGAGTTGCTGAGATGTGTGAACGTGCACTGCATGGTGATGACCTTCTCTGATTTTTTTCTAAAAAACAAAAACAAAACAAAAAAACACTGCTGACTATCAAAAGATTTATCTCCTTTTTTTTGGTGTAAAGGGAGTCGAGTTTTTCCTCACTTATAACTACAGACGACTGTACAACAAAATATCTTAACCATATTGAAAACAGCTTTTCAACCAAAGGGCTGATGAGATGACTGTAGACAGAGTTGCACCACTTGCTAAAAATGACACAACAATAATGTGTACCGTATTTATTCATGCTCACAACAATTATCAATAAATATCGATTTGTAGCTGAAGTTTTTTTTTTGTTTTTTGTTATGTTCCTCTATCATGTTTAATTAAGTTCAAATGACACAGACACTGCAGACCCACTACACTGTTGGCCTGAGCTACCAAAAAAAAAAAGGCTCTGGCTTCACCCGAACATTAACTGGAATTCATTTCTAAACGTTTTATACATTTTCACCAATGTTTCTGAAAACAATAAAAAACTATCTGATGCTTTTTGTTTTCATACGCTAAGTGCCGTAAGTGCTTTTTGTTATAAAGAGCTGTTTGAGTGAGATGAAGAGTAACTGGAGCCCATCATCCAGCCGGTTCTGCAGAAGAAGATCGTTTAAAGAGCTCCAGTAAAAACTCCAATGAAAGGAAGATAAAGTAGTCCGTGTAAACTGACTTTTGAACAAACTGATGTTTCTCCCCCGAACCTAAACACAGAGCACAAGAAAGCATTTAGACACCAACCACCATGCAGTCACAAACGGACTTTCTGACTCCAGTTGTCAAAGCTTAATTTCAACACTTTGAGACTCTGAACAAAGAGCTGGATATAAATAAAAACTGCAGAATTTTTGCAAGCTTGTTTATGAGCTTATGAACAAATAACTTTGCTCCTAAAGAATCCTGCTGCTTTCCTGAGCGCAAATATGCAGTTGACAGACAAACAGTCCCACTCAATGAATGGTTTGGATAAATTTGTGGTGTTTTTATCATGTTGTCTTGACTGTGTAAGTGCTATATGATGTGCTGTTTTGTGTGGGTAAGGGAAGGGTGGGGATTTGGTCTTTTATGTTAATTTTTATATATCCATTTGGAAAATTTAATTAAAAAAACAAACAAAAAAAACAACAAAACAGTCCCACTCAAGAACGTTATTTCAGTTAGATGTCAGTACGAAATGAATAAAAAAAATAGAAATCTTACATATTTTCTCACTTTCCATTTAGTCTGTTTTACAATTTAAGTAGCTACAGAAACAATCCAGTTGTGGAATGATGGGAAGATAGTGCAGAAAGTTAACTGCTTTACATGTCTGGGGTTCAAGCAAATTTTGATTAGACAGATTTGAAAAAAAAAAAAAAAAAAAAAAGAAAAGATTTTGACTCACTGACCCAAAATTAGGACATATATATCAGTGAAGTGCGGTCAGGGTTAGTCATCATGGAACAATAATATATAAGGGTAAGATAATTTATATTGCTATCTTCACCCTGTGGTTTGTACTATAAAGTACCTATTTTTCATTTAGCTTAACCAATTCTGACTACTTTTTCTTCAAAATCGCAGAATTTGTGTCTTTTCCCATTCAAATGCTCGGCAATGAAGCCAGTGAGGCAACAGCGAGCTGAGCCTCACCTTCGATTGCTCAACCTCTTGGTAACCGCACTGGGAGCACGTTCCTCCCGTCTGTACGTCACCAATAAAATGGCTAAAAACGATTTATTGTATGAAATGATTTTCCATAATTTAGCTTATGTATATACTGTACAGTGTTTTTTGCCACCAACTGTGTGTGTAACATGTTTCGTGTGCTGAAGAGCGATCAGAAACGGCAGAGAACAGATTCGAGGTGAGGCAGGCAGTTCTCTTGCCTCATGGCAGGGGGCGCTCATGATCCCAGACATTGTGACTCCACAACTGCAGAGCAAGAGACAGAAACAGAGAGCTAGCTATAGATATAGTCAAGTGCAGCGATATATTTATAGTTTTCTCCTCTTACCACACCAATCATTTATTAAAAAAAAAGAATAAAAGAAATCACAAAATGAACATTAAGCCTAAACCCATATTACTGCAACAGACTGAATGTTCTGCTCTTTCTGTGGGAAATATTTGAGTGGTTTCTTTTTGTTTTGTGCGAGAAAGAAGTGGTTTTGAGTTGTACTTTAACAATTTTATAGTCTTTTTGCCTTCCAGCGTTGTCCGCAAGCATGAAATTTCCTTATGTAAACAATAACATGCAGGGGGTCTATATTTGTAAATCTGATTATGATTAAGTCAGTACCTCACCAGCTATGAACCTCATTGCACGTCACTGATATATACTATGCTCTATTGAACACAGTGTACAATCAGATCTTTCACTCAGTGGGTATCCCTTGTCCAGATATCTGCTGCTTTCTAAGTGAGGTTTATTTTTCAAGCAGAATTGTATAAGAAAGCAACAGCCAAGCTCAGGTTTACCAGACTCAAAATCTAGACTAGAGATCTGGAAATCTGAGAAGTTGTCCTCTGCTGGTCAGTAGTAATAATGCAGACAAAAGAAAGATATTAAATCCACGCTTAAATAGGCTTTGCCAGCAACTTTTGTTCTTCTGACCAACTTTGTTTAAAAAGAAATTCTCGGGAACATTGGTTGTTTGTCTGAGGTCCAGTTTCCATGACTGTTGCTCCCCTGAGGAAAACTATTCCCTTAATGCATCCTCACTGGTTTTTCTCTGAGAACGCAGGATAATCAGTCCTCCCAACAAAGACACATGACAGGCCTTGGTTTCCGAGAAATGCAGAAACAGTTTCAATATTGAACTCTCACAAACAACCAGAACACTTGTGGCACGTGAAAATAATAAACTTAACAGCATAACACACCTAGAAAGGCTAAATTGTTTAAATTACCATTTATATCTTTAACAAAATGCAAAAGTCATGCTTATAATTCTTCCATTTCATGCAGCGAGGTGTCCAAATAATGAAAAAAAAAAGAGAGAGAAATATCTGAAGGAACAGGTTTGTCACACTACAGATAATGGTGCAACAAAGCAGGCACACATGGAAACACAAAGGGATGCATATGGGAAGTGGCCTCGAGGAGATATAATCTCACAACAATTAGAGTTTCTTTTACAATGCTCACTGTAGAACGGCTGCAGAGGCTGAGTCATGCAGCAATTAGAGCAAAGATCGCTCCTGTGACTCCTCCACCTGTAGCGCAGCATCTATAGGACCTTAAGCTGTGGGCAGGGAGAGGTTGAAGCTCGTCTGTCTACTCTGTGCTGTGGGCCCACACCCTCTTTGTGTTTGTGCTGAGCATGTACGACATGAGAGGGGGACGGGATATATGCTGAGGAACGACAGAAGGGGAGGTATAGAGAGAGACAACTTCAAAACGAACCTCACAACAAGTAAGACGGCAGGACTGGCAGATAAGGAACAACTTATAAGTCGAAGAGAGTCAAGATCAGTTTAAGATCTACTGCAACCTTTCACTGTGGGGGGACGTTACCGTAAGATTAATAAGCAGACATCAGATAATCCAGTCATGTGTCATCACTAGCTGTTAGTTTGATCTCGACAGGAAAGGGTGTGATTATCAAAGAGCAGGCCAAGATATTGTTAAAGAGGCGTTGACACAAACAACAGCTGGAGGTAATCTTGGATCAATCATGGAAAAATGGAAAACTCTCCAACCCCAAATCAAAACTCAGCTTTTGTTTATGTTAATGGTCAGCCTAATTGCAAGACCTGTAGAGCAGTTATTACACAGCAGGGGCAACCTCATACAAGCTTGAGGTCGGTTGGCGCGGTGATTGCCTGGGTGGGAGACGTGGGCGGCAAAAGGGAAGTGGGGTGAAAAATAAAGGGTGGGGTACGGGGAGCCAGACCGGGCTGTCCAACCAAACCCAGACGCTAATACCGGACATGTTGTCATGTTTTGAGGTGGTGGAGGTGAGGCAGAAACGCAGCTGGACCGGATTGATTGTAAGATAATGAATTTAATGACAAAAAACCAGATCTCAGGGAGCAGGACGACGGAGTAACGAGACGTAGACGTGACGAGGATCCGACAAACACACGGAGACACAGGTGACATTAAATACACATGAGGTAATCAGGAAACGAGACACACCTGGGAACTAATCACGGGGAGACAGGACAACACAGAGACTCAGACACACAGGAAAACTAGAAATAAATACACAGAAAAACACAGAACACAACAGTACCACCCCCTTAACGGGCGGCTCCCAGACGCCCAAAAACTGAAACACAACAAGGGTGGGTGGAGGGGAGTTGGACGGGGGGCCAGAGTCTATGGAAAAAACGAAAAACAACCTATCAAATAGGCGGAGACACTAGGGTCCAAAGTCCAAAAAACAAAAACAAAACAAACCGAACTGGGTGGGCGGAAACACAGGAAGGCGGGAACCACGGAGGAGGTCAGGGGGCCGACCTCGGCGCAGGAGGCGGGAACCACGGAGGCTGTCCGGCGGCCGTCCGCGGCGCAGGAGGCGGGAACCACGGAGGCTGTCCGGCGGCCGTCCGCGGCGCAGGAGGCGGGAACCACGGAGGCTGTCCGGCGGCTGTCCGGCGGCCGTCCGCGGCGCAGGAGGCGGGAACCACGGAGGCTGTCCGGCGGCCGTCCGCGGCGCAGGAGGCGGGAACCACGGAGGCTGTCCGGCGGCCGTCCGCGGCGCAGGAGGCGGGAACCACGGAGGCTGTCCGGCGGCCGTCCGCGGCGACGAGGAGCACAAGGAGTCTCTGGACTGATCCTGGGGGGCTCGGGACTGGCACTGGGAAGGAGCTCGGGACTGGCACTGGGAAGGAGCTCGGGACTGGCACTGGGAAGGAGCTCGGGACTGGCACTGGGAAGGAGCTCGGGACTGGCACTGGGAAGGAGCTCGGGACTGGCACTGGGAAGGAGCTCGGGACTGGCACTGGGAAGGAGCTCGGGACTGGCACTGGGAAGGAGCTCGGGACTGGCACTGGGAAGGAGCTCGGGACTGGCACTGGGAAGGAGCTCGGGACTGGCACTGGGAAGGAGCTGGGAACTGGCACTAGGAAGCTGCGGACTGGCACTAGGAAGCTGGGGACTGGCACTAGGAAGCTGGGGACTGGCACTAGGAAGCTGGGGACTGGCACTAGGAAGCTGGGGACTGGCACTAGGAAGCTGGGGACTGGCACTAGGAAGCTGGGGACTGGCACTAGGAAGCTGGGGACTGGCACTAGGAAGCTGGGGACTGGCACTAGGAAGCTGGGGACTGGCACTAGGAAGCTGGGGACTGGCACTAGGAAACTGGGGACTGGCACTAGGAAACTGGGGACTGGCACTAGGAAACTGGGGACTGGCACTAGGAAACTGGGGACTGGCACTAGGAAACTGGGGACTGGCACTAGGAAGCTGGGGACTGGCACTAGGAAGCTGGGGACTGGCACTAGGAAGCTGGGGACTGGCACTAGGAATCTGGGGACTGGCACTAGGAAACTGGGGACTGGCACTAGGAAACTGGGGACTGGCACTAGGAAACTGGGGACTGGCACTAGGAAACTGGGGGCTGGCACTAGGAAACTGGGGACTGGCACTAGGAAACTGGGGACTGGCACTAGGAAACTGGGGACTGGCACTAGGAAACTGGGGACTGGCACTAGGAAACTGGGGACTGGCACTAGGAAACTGGGGACTGGCACTAGGAAACTGGGGACTTACTGAGGGCAGGAGCGGAGGAAGTCCGTTGAGCAGCCTCGGGGCCGGCTGCGGAGGAAGTCCGTTGGGCCGCCTCGGGGCCGGCTGCGGAGGAAGTCCGTTGGGCCGCCTCGGGGCCGGCTGCGGGTGAAGTCCGTTGGGCCGCCTCGGGGCCGGCTGCGGGGGAAGTCCGTTGGGCCGCCTCGGGGCCGGCTGCGGGGGAAGTGCGGCGAGCCGCCTCGGGGCCGGCTGCGGGGGAAGTGCGGCGAGCCGCCTCGGGGCCGGCTGCGGGGGAAGTGCGGCGAGCCGCCTCGGGGCCGGCTGCGGGGGAAGTGCGGCGAGCCGCCTCGGGGCCGGCTGCGGGGGAAGTGCGGCGAGCCGCCTCGGGGCCGGCTGCGGGGGAAGTGCGGCGAGCCGCCTCGGGGCCGGCTGCGGGGGAAGTAATGGCTCCGTGAAGCGACCAGGGGCCGGGTCCACCGGCGGCTCAAGTCGCTTTCTCGGGGCAGGAAGAGGAGGCGGTGTTCCCGGAAGGCGACGAGGGGCCGGGTCCACCGGCGGCTCACGTCGCTGTTGCCGGGCTGACAGCGGAGGTGGTGTTCCCAGAAGGCGACGAGGGGCCGGATCCACCGGCGGCTCACGCCGCTTCTTCCGGGCAGACTTCGGGAAGCGACCAGGGGCCGGGTCCACCGGCGGCTCAGGTCGCCTGCCTCCCTGGCGGAGGTAACGGAGGGGACCGTATCCGGGGGGTGCCAACACCAGTCGAGTCCCCCGAAAAACCTCCCGGTCCAACTGGGCCAAAAAGGCAGCGACCTCACCTCGTTTGTGGTCGGATCCTTCTGTCATGTTTTGAGTGGTGGAGGTGAGGCAGAAACGCAGCTGGACTGAATTGATTGTAAGATAATGAATTTAATGACAAAAAACCAGATCTCAGGGAGCAGGACGACGGAGTAACGAGACGTAGACGTGACGAGGATCCGACAAACACACGGAGACACAGGTGACATTAAATACACATGAGGTAATCAGGAAACGAGACACACCTGGGAACTAATCACGGGGAGACAGGACAACACAGAGACTCAGACACACAGGAAAACTAGAAATAAATACACAGAAAAACACAGAACACAACACATGTGTTCAGAAAATATCTGCGGTCCCAACCACTTAACCTTCACACCGGGAAATCATTAAAAAGCTACAGATGTGGAGCATCATTGCTATCTTCATCCAAAGAAACAGGGAAAAAGGGGTGAACTAACAGACAGTGGAAAAACATTTGTCTGAAATAGACCAATGGCTTTAAAGACATAGCTCAGATTTTCTGATGTGGGAATCAGCAGTCAGTATATGACCTGCAGAAGACAACGGTCTGGAAGACATGTTGCGAAACCAATCATCTTAGTCTTACTAGGCCAGGAACACCATCTGTTGGAAAACTTCTGCTGCATAAACAAAATATTCCCTTAAAGCACCTGACACTACTTAACTTTGGGTTCAAAGAGTTCCTCAACTAAACTGACTGTAAAATCTCAGCTTTGCAGCAATTTGCAGATCTACGGCCTTCAGTAAATAATCGGACATAAAACAAGCAAATAAAATGTTAAATTCATAACTGTCAAAAGAAATGGTTCTCTCATAGCAATTTCATAGGCTACAATAAAGTTTTGAGTATGAAATCATTTAAATACGGCAGAAATCTCCATCAGCTTAACTGAGTCCGAGGTTCTGGTGCAGTCATTTTAGTCATACAGCATTTCCAAGTTTCAAGTTGGATAATCCAACATAATGTTCTTTAAAGTCAAAATTAGGTCCAATAAAACCTGCGGTTTTAGAGTAGCCCTGAGTTTGAAGCCTAATATGACTGCAGTGCAAATAAAAGTGTGTTTAAAGCCACCAGAATAAGCTGTTTATGTGCACTCCAGATGGCTTGTATTTCATTAAACAGAGGCACAAATAGCACATCAGCTCAATAATTTCAATTCAAATTGCCACGATTTTTCATACCAATTCTTCCAGAATTATGTTTCAATGTTTGCATTCTACGTACAATCCATTCATTATACAGGCATTAAAACGTTTGACGCAAATTGCCTGACTAAACATATAAAAGGCAAAAGCCATGAAAACAACATACTGTTAAAATAATCAAATAAAACAACAACTAACAGCACTGCTATTGGCCAATGTGAAATCCCACAGTTCATCTTTGATAAGCCTTTCTAGCACCCCAGTAAAATCTGCTCCTTGAAAATCTGCTTCTAATTGTGGTGTTCCAGACACAGAAATTAATGGATCTCTGGATTGAACCCTTGTGTTGTCTTGCGGGTCGAAAGTGACCCACTAGAATGTTTAGCTGTGAAAAAAAAAAAACCCCAAAAAACCTAAACCATCTATTTCCAGCTTGAAATTTTATGACTTTTCCTAAATTGACCCCGTCATTAGAAAAAGTGATACTTTGTTTTTTCTTTATATTTCCATGTGGGCCGTACACATTTTTGACCCGTGCTTTCTAAAAGCATTTAAACACCAGAAAAAGATTTCAAAGGTTGTCTTATGTTGAAGATGCTCAACGTAAGAGCATCTTTATGAGATGAAGAACATCTCCATCTCATGGGTTTGTTCTTCATCTTACGCTCAACGTGGGGTGGAAAGGACAGGATGTTTTTTGGCTTATGCTGAAGATATTCAACATCTTATAAGTTCAACGCGTTACGTCGAACAGAAAATGTTCTTCATCTTGTGTCGAGGATGTTCAGCATAAAAACATCTTCACGAGATGAACGTCATCTCGTGAAGATGTTCTTGTGTTGAACATCTCATATAATTATGAGACACAACATGAGAGCTGATGCTAAATTGTTCACAAAATCAAGCAACATTTTGTTACGAGAGGCATTTTTATAATTCACGTCCTAAAAAAATATAAAGGACTACAAAGTTCCAAATTGTGAATTTTGTTCATTGAAGAAAAAAAGAACTAAAGAAATCTGCTTTTGATGGACGTTAAGTATCCAGTGGTTTGTATCCCTCAATATCCCAGGTAGAAATTAAGAACTGAACCGATGGGACTGTCACTAAGCAGATTATTTTCAATACTTTGTCGCATTTTGGAAACACACACACACACACACAAATCAATTGTTGAAAACTGCTTGTTGTGTTTTTTTATATATCTTGTTTTCTAAGAAACTGTTTTTTATGAACATACTCTTTCAGTGCCTGAAATCATAGAATGGAGTTCAACACTTTGGATTTCTGACTTGTAACTAGGCCATGCTCAACTCTGGTCTGATCGGTGCTCAAAAGAAATGATGGCAATAATTTCCAAGTGAAATTCAACATAATTAATTCTCATAAGCTGACTTCTAGCCTGGCCATTGACTTCTTGTGAGCACTAAGAGCTTATGAAACAACATGGGAGATTTGTACAAGTTCAGCTATAAAAATTAATAGGAAGAAGTCATGTATGCATGCTTTTTTTTTGTAATAAATGTGGTTTTATTTAGAGAATTTATTACTTCCTGATTTGGTACAACTTCACAAAAGCACTATCTTACAGAAGGAACAACAGAAGTGAAAGAAACTGACCGCTCATCACTGCTCAACTGAACCCAGATAAAAGAAATAAATAAACTGAACAAAAAACAAAAACAAAAACAGTACCGCATCAAAATATGATCCCAGTGGGGCAGCTGAAAAATGACCTGTACATAGTGATCCTGCTGAGGATTTCACCTCTTTGTTCGTCTTATAGGTTTGTTTATCTTTTAAGAACTGTGTCTGTCTGGGAGCTCTCAGGACTAACTTGAGTGGAAATCACAAATTAATTTATATGTTATGATTTATTTTCTCAGCCTTTTCTTTCTTTTTATGGCTCGTGTAATTTTACCACATTGTTGAAGGAATTATAAACTTATCTCCAGGCTTCAGAGCATTTTTGAGTCCTTTTGCATTGTTTTCCAAATCTTAAGGTTTTGATCAAATTTCCATTTTGAATTTCGTGTTCCTAAACGTCCCGAATTACATCATGATTACCTTCATCTCCGTTTTAAAACTTAGTTTTATTAAAGAGGAAAGAATAAAAATGGCATCTATCTGTAGTCCGAAAAACAGCAATGTGCTGGGCTGCAGCAGAAGCCAAGAAAAAAAAAAAAAAAAAAAAGTAGTAATTGGTTCAGCATTCTTTGGACGATCCTCTGCAGACAAAATATTTAGGCAAATTAGGTGCGCTCACATGCATATCAAATTTCCATAAATCAGCATTGAAGTTAATGCAGCTCTTTAAAGTTTGGGGCCGTTTTTATTACATACTGCCTGAACCACGTCCAGCACAGATCTACAAGAGTTCACTCACGTCGTTGACATAAGACGCGTCTTGATTTATTGTTTATTTGACCAATTTACCAACAGCTGTTTAAAAAGTCGCTGCTGCTGTTACAGAACCAGAAGGACACTGATTTGTAGAAGGAATCTGCAGTCAGAGTAAAGAGATCCGTCTCGCAGATGAATATTTCCTGACAGCACCGAAATTCAAACCTCAGATAAAGTCAGTGGAGATCACAGAGTGACGTGTTGTTAAAAAAAGTTTGTTTTCATGACTTACCAAGCAGAACGCACACTACGTCCATCGCCACGCACAGCCACTTCTTCATAAAATCCGACATCTTCTTATTTTCCATTTAAAAAAAATTAAAATAAAAAATACTTTAAAAAAAATATCTACTTGCTCAAAAGAGTAAGCAAGTGCATTTGTGTCCTCTCGCTTTGAAATCAGATCTATAAAAATAAACCCGCAGAACTGGTTCTTCCGGGATCCTCTTCTTTGCCACTACCTGTGTCGGCTCTGGCCGCAGAGGTGCGCGATTCCTCTGGACGTGTCACGGCGTGTTTCCGAGCGGGAGATACGGAGCGAGGTTTCTGATATCCAGCGCCCCTGGGTGCGCATTACTGCTCTGAAGGAAGAACCCGAGGCAGCAACAGGATCCTCCAACTTCCTCAGCGCTGGAATCGTCCCCGAGTCCGGAGAGTCCGCAGAGTCCGCTCACACCGCCGATCTGCTTCAGGTCCCTCCTCCTCACTTCCTCCTCTGACTTCAGCCTTTTTTTCACCAAGGGAGTGTAGGAGAAAGCTTCCCAGCTTTTCTCTCAAGTAGTGAAGCAAAGACAATTTAGAAAGAGGGGAGGAGGAATCTCCGAGAGCTGTAAACTGGATTAAATCAGCAGCCAAAAGTGAAGAGAGAACGATATTCTGAGGCAAAGGTCTGCAGCCTCCCCTGAACTAGATTGTCTGGATTCTATTCGTACCTTTGTCAAATTGTGACAGAACTAAACAGATGTTTGTTTCAATTAAGGAGTCGTGTTTTGTATCACTTGTACAATTTAACATAAAGAACACCAGTGTGAGATTGCATGTAGGCTATTAGGAGTTGAAGGATCACAGCAGACAGACCAGGGAGAACGTTGGGGAGTAGAATTGGGTTATAAAGCAATATCCCAATATTTCATTTGATCCCAATTGATCTCTTTCATCAATTGTCCCTACTGAGGTTCTCCTTGCCTGACCAAAGGCTGGGAGAGCCTTACTTAGAGTCAGGACTGGGGTAACCTTGAGGAGTTGCAGTACCCCACACCTGCTGACAGAAGAAAGCGCACTCTTTTCTTTGGGATGACCCAGATGAAGGTCACCAGCTGGTTAATAAAGTTGGTTTGTCAGAATGAGACATGTTGCTGGAGTCTCCACATAACTAAATCAAGATATTTTACTCAGATGAATACTGAGCAGCAGTTTCTGGACTTCATGAAAGATACAATATGAAACTGGCACAGTTCACACACCTGACACACACCACCCCCAAGTGTGAAGCATGATGGTGGCTGCATCATGCTGTGTGGAAACGTGTTTTAGCACACACGGGGAAGCTGTTATGTTGATTTAAATACAGTTGCAAAAGACTGAGAGCTGGGCAACGCTTGAAACTCTCACAGAACAATGACCCTAAACATACAGTCAGCTACAGTTTAAGTGACTGAGATTCATAGAAGTTCAGACACAAGTCTGATTGAGAATCTGTCGCAAGAGAAGGTCAACACTTGGAAGAAGATATGTTTTAATCCGACTGACTGAGCTTAAGCAAAAAATGGATGGGAAAATGGAAATTTTTCAGTCGCTACATATGTGAAGGTTGTAGGAACCGACCCCTGAGTTGCAGCTGTCGTTGCAGTTGACATTTAGATTTTTATTTGACGGAAAAAAAAAGAAAAAGAGAAGAAACAACAATAAATGTCCTGTCATTTTCTTTCCGTTTTACAACGCAGCACTGCTTTGTGTTGGTCTGACATATAAAATCGCAATAACATAGGCTACATTTGTAAGCTAAGCTTTTAACATGACCAAAGCGGAGAAGGTTTACGGGGTGCACTTTTGCGAAGAGCTGCAGTTGGGGTTTGAACAAAATTAAAAGACACTATTCCCCTCCCATCATTAAAGGGGAGTCTTAAAAAGCCTGCGGACTGAGAATCTAGAATTAGCATGACTTAACAGCAGCATGACTCCAGCCCCCAGTGACCCCGCTGCCCCGCAGGCATAACCCCCTCGGCAGCTACCATTTGCTTGTTGCATCCAGCCATGTGTGAAAAGCCTTGACTAATAAGTGTGCATTGACACTTAATTCTGTTTGCGTGAGAAACGCCGTGTTTATCCCCTTCAAGTATATTATTCCAGCACTGTGGAGTTAAGCAGATAATCTTCCACACATGTACTCTGAATTGCAACTTTTATTTGACTTTAGCACATAAGCAAAGCGAATTAAATAACCTGAAATCAAATTGCGTGAAGGGTCGCGCGGCTCCAGGCTCGACGTGTTGCGTGAAGCGGATTAAACAGTAACACTTACAGGAGAATAAAGGCGGTAAGAACAAGATGGAAATAATTTAGTTTAAACTGAGACTTCTCTGCCCCCTTGTGGTTGTTTTCGATAGAAGAGTAAAGCCCTTTGCCATCTCTGATTTTTACCTGTAAGAATGTGATTTGGAAAAAAAAGAAAAAAACAAAAAACAAAACTTAACCTCGAGTGCCATTAAAAACAGTTCTTGTCTTCTTATGGATTTGTTCCCGTTTCAGAAGATCAGAGCAAATTTGATATTAGATAAATATCTGGAATAAAAGCAAAATTTCAAATGATGAGCTTATTTGTTGAAGGAAGAAATCTGTCCAACCCAAACTGGTCCTAAGTGACAAAGAACCACCATCTGGGAAGCAACAACTACCATCAACATGTTGCATTTGCCGTTTACAAGCTTTTTACATCACTGCGGGAGAATTTGACCAACTCTTCTTTGTGGAAGCATTTTGTCCAGGTTCTCTTCTAGAATAACGGTCTGGAAAGGCCTTTGACTAGGCCAGACCCTCAATTTGACCAACTAGCATTTTGTCCAGGTTCTCTTCTAGAATAACGGTCTGGAAAGGCCTTTGACTAGGCCACTCCAAGTACTTAATTTTGTCTTTAGCTGGTGTGCTTTGGATCAATACTTTACTGCATAATCCAAGTACATCTTGAGGTTATTAACCTGAAGGTCAGATATTCTACTTAAGGATTTTCTGCAGAGTCCACGGTTCAATCAGTTAGGGCAAAAATTACATCAAAAATAAAGCATTTCCAGACCGTCCCATTACCGCCACATCTGACTGCTGATGTTATTTTTCTTATCTGCCGTTTCTTGAATTATTCCCACTTGGGATCAAGTGGTATTAAAACAAAATTGTCTCTAATTTTTAAATAAAACATTTCCAAAGTAATTAATTAAGGCTAGCTGAACTCAGAGGAGAAGCATTTTATTCGGCTATGATACATTGACATTCTTTTCACTGAACTCAAATGTCAACAATTGTTTTCGTAGTTCCTGTTTTACCACTATGCTCGTACACAAACGGGATTTTTTGTTTCCAAAGAATCTGACATCTGAGACCAGGAGCAAAAAGCAGCACATTTCTGGTCGCTCAGTAAAAACTGACATAAAAATACAGACATCTTGTTCTTGCACATCTTCTTGCCAACTTCATGCTGCCAGACTTGAAATCCACTCATCAGACAGATCCTGAATAAGTTGCAGTAGTGCAATTATTTTGCTGCTTTTCTGCATCAAATACGAGCGATAAGAAGGTAATAAAAACTGGTAATTGTGTTTCATTTTGTTATATTAAGTAGGTAAGACTAGTATAAGGTCGCAGGAGGAAACGAGAGCTGAGCTGCGCTTCCAGGTCCACTTGTGTTATCGGTACCAAGCTCTGAATCAAAGTCAGTGAGACAGAAAAAACTAAAAGGTATTGAAGTTTCTCTCCATGCTTTAGAAGGTGACATAGTGATAAGAGGGAGAATCAATGTGACAGAGTGCTAAATATAAACTGGATACACAAACAAACAAAGGATTTAATACATTCAGGAAGAAAAAGACATCCAAACCAGCGTGATCCGATTTGAAAAAGTAATGTCTCTACCCTTTGAAATCAAAAATATAACTAGACACAAGTTAAAATTCTCTTTCCACGCCAAGACCTGCGCTGGACACGCTGTTCGCCGTTATCAACATTTCATGACGCAGTGGAAAAATGATCAGTGATAATCATGGCATGGTCACATGGCAAAAACTAGATGGAAAATTGTTGAGGGAGATCATTCAGATAGGAACCGCAGGATATTTTTTGACAAATACCGTTTGTGTTACTCATGAAAATAAGCTGCAGTATTCTCTGTATATTTGTATTATTTGATAAGGTTGGAACACAGAAATCATCTAAAGAAGCATCCAGGCTTGTTTGTCCCTAAACCTGGTGATGATGGAACCATGATGACCCTGCTGGGCCACCTTTCTAAACAAACAACATGAAGCAACACCAGAAAAATGTCAGGCATAGTGAGACATGGTGGTAGAAAACGTTTCTAACTTTCTAGCAGCGTTGACTCCAAAATCTTCTGGTGTCTGATAGAAAACTAAAGAGAGAAATGTCATCAGCATAACTGATCAAATTAATAAAAGAATGACTTCAAATGACATAACATTTCAGCTTTAAAATGTTCTAGTGAGAGGTGCAGTGTGAACAAAAAATGTCCTCAGAATCTGAGAAACTTGGAAAACGTTCATGCTCAGATATTACCAAACCAAGATATGGAGTTTCTGATAGTCTTACTAAAATATTGAATGGTGAAACTGGATTAAATGGTGATTGATATCTTTGCAAAATGACATGATTTTCCATTCTTTTTAACCTCTCCATCCAAACGACATCTTTAGGTCAGGGGACCAAATCAAGCAAATGCCAGGACACTGCAAGTAGATCAGATTACATCACTTCAGATTGATTTAAATAACACTACAGTTTAATGTCTACGCTGGTAAGTTTAATTTTACATTTTATTTACAAAATATATTTAAAAAAAGAAATATGATGAAAGCAATTTATAATTTGAATACATGTATGTAACCTATATATATATATATATATGTATATATATGCATAAGAACAAAAAGAAATAAAAGATTTCAGCTCATTTTTTTCTGCCTCCACTGTCTTTACCTGCGTTTTTAAAAATAAAATAAAATAAAACGATGGACTCTGATTTGAAAATGGATCACACAGCCAGTTAGAAAAGGAAATGAGGAAACGAGTGAAGACAGACGAAGTGGGTCCAATTCATCTGCGGAACGTTTTGCTCTTTTAGAGTCGGCAAAATGCAGCAACACATACATATAAACAAGGCTAAAAAAGGGCATTTTTACTCTTATTACCACTATTAGATAAATAAGCAAATAAAGTGTCTGACTGGGACATTGCTTGTCCCAGTCGGACACGAACAACAATTTTTACTCTACGTACATTTCCTGAGCGCTGCTGTTTGTTTACTTTAAAGAAGTTTGCTACATTCAGGCTTTTTTTCTGTAGTCAAAAAAGCAAAGAAACGGCAGGGATGCAAAACAAGAGCTGTGCTACGTTATCAATTAAACCAGAGTAATTTCACACCTGAAACATATTCTGATGAAATAACGATCTCAATGTCGATTGGCAAATGTGCATAACTCAGTTGCTCTTATATATTGTTGTTGGGAGTATTCAGCTAATAATAAATAAAACCCAGCCAGAAACCAGAAGTTCAGGTTGGAAGTAAAGGACAGGTCACTCCTTGGCTGAAAGGAATGTGAACCAGATGAAAACAAACAACTTTGCCTTCAGACCAGAACATTCATCCTTCATCCGGCTACATCCTTAAACATGAAGCCGTTCAAGGATGAGTGTTTGGTACACAATGATCTTGCAGGAACTGACAAACTGTACATGGAGACACAGAAGTCAGTGATACATAAACCTGTTTATATTACATTTGATGTAAAAAAGTAAAAGAATGCACCAATAAGATGTTTTTTTTTACTTCTAAAATTAAAGCATAGCTCCCTAATTTGCATCTGATTTACTAAAAGTCAGATAAAGAAGCTGATGCAGGCTACTGCAGCGGAGTTCATGTTGTTGATTGATGCATTGTAGACAGAAAATAGTGGGTGTAGCTCATTATTATGCATTTCATAAACAAACCCAACAGGTTAAAAGGTTTTGACTTGACAATCACGGTCAAATTTGTCTCAGTTCTCTGGCCAATTAATTCACGCGTGTCAAGTACAATTTAATCAACTTGTTAAAACGGGTAGAATGAAGTTTTAATGAATTATAGAGCTTCTTTATGGCTTCATGTTTAAAACAAATGTATTTATACAATTTTGTTACAGGTTTCATTGTAAATATGAAAAAGTTCTGCTAGAAAACCTAAACAAGACAGGCAGGGTGGAGGAAGAGAGGGGGGGAACATCCTTTCCATATAAAAAAACTTGCCAAGGTTGAGCATCTGATGTGTGTGAAGGAAAATCGCCTGAAACAGTAGCAATAAAAGTGATAGAAGAAAAGAAACAAGAAACAAACCCCAACTTTTCCTTCCCAGAAATAATGATGATAAAAAAAAACAACAAACAAACAAAAAAAACAAAAACTGAATAAGTTACGACTCAGATAATGGATGCGATTTAGAAAACTGGTCTGCAGCTTTCATCCCCTACACTGTGCTTTTACAAACTGTAATTAATAGATATAAACACGATCAACGGCTGACAGTCATAAATTAAAACACTCGGCATTCAACAACGGACGGACATTGATGGTAAGGCCTCCACCAGAGCAAGAGCTCCATCTTTTTTCAGCTGTAAAAACCAATTAAATATCTGTCTGCAGAGCGAGTAAACGGATGATATTCGTCCGTGTACGTTACACTCTGCCCGAACGTTAAAAGGGCTAGGGGTGCAGCAGGCTGCCAAACGCCTGGAAGTTTGATGAGAGAACATCAGGCGAGGAAGCCGAGGTGGAGGGAAGGTTAAATTCCACCTGCAGCCTGCGGGAGGCGTGAGTCCCACCGCTTGCCACGCCACAACCAGGGCCGTCAGAAACGAAGGGCCTGCCGTGCATCTGCAGGTGGTAGAAACAGGAGTTCAGGAAGCCGTGGTCGTCGTCAAGGCGGGACGGCGGGTTTCCACGGCCCCACTCGGAGCACTGGTCAGACGGCTGAGACTGGAGCTGAACCGGAGCCGAGGGACGAGCCGAGTCGCCGTCTCCAAGCTCGGCCATGGATGGGTAAGAGAACGGACAGTCGAACAGCTGCTGAGGACAGTCGTCGGGACACAGTTCGGACAGACTCATCACCAGCTCACCGTCTGGGTGCAAAGAGACAAATTCGGATCGCGTCTGATCAGTAAAACCACCGAGGCTCATCAGACACCAACTCTGTTTTTGATTTTTCCCCATTATTTTTGATTCATTGATCATCAAATAAAAATATTCCATCAAATCTCAATTTAAAAAATAACAGAGAAAATAAAACAAATGCCCTTCAAAGACCGTATGCAACAATGTTAGGAAGAGGAAGAAAAGAAGGAATTTGTCTATTTTGAGTAATGACGCAAACATTAAGACAAATTAAAGTTACTTTATTCAGTTCAATTCAGTTTACTTCTCTATCGCCAATTCACATTACTAAAACAAAATGTTTTTAATGAACTTCAGTCAGAAGATTACCAGTCATTTTAAAAAAGAAGAAGGAACAGCGAGGCAGATCATCAGTGGATAGCAGTGAAAAGATTTCAGGCTTCCGGGAAGAAATGAAATAAATATTTTTCCAAGGGACAACAGTCTGCAGCTCTCTGAGCACAAGTTCGTAGATTCTGTAAAGTAACTAAATGTGGACCCATAAAGGGCGTTACTGACAATGTGTGAGGAAACACTGATGCGCATGAAATTACTGTAATTTTGCAGTGACAATCGTTCTTTAAAACAGATTGTAAACATCAACAAGAGCCAAGTTATTTGTTCTTTCTGTTCACATTAGTTCACCCTGTTTTCTTTACCTGCAGGCCCAGCCTGCTTTCTGTGGCGCGTGTGGACGGAGGTCATGGCTTTAAGAGAAAGCGGGGCGTTCGTCTGCGCCTGGGGCGGCCTTCCTCTTCTGGAGCAGAATGCCGACATGAACCGTGCACAGACAAACATGCACACCCGACAAACACAGACATGCACACGTGCATGCACAAACAGAACAACACGCGACAGTAAGGATGGGAGAAAACAAAGGTGGGGAGACATAACAAAACATAATGAAGATGAAGCAAATGATGTGATCTCGATGCCAAAAAAGAAATAAACTGAAGAATTCTGCACAGTAAAGTCAAAAAAAAACTGCATTTGTATGACTCTTAGGATTTGGTTTCCATTAATGCTGGAGGTTTTCTCTAACATTTTAGAATTTCCGAGTCGTACCTTGTTTGTTTAGATCCAGACTTGTACTTGAAGGAAACCGGGACTCCATTGAGATCTGTGACAGTAACCCCAAAGAATTGTTGCTTCCCTCGAGATCTCCACCCTCTCCATCCTGGTCTCCGTCCTCACTAAAATACAGAAGCACAATCACAAAATGATGTGCAACTTTAAAGTGTGCACACACATTTGACACGGATGATGTCGTGGTCGTCATGGTAGAGTTCACTTGTTGCTACACACACTCAGATGTAACTGATACCAGTAGAAAGAGAGAGAGAGAGGAGGGGTCATGGCAAGCCTATTGGTCACATATTGTGATTAGTGCAAGCTATTTGTGTAATTATTATAATCCCCTCCAACACCCGATGTTATAGCAAAGCTATAATGTCACATTTTCTCCCACTACCATTTGTTGGTTTATCACATAAAATCCAAATAAAATAGACTTAATTTATAGAAAGATTTTTCCCAATATTACAAATAGTCCTCAACAGTCTTCCAGTTTTAACACCATTGAACCCAAAGCATTTCTGCAGAAGTACTCACATGTTCTCTGACTGCATGATGTACTTTTTTCGGCTCACCCTTGTGGCCTGCTGGGTGAAGAACATGTGGCGCTCTGATTTCTTCCACATGTAGTAATACGCCACACACTCACCAACGGAGCGAGTTCGTACCTGCGGAGAACGGTTTCAATCATTTTTAGGAACAAGTATTTAAAACAATCAGTCACACTTTGAGGCTAGATTAAGGATCAAAAGCTCTAAATTTGATCACGAACCTTATTAGCCTGAATGAGATGGAAGTTTTTCCCATAAACGCGGTAGCCATTCTCAAAGTTCCTACACTCCTCCTGGCTCCAAGAACACAGCTCCTCTAAAAGCAGTAAGTACACAGAGAAGTGAGATCCTGCAAACTAGTTCAGGTTAAGCACATGTCATTGATAACAAAAATCATTCACTTCCTGCTGAAAGTCTACCAGCACGCTTCTAAGCTAGAGCGTCACAACTCAACACAATCAAGTTTTGCGGTGGAATAAAGTCAGAGGCTTTTGGGGGAAACAACATGTTTTTACTGCACATGTACCGTAGAAATATAGCTAAAGAATAGTACAGTGGAAACCACTGACAAAAGCAGCGCAACATTTTTAAACTCACTTTCTTATACTAAATCATACTTAACATTTCCAACTCTTCTCCGCTAGGATTACCAAAATTATTTATATTTGCAAAATGGCAGAATTATTGTGAGGTTTTTTTTTTATTTTTAAATTGAGGAGTTTACATAAAAGCAGCCTATCTTTCAAACAATCTGGAAAAACCGAGTTGATGATGTAACGGTTTTTGAAAGATTCTGATAGGCTTATTCAGAGCATTAAGATTAGAAGGAGATACACCCATGGATACATTTAAGGCATTACTTCAAACAAAAATGATTCCCTGTGTGACATTAAGAAAAATAGATGTTATCATCATCACAACAAAAACCTTGTGTGAAATTTTTTTTTACTGAAAATAAATATTGCTGATGAAGACGTCATCAAGTTTAAGCTTGGGCACAAACTGGTATTCTAAACAGTAAATGACCTAAAGTATACAGTCTGACAAGTTACAAAGTCAAACATACTGTTATAAGCGTATATAGTTTCATAAAGTAAAAGTGAGTTATGGCTTTTAAAGTAGTTTCAACTTCTCTCTTTCACATGAGACTCATTGTTCTTTAATTTATTTTGAAACAGTGTTTTAATTCTATGTGTAGCCGCACATCTGGAATGAGTTCCTAAAAAACAGCCAGTGAGTATTTAAAAAAAAAATTTTTTTTAAAACTTGTTAAACAGGTTATTCTTTTTCCGCCAAATAAATACAGCAGATATAAACCGTAAACCACCTTTCAAGCTGACGGCCGGTCGGGAAGCAGATTATATTAAGCAAATGATAAAAAGCAAATGGTCTAAAATGGTCACAAACGTTAGAACTTTGCTAAAGCTTAACAGTGCTATTAGGTTTAACTAGGCGGTTCAATAGCAGGTGTTTCCATGAATAGGATCGTACAAATCAGATCACATAAGAAAAAAAGTCATCCATGACAACAGGAAGAGTCTTACCACTGAATACTTTCACATTGAAACGTAACCGTCTCAGTGCTTCTTCTGCATTGAAGTTGCATTTCACTAGTTCATACAGTGCCTGAATGTTGAGCCAAAAAGAAGGCAGAAATCAAAACTCAATTCCACACGACAAAAAAAAAAAAGAACTAATAACGACTCCTGCTAAATTATCCCAGTTCCTTTGGCTTGTTTAGCAAACAAACAGTATTATAAATTTTAATGCAATCATCTACAGCTGCAAGGAGTGCTGATGTGGATAGCATAAAATGCCACACTGATGATGTACCTGCTCATTGTCTTGGACAGTGGCCGTTTGAGTCCATACCGCCCCCTCCTTGCCACCAAGTCTCTGTGCATTCTGCAAAAATTTCTCTACTTCCTGTACAGGCAAAACCCCGGGCCTCCACAGCAACTGGTCGTCGTTGTTGTAAGCTGGAGAAGCGAAAGCAGAAGAGGAAAATGGAAATCAGGAGAACGATGACAGGTCTGTGCGTAGCAGTCTCTTCTTTTATACTAAGTTTCTAATTTTTAGAATCTCTACAGATAAATATTTATGGTACAAATGTCTACAAGGTCAACTCAACAAATGCACTCCACAAGCAATCATTTTCACCTCTCTCCTCAGATAAATGTGGATTTATTGGTGGGATTTTTGCTTGATACATGGAGCCGACCATGATCTCCTGTAGAAAAAAAAACAACAACAATAAAACGGTTCAAATCTGAGCATTCACTACAAGATGAAGATGATCTTAGAAACACTGGTTTAAAGCAGAGTTTACATAGCAGTCCAAGAGTTTGATAAGATGCAGTATACATTATGCCGCTTCATTTTACCTAGATTTGGTCTATATTTGTTGTGGATAAATAAGAAAAAGCAAATAAATACATGTGAAAAGCTCATTTCTCATTTCAGTACCATGCTGACACTATTTTAAATCCACAATATCACAAACTGATTCAAGTCCAGTGTTACTATATTGTAAATGGATTGGCTTTACTTTCAGTGAGGAACAACTGTTACTGCATCCATCCATCATTTAACACCCAGAGAGAACCCACACATGCACAGGGAGAACATGCAAACTCTGTGCAGAAAGACATTTCTGCACGGAGAAATGACTCCAGGGATATTCCATTACATATCCCATATCCCTGGAGTATGAATATCCAGAAGGGCTGCACAGTGGCGCGGTTGGTAGAGCTGTTGCCTTGCAGCGAGAAGGTCCTGGGTTCGATTCCCGGTCCGGGGTCTCTCTAAATTCTCCCTAGGTGTGAGTGTGAGTGTGAATGGTTGTTTGTCCTGTCTGTTTTCTGTGTTGCCCTGCGACAGACTGGCGACCTGTCCAGGGTGAACCCGCCTCTCGCCCGGAACGTTAGCTGGGGATAGGCACCAGCAACCCTCCCGACCCCATTAGGGACGAAGGGTGATTAGAAAATGGATGGATGGAGGGATGAGTATCCAATAAAAAATAGATAAATTTCTCTTTGATATTTATCAAAATGGGAAGCAGAAGAGAGCAAGTATGGCAGATACAGTTTGATCTGTTAAATGTTCCTTCTTGTTTAGAGGTGAAACGATGGCTAAAATAAAAAATACATGTGAAAACTGATGTATACCAACCTACTTTTTTGTGGATAATTAGTTTTCTGTAAAATTCAATTTCATGTTTGTTTGTTTTTTTTGTTAATAGTCACAGTAATTCAGGGTACGCATGTGTGTGACAGAAATCTTTCATTTTAATTCTGCTGTCTTTAAAAAGGTTCAACAAAGGACTGAGTTTGCAAATTATCCTGTGGCTAGAAAACCAAAGTACCAAACAAAAGTTCTACTTGGGATTTTAACATATAACATAGGTTAATGTGTTGTCCTCAATAAAAAATAGTAACTTGAATTGAATTAAAATCTTCACTGCTTGCAGATGTAAAATGCCCGTATCTCTTATTTAGAACAAGGATAAAAAGATTTAAAACAACTGGACGTGTGATAAGTCTGAATGAGCCCAGTATATCTAGCCACTGCACAGTGACCAACTCAACATGATATCATTCTGAGGAGCTAACCTTGTGCTCTTCATTGGACGGAATAGAAGAATCATCAGTGTCGTCGTCTGATGAGCTGACAGTCGTCGCTTTGTATCCGTCTGACAGAGACAGGAACAGTACAAAGAGGATTATTCAACCCTGAGCAGAATTCCTCAAAAAAGAAAAACATTTCCAAATCAGCTGCGATGTCGAGCCCACCGAACACCTCAAATACTTGGAACTGTTGATGGAAAAGCTTTCTTCAATGCAAGAAAACTTTTTTTAGAAATAAGTGAAGAGAATTGTCCAAATATTAGATTAGAAATTATTACAAGCAAGCAAAGCCAGGTAATTGTTTGGAGATGAAAAATGTTTCCAAGGAACACATCCGCAACTAGTTGTTTAGAAAAGTATAGAAATATTTATCTCTACAAAATAATAATCAAAATAGTGGTGTGGTGAGAAAGATTTCAGGTTCTTTTAGGGAAAAACAAAAATCTGATCTGTGAAATAAACACGATATATCAATGCTTCAAAAAACGTTTTTGTCAGAAAATAACTATAGCTCTTTTAATTGAGTAAAAAAGACAAAACCAAAAATACTTTTGTCAACACTTCTTTTGGTGTGAAAATCTTTATGGGTAATTAGTCCTGTGTGTGTTACCCTGGAGGCTGGGCAGCAAATCTGAGGTGTTTGAGGAGGTGAGGCCATAGGCTGAAGCTTGCTTCTCTTTCTTGCCATGAAACAGGTCCTTCGTCTTCTGATCCTGTAAAAGGCACACAAAAATCAAACAACAATTCTTCAAAACTCAGCAGAACAATGATCAACCTTGTGGTTATTTGAAGCCATCTTTACAAAAAGGCACCTTGAAATTATCACATGAACCAATGAGGAAGTGAAAATTTCGTGTTTTTACACGGAAAAAAAGTGCGATGTTTTGAAATTGTCCTAATGTTTTGGTGCATTTCTGGCTGAATACACAAAAACCATAGACAGCCCAAGTAAATTGAGCCAATAAGAAACCCACAATCGGAACATCTATAGAGAAAGTGTATAACAAATGAATAACGGGACTGGTTGATATATGCTTTGGCTGAATCTCACCTTATCCAGGGTCATATCTGGCAGAGTGGTGGTTATAGGACATGTTTCCTTCTGTGGACTGGATACTTGATATCCATACAAAGCCAGTAGCTCCTCCAAGGGAAGGTCACTGACCTATAGGGGCAAATGACAGAGAAAGCATAAGAAAAAAAAATACAAAAGTGTAATTTAATTCCACTTCAGCTTTAATTCCACAATTCTAATTGTCACTTTCGATTTTCAGTTTCTCAAGCACATTCATGACTTTTTAGGGAGTAAACTTTGATAGAAATATTTTCACAATGTGTGGCACAGACGATTAATATATCAATATGTCATGTTTTCATTTTCAACAAGTCGATGGAGGAGCAAAATGTAAGAATAGCTGTGGCGCAAAAGTGAGAAGTTGCAAACAAATCCAACACTGAGAGGGAAGTTCAGGCCAGCAGCACTTCATGTTCTTCATGCTGAAAAACTCCCAAAATACTGTAACTACAGTGATGTTTGTATGTGAAGGAACTCAGACCCAATCTGCTTTACAACATTACCTGTGTTCATTTAGTTTCGGAGGTATTTATTTATGCCCTGAAAAAAGTCCAAATTAGGTGATTATTTTACAATACATGTAAATATATTTATATTGTGGCACTTTATTTTTTTTAAGCATGTGCAACCTCTTGGATTTAGTTAATTCAGTCAAAAGATGTAAAACCATATCCATGCATGAATTTTATTTAAAAGAAAATTCCAAACAAAGGATTAAATGCACATTACGCCAAATTAATGTCATGCAGTTCAGATGTTTCACAGCGGTTGGGAGAAAGCTTTGGCTCCGTCATAACGCTGACCAGAGCTGCACCGTTTATCGCTTCTTTATTGTGTTCCCATTCCTCAGATAGTTGCTGCTTCTGGTGCTGGGAAATCGTGGTCATTCCGCTCCAGAAGTTAAGAGGCGTTGCTCAAGATTAAGCTTATAATTATGCGCCACCAAACTGTGCAGCTCTCCGATAACACACGGCAATCCGTCGGTTCACTGGCGTGATTGAATTATTTCTTTTTTTTTTTTTTTTTTGGAGTGTGCATTGATGTAAGTCACGAGCCAATCAACAAAAGAAGTCTGCTGAAATTTCGAAACTTTTGAAAAACTTTTACTAAAATGGCTAAATACAGAAAAGAACAGCCCAGGAGAATTTCTCCTGTGGGGATTAATAAAGTAGTCATCCAGTCGCAGATGACGTGAAAATATCTGTTTGTACATCTTCAGAATGCTGCTAACATTGTAATGGAAAACACACTTGTTTTCCATTAAAAATAATTATATTTTTTTAACTTATTCTGGGGAAAAAAAATAAAAAAATCATTTTTTTCTGTTATTGATTCTGTATGGAGACATTATAGCTTTTTATTCTGTCATTTAATTATTTTTAATTAGCAAACTCATTAAATTTTTTTTTAAACTGACACTGAAATTTTTCTTTATAGTCGAGCACGTTTGCTGGACCAGTTTTTGTATTTGCCGTTTCATATAAAGTTTGTAAGACATATGAATTGGAATGGGTCTTAAACATAACACAATTGGAAAAAAAAAAGACACCAAGACCACCATTGTGGTTATTATATAAATGTATATATTTTCTGAAAATATGATGCTACTATTTTTTGTTCTTATCATAAGACAAGAGAAAATAAATCGCTTCTGCACTCGGAGGCATTCTGGGAGAAAATTACAAGTTTTGCTTGCAGCTGGAAGGAGTTGTGCATACTATTAAAAACAGGATTATTTTAGATTTTTCTGTGGGGTGCATCTTTTGTCGTCAGTCAAGTCTTCTTCAGTCTTCTTCTTAATGAAGAAACAAACGCATGTCAAAAAAAGAGAAAAGTGGTTAAAAAAAGAAGAAAAAAGAAAGACAAACGACCAGCCTGTCGGCCATTGACTGTCGATGGCCGTTAAATTTGGCAAATTGTCCCAACTCAGTTAAACCCCTTCAGGAAAAATATAGATTGCTTAGCTCAAAGTTATAATGACAACCTCAAGATTTTTCCAAAGCGGAGTTTTAAAAACTCAGACCCATCTCCACATGTGTCAGGGAAACGATTTGAGACAGGGATTCTGACGCTAATTATTTGAAAAAGCCTTGATTAAGACTGTAATGATACTTGGGTCAGACTGGAAGACCTTTGATAAAACAGATAGTTTAGCTCCCAGTATTTTATATTTACAATTTCGGGGTTTCCCCCCAGGTGTATTATAAGCCTGGCAGGGCACCAGGCTTTACTTGAACCCCCACAAGGATGAGCATTGCTTATTTGTTTAAGTAATTTTAAAATGTGTGCATTTTTTAAGACTCTATAGATGGTGTTCAGGTATTAGTCTTCCAATAATACATAATTATCAAGTGATCTCTTAAAATTTTCTGTCAACTTTAAGCATTTTAAGCCTCGAATTTGTTTTAAAATATAGTTACTTGGGGGAAAATGATTTTCAATTCATTTCTGAAAAAAAAGCCCTAGGTCTTAAAAATGCATCATAGACACAGAAACGTATTTTAAGAGACAAAACTTGACTTACTGTTGGGGATTGTGCAGCCATTTTCATGGAGCGAGAAAGCTTCTCCTCCATATCCTCTATGACTTCTTCCAGCTGCTGTTTCTTCTGCTGAAGGCCTTCATCTCTGTACTTTGCCCACTCTCCACTAGGCCACAGTGTCTGTGCTAATGTTAATATGCTTGTCACCCACCTGCAAACACATATACACATATTTTATGGAAAAAACTCATATAGAAGGGTTTTGCAACACACAAATAGCACACCTAAGGCACACAGTGCAATGTACACACAAACAGCATATGACTGATCCTGCTTCAGAACACTGTAAATCAGCCAGCTGCTGCATTCTTAAAGCATCGTTTTTTTAAGATCTGTTACCAACAGAGCTTAAAATATACAACACCACCAAACTTATCAAGTCAATGGCTTCACAAAAATGAACATGAGTGGCAATGCAAAGTATTTTATATGATACTTTACAGCCATAACAGCTCAATGGCATAGAAGAGCGTTTATGAGAATATTGGACATTTCTTAAAGAAGTGCATTTATGAGGTCAGACGCTGATGTTGGACAAGACTCAACTTGCCGTCTCAGCCCTAATTCATCCTAAATCTATTTTACAATGTTGAATTCCTGCTCCACGCAAAGCTAGCTCATCCATACCTTTATGTACCTTGCTTTGCTCAAGTAGTTCAGTCATACTGAAACAGGAAGGAAATGCTGGTGTCATCTTGTCTATAATTTTGGATCACTTGATAAATCTCTTGGGCAGACTGTAGAGAAACCTATTAGTGAGATTTTCTTCCCTAAGGGTGTTTTCACACCTAATATTCTGGCGGACTTGGTTCGGTTGGGGACCAAAATTGCAACATTTGTTACATTTTCAGCTGCTGCAATTTACTTTCACACTGCCCTGTCAAACAATCCAAACTAATTGAGAAACCTGATCTCCCTCATTTCCTGTCATGGCCAAGAACCGCTGAAGGAAACAACTCAAAAATCTCAGACGAAGACATGAGTGCAACTTCCTTCTTCCCAAAATGTAACCAAAAATGCAGCATCATTTTAGCAGTTGTAGGATTTCTCTTTTTGTAAAGGACTAAGAACTATTTCTCCCTCTAGCATTAGACTCTTTTGTAGTTGTTTTGGTTCTATTGACCCAGAACGCCCTACACTACAGTTGTTTCCTGCTTTTGTAGCGACCTACACTCCAAAAGCAGAAATCCACATATGCATTCGAACTGCGCCACAGTTCACTTTAATCAAACCGAGACCTACGTTGTTAGGCAGACCAGAGTTTGCTTTTTTGGTCCACGTTAAGAGTTCGATTGCCCATTCATACCTCCTGAAATGAACCGAACTTTCAAGACAAATGGACTAGAGATTGACTAGAGATTGACTAAAGCAGACTAAACGTGACTGGTGTGAATGTGAACATGATCTGTATAAAATTCTGCTTTTTCAGTCACCGATACCTACATATTTGATATTTTGATACTTGGCTATGTGCACTATTTTGCTATGTTTGAAAACAGGTAATTTTGCTCAGATTCACCACACTGGCCCTTGATGACTTTAGTTTGACAGTGCTTTACAGGGACACCCATGTTATGTAACAAGACAAACCCAATTTGGGATAGATTATAAAGACTTGGCAGCGGCAACTGCACTGATCTTGACCGTCAGCCATCCTTGACTTGTCCTTAACGGATAGTTGTGAACAACAATTAAAAAACGAACAATTGCTCACTGTGAAGCTTGTTTTCAGGAAGATCACCTCAAAACTTCCACACTAAGCTGCTTTACTATGCGCTATCTTCAGACAAAAAAGATTACAACAGCGGCACACTTGGGGCATAGGGTCCGGAGGGAGGAAGGTGCCACTTTATTTTAAAGCTCACAAAAGGAAACATCTAATCAATTTTTGGTGCTGCTCCATTTTTCCAAACCAGCATCAGCCAAACTCTGCTAGCAAGAGGTTTTTTTTTTGTTTTTTTTTATGTCATTGTTCAAACACCACGACTGGAACAACAGAATAGTTGTTCCAGTACAACTATTCTGAGCTCAGAATAGTTGTACTGTGTCAGCAAGGTCTCCCTCCCTGAAAAAGATTTCAAACCAGAATGAGGTTTCCAGAAGTGTTGCGAAAGCTGGCAAGGCTGAAAAGAAGGCATGGTGATCAGCCAAAGAAACATGGTGCAGCAGTAGAATAATAGATCAAGCTTATTTTCATTTGAGAATGTGAAGATGTCCAGCAGTGTCATTTATGCATCAAGCCATGTCATCAAGGAAGCTTCTGTTTATGGTGATTGTCCTGTACCAATCAGTCAGCCAATGTCATCAAGAACAGTCTTCAGTGCAAAGAAGAACAAGATGTCCTGGATAGCATTGTATCGTCTCCGCAATGAAACCAGCATCATCAAATGTGTCTAAGATTTAGGTAGGTCCATATTGACTTAATATCTGGGATTAGTGTGGCAAGATGTGTTTGTTTTACAAAGGAGCATCAGTGCACCTAAAGTAAAAATAAAACCTCTAGTCACTTCTTTTTTGACCTAGAATATGATATCAAAATCAATTATTTAAAAATGTCCATCTTTATTTTGACAAAAACTTTAAAATAAGGAACTAAAAAAAACCTTGCTTTAAGTATGCACTGTGGATGTGGTTGAGTTGAGCATTAACATACACAATCAAACTCAGGAGTCAGTACACATCTCAAAACGTATAAGACAGAGTTGTCCATCTCCAATCATCAAGAGCTTCTATCCTAATGTTTAGATACATCTCTGTTTAAACACAAATAAATCGAGTGAATGGCTAAATACCAGACTTCTGTAGAGCTCAATGACATCCAAACGTTTGCTGCATAGTAGCTCTCAGTGACAGGAGTTATGAACACTTGATTTAAGGTGTTTCTGATTAACCCTAAATAAGTTTCAGCCATTGGAGAAGGTTTTTATTGACATTAACTTACGCTGGGGACACACTGCTCAACTCTCAGATTCAACACGTTTAGATAAACTTGAGCGTTTACACCAGTAGACTGATTTCAAAAGATGTTCAAAAGTTTATTATGTTTCCTGCTAGGAGGAATGTTTTTCTACATAGCCAGTTATGGGCCTGTATTGCACCTCATTTACAAGGAGTGCGGATAACTAAAAAAGTAAAGAAAACTTTGGTAACAGACACTATATGGAAACCTAACAACCAAATCCTTAAATCAGATAAAGTGCCAGCAGCTCCTAAATGTCACAACCTACTTTCAACGACACCAAATGTCCTGTAAGAAGCTGCTTTTTGTCCCAGCCCCATCGGGCGCTGTCTGTCTGACCAGGGGCGCTTTCCTGTGACTTGGTGCTGAACATCTCTTCCTCCAACCGGCTCGCTGCGAGAAGGAAACTACTAGTTTACAATGTTTCCGAGAGGCACGGTGGAAGTTCACCGCCGCCGAGTCAAGTCATGTCTCCAAAACTTTTCAACTCGACCCACCCTGCCGAGAAGACGCACCTGAAAATAGTTCAGCACCACCGCGTCGAACCCGGCCCAGGGATTCCTATTGTTTTCTACTGCCGTACTATCAAGGCAGAGAGGGGAATGGCTCTTTAACACTAAGAACGCGGAGAGAGACGATCTACGCCGGAGAGGCTCTCCGTTTCTTCCCCCCACCTCAGCTTCCCGGTGCTAAAATTCCTCGTAGCTCTCTTTCAGCCGCCGCTCAGCAGCCGGAGAAACCCTCGGTCATACCGGGAGCCGTCGGGGTTGACATAGGTCCTAAATTCGGCACAGTTTGTCTAACATTACGGCTCATTAGATTCCTCGTTTTCGCTCACTTACCTCCGCCATTCCGTTTCTGCGCAAGCTTACTGTTGCCCGGATGTTGTATGTCTGCTCCTCTGTACAACTCCGTTTATTGCCGCAACGACTCGGCAAGAGCAGTTTTGCCTTAACTTTGTTTGACTTAACTCCACTTTTTCTAAGATTTGTTTTTTAAAATTATTTATATGTGGCAAATAATGTTTTTTTTAATACTTATGTAAAATTGTTTATTTTGAAAGACACCTACAGCGGCCGCTACTTTCAGTATGAACTTAACGAAATCATTTGAAGCTCTTAACATTTTATAACATTCTACTTAAAGCAATTTCTTAAAAAAAAAAGTTTATAATTAAAATCCGTTTTGCATATTGAGCAATAAAACAAGTTCATGACATTAAACTGTTGTTTCTTCTGTTTTTCTAGTTTAAACGGAACAAATTTTCCATCCATCCATCCATCCATTTTCTGAACACCCTTCTTCCCTAATGGGGTCGGGAAGGTTGCTGGTGCCTATCTCCAGCTGCGTCCCGGGCGAGAGGCGGGGTACACCCTGGACAGGTCGCCAGTCTGTCGCAGGGAACAAATTTTATAGCATGGAAATCTACGAGATTTAAATTCAGCACAATTTGCATTTAGTGTACTTACACCAGATCCATGTGGTTTGACATTTTTAAAAGTAAAGGCCGTCTATATGCTGACTATATTCACGGAGGTGGAAACTCAACATGTTCAGAGTAGATTAAAAATGCCATCCTTCTGAGACCCTACTCATTAATTTGTGCCCCTAACTGTGGGCATTTTTTTCACCCTACTGTACTATTATAGTACATCCTAGCTTTCGTCATGTGATAGGCTTAAATGCTGGGAACTCACTTTCCCCAAACAAAATGGACAACTTACCAGCAACCACATTTTATGAAGACAGGAGAGGAAAGTCAAGTATTTAATCTTTAGCGATTTTTCCCTCCTGTATTTTTATTTATTAACATGTTTGCTAGCAATATTTTTGACCTCTGAAAGAACTGATTGATTTGAAGAGTTTCACCTAGGCTTCAGAGCTCATAATAGCACTGAAATATCAATACTAAAGGTCACTACTGAAAAGAATATTAAGGAAAAGAATGGATACATTTCCTCTGTATTGCTGATGATACTCAGCTATATTTATCCATTAATCCCGATGAATTCAGTCAGTTAGACTACAAGAAAAACCTGGATGACTCTAAATGTTATTAGATTCAGATTGAAGTCGTCTTTGAAAAAGAAGCTGCTTAGATTTTCATCTAATCTGGATGACATTAATTTTGACTCCTGTACTAAACCAAAGTGACCAGGACATGCAATTTAAATCCCATATTAAACAGGTTTCCAGGATTTCATTTTCTCATCGCCAAAATTAGAAATATCTTGTCCAGGAGTAATTCTGAGAAATTAGGCTGTGCATTTTCTACTGCGTGGTTTGACTATTGTAATTCTTTACTATTAGGAAACTCACAAGAGATGGTTTAAAGCCATCAGCTGGTCCACAATGCTGCATGCAGAGTTCTGATGAAAATGAAAAAGAGAAATCATATTTCTCCTATTTCCCTTCATCACCTCCCTGTTAAATCCAGAGAATCATTTTAAATTCTCATTTTCACATATACAGTCCTCAATATTCTTCATCTAATAGTAAAGGTAATTTTATTTATGTAGCACATTTTCAGCAACATTGGTTACCATGAACCAAAACCTACATTACCAGAAGCAGAAGTACATATCCTTGTTTCATCCTCTGGATTTTGTCAAATGTGCAGTTATTGCAGGACTTGTTGAGCAAGTTTTCTGGAAGAACAGGAAATGAAGAGTTTGTTGGCATGTCTGTAACATAAAATAATATACAGAAGGTGGTTACGTTTTTATTGGTAATGCTGGAAAAACATGCCGGCTTGTCACTTTTTAACCACAACTTGGAGATGTGAAGACTCACCATAAATATGGCAAAAAAGAATTTGGAGTTTGATGGTGTAGACATGAGGCATTCAGCTCCACTGTAATCTGTTTTCCTAACTAACTACAGTAGCAATCCTCCTTGGTGACGTTTCACTTCCAGAGAAAACTTAAATGTTTGTCAGGGCAATTTCTTCAGTGAACTACATGCTAAGTAAAATAAGGAATAAGGGTGCCGCTGTTGATAAAAGGGTGGATAGATGGATGGATGGATGGATGGAGGGACGGATGGATGATCTGAACAAAGAAAAACACTGTAAGGAAGGTGTTGATGTAAATACTAAGTTTGTAACAAACCCTAAAGTTCTTATAGGCATTTCTATTCTCAGGTGTTTTAAAATCCACATAAGCCCAGGAGACAAACCTTTGGGTGTCAAAAAAATTAGTTAAAACACAAATGGAAACTGCCTGGAAATTTCCAAAGCAAATATTTCTTCCCAGTACAGTCTGGGTTTTCACCCATTGACTTGGATTCCTTTGGTAGACTTTCTACTGGGCCAATCATCAAACAGAAAGAGAAGTTCTGAACAATGTCACTTCTCTCTTTGCAGTGAAGGATGGTTGTTTAAAGTCCAGGCAATTTCCAGAAAGCTTCATAGCACAATTGTACTGGGGCTTTACATACTGTATGTGAGGGTCAAACTTTATTAATTGGGATGGGTGAGCTGGTCTAGGCCTCCAGGAAGCAATCGTTTCTCGATAGTGGAGAGCCCAGATGCTAGTTTGTACAAAGTGAATAACATGGAGGCAGGGGCTGGTTTTCATTTGACTAAGTGGAAATATGAGTAAAAAAGGTTTGATTGCTGCAATGTCGATAAAGATTTTCACATTGACTTTTGAGAAAGGTACAAATACTCCTACAAATAACTATAAATGTCTCTTTTTATTGCAGTTAAAACAGGTTTATTAACATTATATCTTTTTCAAAATGTTTACATTTTTATTATTTTTTAGTGACGCCTGTGTCAGGATCTTGGTTGTTTGATGGGTTTTCTTGGTTTATAGTTTTGCTAGTTATTCTTTTGATTGGATCAGCATTGTTTCTGTTTTATTTGAGATAATCTGTTCTTATTTCAGTTCATGTTATTTATTCTTCATGTTTAGTTGTTTTTTATTCCACTTAAATCAAGTTTTGCCTTTTTGTTACTCCTTGATACTTTGTGCCATCTCTCCCCTCCCTCAGCCTGCTTCCCTGGTTCCGACTGTAACCTGCACCCGATTATCAATCAGTCACTTGTTCCTTGTCATCAAGCCCCTCGGTTCAAAATCTAATCTTACACACTTTTTTTCTGCTGGGTTCTTCTGTTCTTTCCTGGTACTCAGTTTCCATTGTCTCCCTATTTCTAATGCCCTGGTTTGCTATGTTTTATCCACATTTGATTCATAGTATTTATTCCTCTGGTTTAGTTGTTCTTTATTCCATTTAAATCATGTTTTGCCTTTTTGTTTCTCCTTGTTTCTTTGTACAATCTCTTCCCTTGCCTGGTCCCACTTCTCCAGAAGATACAAGTTAGTCCCAGACTATCCCACTATCAAAACCATAGTTTTGGGGGATTTTTGATCAGTAATTGGTATTTCCATTAGGTGTCATTTCTGCTCAGTTTCTTTCTTATTGATGTATCTTAAATGCTTATACAATTATGTTTATGGCCTCCTGGATATGATTACAATGCATAAATAATGTTAACCCTTTCCAGTCTGAGAAGTCTCATGTTCTCATGTTCATCTGTTCTTCAGATGTGTTACTTTCTTAAATCTTCTAATCAGGTGTTCTTACAACTAAAGAAATTAAACTCAATTTTCCACAGAAATGTTGTTAATGACACTTAATTTATGATTTAACAAGTGGAGTGATTGATTTATTACTTTTAGGACTAGGTCTGTTTGCCCAGGTTTTTCTCTTTAAGGAATTATCATCTTTCAAAACCTCTAGGTTATATTTAATCAGATTAGCAGATTCTATTTGTCAAATACTTTTTAATAGCACTGTTACTGATAAATGTGTCAGTAACAGAATTGCAGAAGAGGTTAAAGTTCCCATGACACAGAGAGAATAAGACTTATGAGTCACTGAATTTGAAAAGCCTAATGAGAAACTGGGCACTAAACCCTGAGCTACAATTGCTGACCTGTGGCAAAGAGTTCCAGGACTTCCAGTTCCAGATAAAGATGTTAGACAGGGATTAAGCTTTGAGTCGGTTGTTGCAACTATCTATCTTTTTAAACGGATTTTCTTCCTGGTATACAACATCTTGTAAACTCAATGTTGTTTTTAGTCTTCCTGAAACTACATAGATAACTTGTCTTGCTGACTGATATACAATTCAAAGCAGTACAGTTTCATTTTCTGTTTATGTGAACTCAGTCCAATTGGTGTGTTTATCTGTCTTCTGAACACTCCCATTTGCCTGGATTCTTGTCAGTCTCACTTTGTGACATGTTACTCTTTCCTCTATCTGCTTGCACTAAAATATGCTGGGATCTGTGAACTACTGTTCTGATTGGTTGCATCCATTGTATTTATTGTTGTAAAATTGCAATGGAAAGGATAGACAAAAGGTAACATATAACTTTGCATTCATGTAATGTTTCATAAACATCCAAAGTGTACAGTAGAACATTATGACAAAGGAGTTTGATTTAATATGTATAACATCAAACTGAAATACAGATGGTGGGCTAAGTATGGCTATGTTTTTTTTTTTTTTTTTTAAAGAAAATACTATTTCCTCAAATACTTTCTGTAATAAGAATGTATGGCCAGATCAGTCTAAGATTGAGTAATTTAACCACAATGACAAGAAGTATTTTGGAGGTGTCATGATAAAAACACTGGCAGCATGTGGTGGTGTGACAAAGTGGTTTCAGTGTGTTTACCACTTGTCCCTTATTCTTATTTCTGATTCATTTACTCTTTCTGTAGCTAGTAATAATGCTTAAATTTAAACATTACTTTGCAACTTTGCTTCCCTCACCATCCCAGGTTTGCTTGTTGTAGCATTATGTTGCAGTTTCCATCTATGTATATGTTTTGGTGAAAGCTAACACTTCTGGACCTCTGGATAAATGTTTATTTTGTTTCAAGGTATATTTATGGTAAATTATTTATTTTCCTTTTTTACTTTTTTGTTTGTCCCTTGTAGATCCTGCAGCAGGGCAGGTGTATGGGAGGGGCCGGCCCAGTATTTCCTGCTTAAATGGCTGGATGATGTCATCTATTACATAGCTGGGTTCTACCAATTAGAGGGTTTTCTTTTGTGCATTATATTGTTTTTTCCCCCCCTTCTTTAAAGTAACCTTTTGAGTTGTCCTTTATTACATGGTTTATTTTCCAGACCATTTAAGATGAGTAGATGAGTTTGTAAATTAGATTAATGATCTTATTCTTGTTTCTGTTTAGATTTTGTTATTTGGTTTGACCTGTTTCACTGTGGTTTAGTTCAATCAAGTGCAGGTGTTATCATCAGAAGAATGTGGAACCCGTTCACCTTTCTGACCCTTTGACCAGTCTACTTCACAGGTGGCACGGTTGATTACATAATGAAGATGGGGAACTATCTCAAAGCAACAGGACAATGAGCGCAAACATACATCAAAACTGGTTCTGGAATGGATAAAACAGGAAGAAAAATTAATATGCAAAACTCAATTTTGGGTCAATATCCAAGTCCAAGTTAAAAAACAAATGAAAAAACAAACCCTTCAAATGAAGGGAATCATTTATAATCTGAAGCATCCAGTTAGAACCATGCCAGCAGCTTGCTGGCTGTAATACCACACATATATGTATATATGCGTACTGATGTATATATTCTTTTTATGTCTCTGTGGCTCAAAAGAAATACTCAATACGCTCAAACACATGCAACTAATCCTAAATAATTGACCACAAGTGTAAAATTATTGACATTCATGTCCATAGGGAGCACATGTAAATGTCCAATCATATTTGTTTGGAAGAGTCGTTTCAGTTAAGAGATAAACAATGGAGTAAGATATTTTTGTTGTGTTTATTTGTTACTTTAACATATGACAAAATCAGTTATTTTAGGCCTAGAAACCCTGAGGCCCAACAGTAAATAAGGCCCAATAAGATCATGACAACAGCCAGCAAGACTATGGCTGTGGTCTCTATCCGTGACCGATTTCCTGTATTTGGGTGTGAGTCACCACTGAACTGTCACAAGGATCTGTCACAAATGAAGATATCGTACACTTGCCTCAGAGGTCACAAATAATGTGATCTAGTGGTACAAGTATACCAGTGGTACAACATTTCTCATGAAAACATCATGAGAAATGTTGTGTCATGAGAAATGCTGGTGATGATATTTGCTTTCCATGTTCCAAAATAAAAATAAAAATTATACACATAAATGTTTTATAGGATGGCACAGATGGTAGAGCTGTTGCCTTGCAGCAAGAAGGTCCTTGGTTTGATTCCCGGCCCGGGGTCTTTCTGCATGGAGTTTTCATGTTCTCTCTGTGCATGGTGGGTTCTCTCTGGGTACTCCGGCTTCCTCCCACAGTCCAAAAACATGACTGTCAGGTTAATTGGTCTCTCTTAACTCTCCCGAGGTGTGTGTGTGAGTGTGTGTGTGGTGTGAGTGTGTGTGTGTGTGTGCATGGTTGTGTGTCCTGTCTGTTTCTGTGTCACCCTGCAACAGACTAGTGACCTGTCCAGGGTGAACCCCGCCTCTCACCCGGAACGTTAGCTGGAGATAGAAACCAGCATCCCTCCCAACCCCACTCGGGTACTAAGGGTGTTAGAAAAAGGATGGGTGGATAAATGTTTTATGCCTACAGACGCTGTATTATCAGACAAAAATAAATTAAATAAACACAAAATGCAGGTTTGAAAGGATCATTTTGTCTATTAAGGTCAAACAAGGACCCAAACTATCTTAGCCATGTTTGAAACAATTAGCACATTCCCAAAGGAGATGGATGAGCTCTCCGAAAAATAAAGAACGTTTTGTGTTTGTTTGTTACAGAGGAAATTTAGATTGATTGTCACGGTAATGATTTCAGTAATGCCATCCAGAATACAAAAAATTTTGTAGTTGGACAATGATACTAAAATTGGTTAGCACGTGATTCAAAGTTTCATATTATAATTTAAAGGTGGAGTTTATTGTTTTGTGTGCTGGGTTGGGTGGGTGTTTTCAGAAACTCTTACCTTATTTGATCATCATCCAAATTTAAAATACATTAATACTGCAATTTACAGTAGATTATTCTACAGTCAGGAAAATACAATTTGAAAATATGCCAGAGTAATGACCGTAGAAAATCTTTTTCAGAGTTTTTTTATGACTGTCTTCAGAGTCAGAAGTTTACTCCCATCAGGATTTCTACACCTTTGAAGAATTTAGAAACATCCAAGTGACAATGTTATGATGTAAACTTCTAACAAGTCAATTCACAACATTCAAGTTAAAGTGAGGCCCTCCTTTAACACATTTCTCCCTTGAGTGAAATTTTGGGATGGTTGCAAGAAATCAGCCAAAATATCAGGAATAGAAGTGTGTATCTCAGCAAGTTTGCTTCATCATTTGGAATAATCTGCAAATGTCAGAGGGTGCATTCATTTGTTTGAACAATTATACATAAGTATAAAGATCAATGGGATGCCCATCAATCATAATATTTGGAAAGGAGATGGGTTCTATCCCAGAGAAAATTGCATTTTAGGATGAAATGTGTGTATCAGTCCCAGAACAAAAGCTAAAGGCCCTGAGAAGATGGAGACTGAAGAAAATTACAATCCCTCCATTGTCATTATCCAGAAAGAAACTGTACCGGTATGGGCTGAAATGCCATTCAGAGGTGAAAAAGCTATTACTCCAAAAAGATTCATTTTGCAAATGGAACACAGGTGTTTTGGAGACATCTCCTGTCTTCTGATTAGACAAAAATCTATATGTTCTGCCATAGTGACATCTCATGATATTGAAAAAGCTTACATAACAATCCATATGGTTGAGGTTGTTGGGTTTTTTTGTTGTTGTTTTTTTGGCTGGAGGAACTGGTGCTCCTGACTAAACACATGGCATCATGAGGATAAAAATGTGGAGATATTGAAGCAATATCTGAAGACAACAGCCTGGAGGTTAGTGTCTGGGCACAAGTGGGACTTCCAGATGAACAGTTGTTTTTATAATTTAGATTTTAGTTTTTAAGACAATGAGATAAACTGTCTAATCAGTGCCTGAGATGAATGATTTCATATCTATTTTCCACAAAATAATATTGGCTTGCAGTATTGCCCCCTTTCCACAAGGTGGCAATGCTGTCCTGAGCATAAGTCATTTTATTCTGACTACTGCAAGTGCAAGTTTGCACATCCTATTTTTTTTTTCAACAAAATTGATGTAGCTTTTTACATTATGAAAAAGCTATGACAACTTTTATAAAGTTACCATAGCATAACTTTATAAAATCTTGGTTTTATATTTGCACAAAATACCTTTCTCTTACTGGGAAAGGAGATCATAAGCAGTGAACTGGATTCCAAACCAGTATATTTCCATTGTGTGCTCATGGTGTCAGTCCCACTTAATACGTCTGGATGAGTCTAAGCTAAAGACTTGAATCCCACCCAGAACATTTGTGAGTCAGAGTGTACAATAGTGTAACTCTGACATTCTGGTCAGTACCTTCACTTTGTTTGCTCTCTTTCACCCTTTCTTTCCCACTCCCTCCCTAGACAGGATGTTTGTGTCTCAGCGGAGTAGCAGCAGACAGCGAACCATAGGAAAGCTGATGATCAGATAGGGTGGTTGTGAAGCACCCAGCTTTCCCAGCGATGTGAAAGATTAACTAGGATTTAGGACTTCCATTTGGATTGCCCCCCTACACTGAGACACTGAAAGGACAGCAAAACAACATGAGGCCATTGGGCCACAGTGACCCAAACAGCGAGTCCTCCTCCCCATCCCCTGTCATGTCCAACTGCCATTTTCAACCTAACATCCTATATAAACAAGGCTCTAATTGTGAGAAAAAAGAAAAATTACTCAGAAAGGGAACAACGTTGTCCATGGAGAAGGAAATGACCAAAGTGACCCACTTCTCATCTGAAACAGACACTGGCCAACATGTTTGAGTAATGATGCATCAATTGTCGGTAAGCCGTTATCAAGGCTCATACCATTATTTCTTGCCAAGATATTCAGGTAACAAGAATTATTATGCCAGCAGGTGATATGAGACTCAAGAGGATTGTGTTTCCATGTATTGTAATGCTTTTCATGTGGACTCATGGATGTTAGCGTTAGAGGCCTGTGCTGGGCAGTGGCCTGTCCAGCACAGGATCTGCTTAATGTCAAAGAAACCTGAAACAGTAGGAAGACTTACACCTAAAAGAGGAGAAGTAAAGAAATCAGCGTGGGCATAGTTTAAATAAACAAGTTGTTCAATTTATTGGGCCTTGTAAATTAATTTTCAATCATTACAATCAAAATATGCATTTTTATGTTTTCTTATGGGAGATGGAAGAAAAAATGCTATACGCTTAATTTATTTTCATAGATAAGAATCTGAAAAGTGTGGCAAGCATTTCCAGGTTTTATGCTGTATCCTATTTTCTGGATTATATGTAACGTGTTGTTTGTTTTTTTTTCAAAGTTTTGCTGGCCCTGTACGACATTTTCTTCCTCTTTGTGACACACCTACCCACTGTTACATTAAGTTTTAATTCATACTGATGAACATGAGCCATGGAGTAAACATTACAGTTACAGTTGAGAGGAAAGCCAATTGTGGGCAGAAAGGAATATGGCCAGAGCTCGTGGAACAAAACCTCACATGGTACTTAAAGAGCTTACTACTAGGAGAGGCTTGTGAATGGTACAGTTGTGTCTCAATGTCCTAGAAGTTGCTAGGCAGATTAATATAAATTATTTTTCAGGCAGACCTTGTTGGTGTTACTTCATGCTACGTAACCTCCTCTGCATCACTCCGGATTTACCCTGCATGCTCCTCAAACCTCCAAGTCAAAGTCAACAAGTTTCCATAAGTCTGCTGAAGAGCAGGTAACTTAACACAGTGTGTCACCTCTGGATGGTATCATTAACAAATCATTTTTCCACAGAGGTTGAATTTGGGTTAATAGTTGTCCGGCAGACAGCTTGTGCCACCTGAACTGTGTATTTCTGCTCCTCCAGAGTAAACTTTGGTATCTTGACTACTTTTCTGACTAATGCTCTCCTGGCATCAGTCTAAGTGGAAGGCTATGTATTATTAGTACCATTATACCATTTTCTTACTGCTGTGGGGTAAAGGATTCAGCAGTATTTCATGATAAGTAAAAAGTTGGTGATTTTGTTTTATAACCTAACCGTTTTATAGCCTAACCTTGACAAAAAACTTTTATCTTTATACTGAGAATATGACACACACATTTTGGCTCCAGGCACAAATTAGAGTACTTTTGAAGGCAATTCATAGGACTGGATTTTATTTCAGAAGATTTAACTACGGGAGATGAATACAAAAACACCCAAAGTTTAAAAAAAATCAGCTGAGAACCATGAACCGTTTTCCGTCCACTTTACTGTTGCGTGTCAGGTTGTGAAATTCTATTACAGGAAATCACAAAAAAAAAAAAAAAAAACACATCAGTTGTTTTTGTCCAGGTCATTGTTGTAAATAACAATTTGTTCTTATTAACTTACCTTGTTAAGTAAAGGTTAAATAAATTAAATAAATAAAATTTTGCAAGGCACTGTGAGAAAGTGCCAACAGCTCACTTTTAATTATTTCTTATTTTCACAATAACTCAAAGTAAATTGAAAACCCTTTGAGTGAAAAGACATGTTTACTCCAGGATTCATGCATGGCTTCTTTTCTCTTATCGTGAAATATTTCTGAACAAGAAGTTTTTATAGAAACTGTGGAGGGCAGTTCCTGTGTCACGCAACACACTCTAATAAAAACACAGGAGTGGAAAGATGTGTGCAGCTCTGCCCTGTCCTGTTTTAGACTCCCTCCACCCTTCAAGCCCTCCATATCACTCCCTGTTCTCTGTAAATTCCCCGGCCAAGCCGCTGGTTTCCTCACCCAATGCCATTTTTGGGCCTAATTTGCTTCAAAAGTAGCCGACGAGTGGAAATGGCATTAAAACATATTCAGCAAACTCAGAGTAAACATGCCACAACGATGTCCAACGGATCAAAGAAGGTAAAAGAAGAACCTTAAAAGTGTATCCAATCCCCCTCGCACAACCAATTTTCTGTTGGATTTCTTTGCAGTGATGTTTTACTTTTTTTTTTGTCAAACCCCACACAAGAGCCTGAGTGTGAATTAAGCCTGTAAGTGGTATAATTAAGAAAGTAACTGACTCTAAGACACATGGGCCTTTCACACCGAAGACTCACTGGTGAGTGTACACACATGTGCCATAGATGGAGCAGACAAACAGCCTTCTGTTCACATCCAGAGTTAACCTGCCATCATAACTAACCCCATTTCACCACCATACAGTCATAAAGGGCTGGATACAGTGTTGCAAATATAATGTTCACAGGGTCTCAGTCCTTTAAATTATCAAAATTTAAATGCATGAAGTTCAAGCTCTTTGCACAGTACAGGAAGTATAATTTAACAAATTGTGTTCCCAAAAATCAGCTTCTTTACAGGGAGGTAATTTAGTTGATTTTCCATTAACCCAGCTCGTGTTTCATTCCCAACAGAAATGTTTGCACTCGTAATGCTCCAAATCAGCTTGTAATATCAGCAAGTGCCTTTGTGGAGACAGTCTCATGGCAGTTGGCAGTAAGTCCATAGAGAGGTCATGTCTTTATCTTTTGGTCCTCATCCACAAAAAGCAATTCAGCAGGGTGAGAGCTGCAAGGCAGGAGAATGAATTCCAGCAGGCGCAATAGTCTGGAAAATACACCCTTTACAATGTTTTTCTTCACTCCATCTCCTTTGCTTGTTTTTCTGATAGAGTTGTCAGACTGATAACTTGGATCAAACTGTTCTTCAAGGATTAAATATGTAAGATAGACTCAAATATAAATCCACAAGATGAGAGTCTTTTCTCCCTCATCATTTATAACATTTCAGTTGGTATAAATATCATTTAAGAAGCTTGAGAATCATGGCTTGAAAAAGTGATGGCTGTGTCTGATATTTATATTTACTTTCCTGTATCCATGGTTTGATTGTTTTGTTAAAGACTCAAGGGAAAATGGCTGGACGTCCAAGGCGAGGGCACTTTTTGTAAGCGGTCTTGTGTGTGTGTGGGTGTGTGTGCGTGTGTGTGCAAATGTCAGGTTTACTTTAGCTCTTTCAGAGATGCTGGAGTGATACTAGGCTTGTGGTGGACCAGTGCAAACACAAAGCTCTTGGAAACAATGATCTCACAAAGCAGGCAATTCTTTCTTTACCACAGAGTTTTCCCCAAACCTGGAGGAACCTGGACTGAAGAGGGCATTGCTGGCGCCCCCACTAGCGGCCTGTTTAATTTATTTTCACACCACATTCCCTCTGTTTAACCTTTGACAAGGTCTTCCACCTCCTATCCTTCTCCTCGTTCCTCTCACACTCCATCAATAAACAAACCATAAACCTCACAGCAACTCTTTCTCATCAAGTGTTGAAGTATGTTGCTGTTCCACCACCAGTGGTCCCACCGTGTAGTCACAGATGAGAGAGCAGGACACGTGGGTTGTCCAGCAGGCACAGTGGGAGGCGACGCTGACTGTTATGATCTTAGCACTGTGGTGGATCATAATGTTTCAGACTTATAAACACAGGTGGGTTACAGTTCTGCAGGCCATGAAATCAAATATGTGCAGGCATATGTGTGTGTCTTTCTGTGTGTATAAATCACCAGGCGACATGCAGCACCATATGCCCAGCAGACGCTGAGGACCTTGGAGACATATTGCATCTACAGTATCTATGTGCTTTTATTCCACGATTAACTGGATGACACAACATGCTCTTACACATGCAGCTCCTCAGGTATTTGGTTTAGTATAAATCCAATAAAATGTAAAGGCTTCCACTGCATGACATGTCTTTCAACTGGCTTATTCATTTCGATATCAAGTTTATGGCTTAAAAAATATATTTTCTGGAAAATGTATGCATATTTATATATTTATGTATATATTTTATTGTATATCTGTGTTCATTGTCTTGAATGTGTTTTTGTTTTTTGTTTTATTCTCTCTTGGAAAATAAATCTTTTTGATCTATATGGGACATACCTGGTTAAATAAAGGTTATGGTTATTATTCCTATTATTCTTATAGAATCAGTTTAAAATCAATCCCAACATGGGGGTTATTTGTTTTAGAAACAAAGACAGAAATAATGATAATAAAAAAAATCTACCCCATACATGTTATCTAAAATGTCTGACTTTTAAGCTTTGCCTGGAATACAATTTGGTTGGTTTAAATGGCGGGACTGTCTAGGCTCCCAGTCAGATGTCACAGTGGCCCTGACTAATGAGATGTGAAGTGTGTTTTTTCAGCCTTTATTTAAACCTGCATGTCTCTGGAGCCTGGGAGCTTCAGGGTGTCAGCGTCTGATGGTCGGCATGTCTCACTGTTGTTGCTGGATGAGCTGCCACCCACTAGTCTTTACTACCTCTGCAGATCTCTATCAAGCTTTTCTTATTGTGAGGCATCGCGGTGTAAAACATGACCATGGAGCTTACTGATAGTCAGAGGCCATTAAACCAGTTCGTCGCCATTCACAGGGGTAATTCATTCACAAACGAGGATCTTTCATTCAAAACAACTCCCACAGCAAGGCTAAACATGAGCATGTAGAGCATTATACAAGTACAGGCCATTTACCATGAGAACATACTCCAACTTTCCTGTACTGTGGGACAGGGAAAAGAAAGCCCAGTGTTTATCTTCTAACATTCTTGTTTATAATTTCCCAGTAAAAACATTTGATGGACTTGTATGTTGGGGGAATTAAACTAATTTTAACACAGACATACCTTAAATAGATTTGGTAAACGTCTAAAACAATCAGAGATATTTAAAGTCATATTGAAAGGTAACCAGGTTAAAAGTGATATCTGCTTTTTGAGTATTTATGTCATTTTATATATATATCAGATTGGTCACTGACCACAACAAATGGTAAGTCCTGATGCTTCTCATGCTTGTATGGCATAACATTGATCATGAGCTCATCACAAGATCTCAACATGAACTGCTGCAGGTTTGATTAAGATAAATAATTTGGAGAAGTGATGTTTGATACTATTTTATTTAATTTCCCTTTGGGATTAATAAAGAACTTTTCTTTCCCTTGCAATCGCATCTCTGGGAATTAACCTTCAGTGCACTAAGATAGCCAGTATTGCTGCTTTGGATAGGATGCATAATAGCCCGTCTTCTGAGTGTGCCTTAAATCTCTTTGGATTTGCTTTCGGTAAAATAATTATTGTGTTAAGGGAACTTGAACACCCAACTAAACAAAACCAAGAAGTCTTCTCTAAAAAAATATATATATTTCTGATGTTGTCGTAGTTTATAACTAAAAAAAAGTGTCTAATCCCGGCACTCTACCTACACAGATAAACACACACACGCCCACCCACCCCCAAGCACACACACATACCCACGCGCACACACACACACACGCACACTGGGTTCTTTCCCAGACATCAGAAAGGCAGTTCTGAGGGGAAAAAAAGAGCATGATTGTTTACTAAGCCAGCTCAGAGGTATTTTTAATGTACTTTGGCCAAGAAATGACTTGAAAACTATTTAGAGTTTGAGGCTCTTTTCATAAAGAAAATAAATAACAGCATACAGATTGTGACATTCCGGACTGATTGTGGTCGAAAAACGACGTTGACGCTGGAATGATAAGGGGCTGCAATCAGGCGTTTGGATATGTGGCTGTGTTTTATCACAATTTAAGGTGAAAAGTGGAATACTGGAAAATCTCTCAGTGATGCCAACTTCCTAATTGAAATGTGCTTAAAAACAGGATGCAGTCTGGCAAAACTCCCCACAATTCCAAATCTTTTCTCCTCACACATCCATTTTCAGAGATGTAAGCGTAGAAAAGGCAAACGTCCATGTTGAAGCTTTTCATCCCCAACAAGACTAACCTATTTACTAAGGATATACATGAGAAATCTCTCCCTCTTCCAGGTTCTATCTGAGCAGGCTTTTGTTACAACTTGGCGATGAATCCTGATAAAGACGTTATCTAGAGGAAGCAGCATGGCAGTCCTTGCACCCACTGCCTGTGTGGCAGTTTTTGTGTCATGCAGTCACCTTGTGTCTTAAAAGATTTCAGACAGCTGCTGATAACCCAGCAGCAGCACCTCGGCCCTACAGATAAATCCATCAGGCCTCAGCTTTACTCGCACCCTCCTGCAATGATGTGGGAAGCTCAATTTAACAGAGAACGTGACAGACCTGGAGATTCAGATAACATTGCAATGGACTGAGTTACTTTCTTGTAGTAATTTATTCTTGGTGCTGTGTAGCTCCAATGAAATAAATGTAAAATCATTAGGCAGAGATATGGCAAATCCCTATAACGAAACCCTACTAACAATAATGATGAAGAATAAAATAAAGAAACGTAAAATAATCAAAGCAAATAATCAGAATGCAACTAAGTACATATTAGTTCCCTTTAAAGCACAATCTAGAGACTAGAGACTCTGAACATCCAAACAAAATCAATAACAATCACTGTTTTAACACTGGCCACAGAACACCTTAATGTGATCTGGGATGATGCTCACAGTAAATTTACAAATGATAGTTAAATCAATGCTGCAGCTCGCAAACAGCCCGTGGTCACGTTGGGCTGTGGGATTAATATTTTAAAATTTATACAAATTTTAAAACATTCTTTTAGAGGGAGCAGAGGAGTTTGCTTTGCAGCGGTCTTTGAAGTGTTGTGAATTAGCTTTTCAAGTGACTATGAGGGAAATGCTCCTTGACGTGCTAACAGAAGTTTACACAAAGGCTTAATGAACTGCAGCATCTGAGTCAGGTTTGCACACACACACCCACACACCCACACACGCGCACGCACACACACACACACACACACACACACACACATCTTTTTCTGCTCTACTCACAAGTTTTCTATGGAGCTGTGATCAGAGTTTAGTGATGATCACTCCAAAACATTGACTTTGTTGCTGTCTTAGAGCTAATTTGACACTAATATGTGAAGTTGTTGCTGCAATAATGTTTTTGTCCTCATGATGCCATTTAATGCGCAGTCGGCTCAGGAAGACATCCTCACAACATGATGTTCTTAGGCTACGTGTCTGTCCCACAACCTCCAATATGTCATTAGAGGTAAAGAACAACAACAACATGTCTCCAAAAGTTAAGTACTTTGTCCCAGCTGAGTGATTACCAGGCTTCTGCAGCACTTAATTGTATACCAAGGAAGCAATGCATTCATTCGATTCAGGTGTGCTGGTCCAGGGATACATCTAAAACATAAAGGACAGTGGGTATATGTTGTCCAAATTGGTCCGCCATCCCGTAAAAAGTGCATTTAAGATGTTTCTGTGTGTCTGGTGGTTGATGCACCACAATTTTTTAATGCCGAGGGTAAAAATCAGGAGATGGGTGAGGGTTGAGGTCTTTCTTTTCCATTTACCACAGTTCTTGTTCTTTTCCCACTGCACTTTGCATTCCTGAACATCTTACTCACCATTAGAGTGTGCGTCAGCATGCCCTGCCTCCCAGTCCTGCAGTTCATATGCACACAAGTACAGTACAGGGCATTATTGGTGCAACTGTTACAGAAACATTGATACAAGGCCAGTTTTTCCCTCCTCTGGTCCATCATTTATTTATTTTTTTTAATTAACTGAGCATCAAACATCCAGAAGTTCTGGGTTGAGCTCCTAAAAAATAAATTTGAGGCTTTGGGGTTGTTTTTATGCTGTTATAAATGGGCTGTCAGAGGGTCTGTACATCCCTTGCTGCTCAGGGTTAGATCAACAGCTCTGAGGGTTATTCATTAATCAGCACCAGTCTGATTTAGGTGGGCTAAGCTGCCTGGGACCCTTCGAAGTGTGATGCCACCAGGAGGAAGAGGTCAGAAAAACCTGCCAGCTCTTAGTCTCCTGCTCTTTTTTTGCTCTCACCATCCTCGCTTCTTTTTCATCAATATTTGTTACGTCTCATATAAATCAACACTGTCATCCATCACAAGCTCTTTTCAAGGAAGCAAAAGCAAACAGAAAAAATAAAATTAATGGATAAGCTTGAAAATATAAACACTTGTTAGGAGTAGAAAATGCAAACAGTAAATAAACCTTTCCCGCTCTTTCCAAACAACTCATATATGAATTGTGGCATTTTTTTAGCTTTGTTTTTTCAGGCAACACGAGTTATCAGAACCACCATCTGTGAGTTTTGCAAGCTTTATTTTGTGCTTTTTTCTGATGCTTTTTATTGTGCAGCTGCTGTCATTTCAGCTCAAGTTTTATCAAAATGTACAAGTTTAGACTTACGATTCTTTTTCAGGCATGACTAAAGCGTCCAATTTGTTCTTCAAAAACAGATTGTTCCACAAACATTGGAGCAGAACAGATGTTGAAAATGTGATTTTTTTTTTTTAAAAAGACTTGTGGTTGGTTTAGACTGAGAGAACCTTTCTGACTGCAAATGCTGTCAAATGGTCTGAGTATTTTAAAATGATGACAGAAAGTTGAAAGGGTTTTATATGTTGCAATTGGTTTCACAATAACAGGCTATATGTACTGAAACAAAGACGTGAGTCTTTTTCTCTGCCATTTTATGCTTTTGTTTTCATCACAAGGGTCAGTGTTCATGAGCAAATGGTTTAATAAAATTATCAAATCAAATAAAATCTTATTTGTGTAGCACCTTTCAGCAGCAAGGCATGTCGAAGTGCTTCACATCATAAAAAACACAAAAATACAAAGTCATAGAACACACAGTCAGAAACATTACATTTTACCGTGACTACACATCAGATTATTAATTAATGTTTCATGATTATGTTTCAAAAGCAACTCTAGACAGCTGGGTTTTAAATCTAGATTTAAAAGAACTCAATGTTTTGTTTTGCAGTTTTCTGGAAGTTTGTTCCAGGTTTGTAGTTCATAGAAGCTGAATGCTGCGTCTCCATGTTTGGTTATCAGGTTGGTTGTAATGAGTCTATCCTCTCTGGTGGGACACCTTTTGTTTCCTGATGAGGAAACTGATTCACCAAGCCGACGTGGTTTCCTCATTATTTCCAACGGTGTGATCAACATGGCGACACCTCACTTTGACTACATCTCTAAAACAGAGTTGCTTGGTTCAATGTTTAATTTAAATGTGTAGCCGAACTCAACAAATCAGCCAAATCTGATAAAACATCTGGTTTTTGTGTGATTTGGTGTGTCTATGTTTTATATTTTCATTTCATATTTATGTTGGCAGTGATTATTTGGTGAACTTTGACTGTACTGATAGATGGTCTGTGATCTTATGGCTCCAATGAATGTTTTGACCTCCGTTTAATAGGAAAACTCCCTCAAAATCACATTCTCTTTTTAAAGGTGATTTTCCTGCTGACTGTTAACAAATGCACCATCTGTCTCCTCCTTTTTTTTACATCTTCCCACCCCATGAATTTGATTTCCCCAACTGGAGGGGATTCAAACACCTGCTATCACATATTTCAATAAGTCACACTGCCTATAAAGACCAGTAGGAACTCTTAGCTGCCAGGTTGTCATTAATCATTACTAGTTTCTGTAATCAGTTCTTGTCATATTGCTTCCAGTTACTCCTTGTTGCTCATTCTCCATTACTCAACTTCATTCTACAATAAGTAGGACTGGAAGTTATGGGAGTTTGACCTGGGTCAACTCCCACAAGGGTCTACTGCTCACTGTAAGAGCAAAACTTTGCTTTCCTCCAGTTGTCTTCTGCTCTACTCTCTAACCTTGTACCACCACTGAGATTAGTTATCAATGTGACAACTTACCAATCAACATTTTGCTCTCACATTAAGATCTTAAGTAACCACATCCAGAGCTACTCAACCAACCAACAAGTAAGAATTATTTCTCCCATAATGTAGTTTTCTCAGTACTTAACCACCTTTGATCTTTCACTCAACGTCTCCAGATGTTCACTACACCTCAAATCGAGCTGCAGTTATTCATATCTTTACAGTTTGATAAATGTCAGCATCATACTCTTTTCAACAGTCTGCTTAGTGAATCCACACCAAAACTTTCAAAACATGACACCGGTGACCTGCTGTCTTCCCCCTGTTTTTTTTACAGATGACTTTTGTCTCAAAAAGTACATAAAAGGACAAAAAAAGAATAACTCATCTCCTCCCATCCTTTCCAGTTGGCTCCAATGCAAGAGGTCAGACCTATCTCACACTATAAAGTACCAAAGGGGCCAAGAAATATTTTATTTAAACAAGAAACAAAACAATGACTCATTATATCAGAAAAAAAACATGGATTCCAACTTCTTAGGTTATGAGTTGAAAAGATAAAGCTCTCGGAGGAGACAAGAGAAACATGCTGATTGTAAGAAAAAACATGGTCAGGAAAAATATTTGTATTTTATTACTCTTTTTCGCCTCCTTTGCCTAATAAACAAAGACCTACTGATACCTTAAAAGTGTGGTAAATTTTACATTATTTAAGCTTTACTGACAATTTGCCTTTCATTTGATTTGAGTTTCTGACTTTCTGAGTTAATGCACACTCATTCAAAAATTAAAAAAAGGACAGTTTATTTTATTTTTTTTTCACTTGGGGCAATTTTAAATTCTGGTTTGAACCGGCTCTTTGATAAATCAATATTTTTTTTAAATTAATCATTTAAAATAGGATAAAGGTTCAACTATTCATAAACCTTTAAAGACATCTACATTTATTGTAGCATACTAATAACCCATTAGACACGTTTGAGAAAAGTCAATCTCTTTAAATAAGCTCTAAAATGACTCAATCCAAAATTTGAAAGTCAGCTTAAGTAAATTCATATACCTGTTTACTGTTGCAGCAGTTTATGAGTAATATACCCAAATGGTGCAAATAGAAAAAAAGGGGGAACCCTCCAGGTCATTCCACCCAGGGCAGAGAGCCATATTGCCTACATCAAAAACTGCTGCAAAATTTAATGAATAATTTATGAAGTCACTCACACGAAGGTAAAAAAAAAAATTAAGTTGCAACAGAGAAGCACAACAGATGAAATTATTGGCTATATAAAGTCCTTCAGACATAAATTACCAGAGCGCAAAATCCCCGTGGGGCAGTGAACTAACGTGTTGGGCCAAGTATGGTGGCAATTACATGATATGATAAGTAATCTGCTTTCTGGTTAAGATAAGTAAATTAAAACTTATTCCAGCAACTTTTCTTTTGAGACTCAACAGAATCAGTCGAATTCACCGTGACTTTGAAAATCCAAATATGTAACCACAGTTTGGCACATCTCTTTCAAAACAGTTCATTTTGACACGCAGTTCATTTTGTGCCTCCTGACTCACAATTGAAAGGAATAAACGTTTCAGGGAAGATCCCGCCTCAGCTGGAGCTACGAAAAAGAGGAGGACGAGAAGGAGGAGGAGGGTGAGCGGAGTTATCCGGACTGAGAAGTCACTGTGCGCAAAGGGGAACAGAAAACTTCCACAAGAGGACTCATTCTGGATCTTTTCAGGATAATAATGAGCTATACGACGCTTAGGTGTGCACAAGTTCAAAATACGGACTTTTGACTTCACTTTGGACCGGAGCCACGTTTTAAAATTTACTGCTGTTCGCAAAGATATTCTGCAAGTCTCGCTTCTCTTCTGCGATGTTTAAAAGAAACCAAGTCATTTAGAAAGGTAAGGTTGTTCCCGAAAAGTAAAGCCCGATAGTGTAATAAATAAATGTTTATATGCTGTGATGTGTGACTATTATCTGAGTGCACGTCTGAATAACTTAGGAAAGGTTCTTAAAGATGTTGTGTTTTTCTCCCCAAGAGAAAAACCTGTTTTGAACCTTTTTTCCCCCACGCTAATTTAGCTTCAATAATAATTTATTAATTCAATGTAACATAACGTAGAACAAAAAATAACAAAGTGAGGATAGTTGATGCTGCTTGTATCTTTTTTTCCAACTTTTTTATGTCCGACTGTTTAGAGTTTAATGTTGTCTCACGTGTAAGTTGTATTGGTTAAAATATTACATTTCTGTAGCAGTAATGCACTTTTTTTTGTTAAATTAAATTCCAATTGAAGGGATATGTTATTTTTCTGGGCTTAAAATAGAGAAGAAATAATAATTAGAATGATACTTCTTACTGATTGGATTCTTAAACAAAAACTAAATTTCAGGCTCTTAACGTGATAACACTGGGCTTCAGGCATAAGAGGAGTATTTTATGAAACTAGAAAAGTTTTCCATCATAAATGTTAATTTATGGTCATGGTAAT